>NC_044033.1:366893227-367201977 GCF_901765095.1 Microcaecilia unicolor | reverse complement strand
TTGTCAGTTACCATAGCAGATGGAATTTCGATTATGTCTTCATTGAGGCCCACAGTATTTGTTAATTCTCCGTCACCAAGCTTAATAAGCCAGTTGCTATAAGTTAACTCTGTACACCTCATATTAGTTTGCAGGTTCAATTGCTTAAAGTGTTTCCAATTGGTATTAAACTTTAGGGAAGATTGAACTACTTCTGATGAATTTGCTCCTGGTATAACAGGTAAACATTGTCTGAAGTCACCACCCATTAATAGTAGTTTCCACCAAATGGAAGAGTTTCATCACGTGTTATTTCCTTCAACAAACGATCTACACAATCAAGTGCTAAGCCAGGTGTCATGGTTGCTTCATCCCAAATGATTAGTACGGAATCACTGATACTTTTTGCATCTTTTGATGCCATTTTTATACCTGAATCAGATGTTTCATTAAGTGTTAAAGGTACTTTAAACTGTGAGTGGTAGGTTCTCCCAGATGTCAGAAGATTAGCTGCAATTCCTGTAGACGCAACTACCACTACAACTTGTCCAGTACTTCTAATGTAACTTATTAAAGTTCTATATAAATGTGTTTTTCCTGTTCCACCTGGCCCATCTAAGAAGAAGCAGTTAGTTTGCTTTGTGGTACAATTGATACCACTTGTTATTGCATCAAAAGCTATTCTTTGTTCATGGTTTAAAATTCCTTGCAATTGTTCAGAAATTTGTCTCTCAAGTTGGAGATCAATCGCATCATTAAATTGTAAAGGTAGGTTTGGCAAAGGTATTTGTAGAGAGAAGTAACTGCATGTTTTCCCATGTGTTTTCAAAATTTCTTGTATATCTCTTAATGCATATGTTTTGCAGACACTGCAGGGAATGTGAAGTAAATGGCCATGTTTTGTGCAGTAGTCTTCCATTAAACTTTCGTGATGATTACCCCATAAAGTGGACATGTCAGTGAGCCCACTAAAAATAAAAATGTAGGCAAATAACTCCCTTAAACTTCTGGGCATAGTAGCTCCTGCAGCATCATTTAATGTACTAGTAAAAAAGGCCCGTTTCTGACACAAATGAAACGGGCACTAGCAAGGTTTTCCGCGGAGTGTGTATGTTTGAGAGAGTGTATTTGAGAGTGACTGTGTGTGAGAGTGAATGTGCGAGTGTGTGTGTGTGTGTGTGTGAGAGAGAGAGAGAGAGACAGAGAGTGTGTGTGTGAGAATGAGAGTGTGTACAACAGTGGCGTAGCCAGACCTGACATTTTGGGTGGGCCCAGAGCTAATATGGGTGGATACTAGGTGTGAGTAGTGTTTCTTGGGATATTCTAATATTGCCTTAGAGTGCACTTGATGATGGATTTCTAAGTAAACAGTCTGTGCAACAGCTCTTCTGCATTAACACAAACCACATTCCTGGTTCATGGAACACCGACATTTTTAAATATAGTGATTTTATCCCATAGCTTAAACTTGACCAAATATGACTGCTATAAGGCAAACATGTCAATGACACATATCCTTCAAACTTTGCTTTGTAAGAAATGCAATGTCTGATTAAGCTGTATTCATAAAACAGGTAAATGCCTGACATCTACAACACTACTTTATCCTAAAGCAAAAAAATAAAAATATATATTTTATTTACAGTTTGTCGTCTCTGGTTTCTGCTTTCCTCATCTTCTTTTCACCGTCTTCCTTCCATCCAGCATCTGTCTTCGCTCTCTCTCTGCCACCCAGTGTCTGCCTTCTCTGTCGTCCCTTCCATCCACTGTCTGCCCTTTCTCTCTGCCACTTCAATCCACCATTTGCCCTCCCTCTTCCATCCATCCAGGGTCTGCCCTCCCTCTCGCTGCCCCTTCTTTTCAGCCCTCAGTTCCAGCCCCATATCCCACCTGCCCCTAGTTCCAGCCACAGCCCACATCTCCCACCTGCCCCTCCTTTTCAGCCCCACTATCCCACCAGTCCCCAATTTCAGCCCCAGCCCCTTTTTCCCACCAGTTCGGAGCTTCAGCCCCCAGCCACTTCTCCTCGTCCCCTTTCAGCCCCCAGTCCCCACAGTTTCAGCCCCTGCCCCTTTTCAGCCCCCTTATCCCACCTACCCTCCTTTTCAGCCCCCAGTTCCCTTCATCCACGTGCATTAGGGTTCCCCCTTTTCAGCCCCAGACCCATTCTCCCTCCTGCCCACCCACCCAGACCCCTTCTCCCATCTGAGCCCCCCTCCCCGACCCAGTCCCCACCTGCCTATCAGACCCTCCGACGGACAGACGACCCTCTTCTTCCCCTGCCACCCGGCACCTGACCTGACCCAGCCTTTAAAAAAAAAAGGTCCGTGAAGCGCCTGGCGTCTGCTCTGCTCGGCACTGCTGCTGTAAAGCAAGCAAATCACCTCCCTCATCGCGTTCGCGTCGGCCCTTCCTTCACTGTGTCCCGCCCTTGCGGAAATAGGAAGTTACATCAGAGGGCGGGACACAGTGAAGGGCTGACGCAAACGCGATGAGGGAGGCGATTTGCTTGCTTTACAACAGCAGTGCCGAGCAGAGCAGATGCCAGGCGCTTCACGGACTTTTTTTTTTAAGGCTGGGTCAGGTCAGGTGCCGGGAGGCAGGTGAAGAAGTGGGTCGTGTCCGTCGGGGGAGCTTGTAGGCAGGTGGGGACTGCGGCGCCAGCGGAGCACCGCCCCACCTGCTGACACCTGGGATGTTGGCTGGGCGGGCCTGGAGGGAAAGTGGCTGGGCCTGGGCCCAACCAGGCCTGCCCATGGCTACATTCCTGGTGTGCAAGTGCATATGTGAGACACAGTGTGAGAGAGTGTTTCACACAGATACAGTATGTGTGTGAGAGAGAGTGTGTGTGAGACACAGACTCTCTGTGAAACTGAGTGTATGAGACCAAGAGAGTGTGTGAGTGACTGTGTGACACATAGAGAGTGAATGTGATACAGTGTGAGACATAGAGTGTGTGAGAGACAGTGTGTGAGAGTGAGAGAAAGACATTGACTGAGAGAGAGAGTGTGAGAGTGTGTGTGACAGAGACACCTCCCCCCCCCTCTCTGGTGTCAGGCCCCCCCTCCCTCCCTCTCTCTGGTGTCAGGCCCCCCTCTCTTTCGCTGGTGTCTGAGCGTTACTGTGCAGGACTCTGAGCTCTGGCTGTGCTTCAAGGAACTGACCAATTCTATTTAATAGAATGCAACTCCAACATTCTGAAGCCGAGAAACCTCGTGTGGTTGGTCACTTCTGCTTGTGACGAACCCGGAAGTACGTGATGTCAATTCAGGAGATGGATACAGAAAGCAGGAATGCCTCAGCCATGCAGTCATCTTCAGAATGTTGGAGGTGCGTTTTATTATATAGGATTGTTCCAGACATCTTCATCGTTTGTCAAACCTCTTGCTTTAGCTACGTCAAAGTATGTGTCATATTGAATTCCATTAAATGTTTTCAGAAATTCAAAAGACGTTGTTCCAGGGACATGCAGGAGTAGCAATCATAAGAAATAACGTTCAGTATCATTGATCCTTACAGGATACATTCTTCCAATTGTTTTCCCAAATCCTGCTTTTCTAGGTTTCCATTTACGCTGTTTTGTAATGAATACAAATCACGTGTTCTGGTATGTCCATGTACTTGTACACACGTGCTTCTTGATTTTCTTGAAGTCTGCCCAGTACTGGCCTTGTTCGCCAACTTCTGAAGCTGAAGCTGTTCAGCCACGATCACAGCTCAAACTGTAAAAGTTTGCCCAATACTGGCTTTGCTTCCCAATTACCAGTGTTGTTCCTAATCTCTGCTCAGCTTCTTTGGATCCAATCCTTCCAAACAGGATTCCTTTGAACATCTGTATTATATTACCCGTTTCTCCTTTCCTCCATGGTATACATGTTCAGGACAGTAAGTCTCTCCTCGTATATTTTGCAACACATAACATTTTCATAGATTTTCTTTGAACCACATCAAATCTTTTTACATCCTTAGTAAGATATGGCCTCCAAAATTGAACACAATACTCCAAGTGGGGGCTCACCAATGACTTGTACAGGGGCATCAACACCTCCATAGTTTGGGTTTACCACACACCTTTTTCAATAGTAGCCCAAATTGAGTTACATGCAGATGCAATAGGTGATTTCCTGCCCCAGCGGGTTTACAATCTAGTTAGTATCTGAGAAAATGAAGGGTTAAGTGACTTGCCCAAGGTCACAAGGAACTGCAGTGGGATTTGAACCTGGCTTTGCTGGCTGTCAGCCTGGTGCACAAAAATAAGGTTGGTAGTATTAAACTGGACCATTGGCAAAAAAATAAAAGAATTTACCAGACAGTGCCTTGACCATGTAGAGATGAAATACTTATTTTCTTAATTAAAGTTTACCACATCCACAGCTCTCAACTGCTCAAAATTCTGTAAAAATTAGAAGACGAGTTAAACTGAATGACTTGTTTTTTTTTTTAGTTTCAAGCAGAGATGGAAACTTATGTGTTTATATGTGAATTGAATAATGAAAGCCAAATCTTATGCAGCTGTTATTTTTAAAGGTTTGTCTCTGTTGCTTGATAAAACTTTTAGGGACAGCATGTTGTGAAAGCAATAAAATAGGAAGGTACTTTGATGAAATTAGGCACATCTTCAGGAGAATGGATTAGAGATTTTAATCTCAAAGGTAGGAACGGGGGGGGGGGGGGGGGGAGTGACCCTGAGTAGAAGATTTTAAAGGTCACTACAAAAATGAGGACTGACATACACTTACTGTCATGAAATTTTCATAAAATTTACAGAGTATCATATAGGCGTGGAAGCACAAGTCACTCGTACTATGCCTGTTTGACAGCCCCAAATTTCACGAGAAGTCATCTATTAGTTTAAATATTTTTGCAATTTTTGTTAATCATATACCATTTTTATTCCCCATAATTATTTGTATGTTTTAATTTAGTGCCCTTTTGTTTTATATCTTTGATTTGGTGCTTATCATATCCAGCATAGAGAGTGAAACTGTTCAGCAACCAAAGGTATTAGGAGATTTAAAGGGAACAGGAATCATATGCCCACATATACCTATGCTTTTGGCTCCACCTTCTGTACACAAATGAAACACAAGTAAAATTAGGGTCTCCAGGCAATTAGATTTCTTTTTAAGTATCTTTTGCATTCATTTCCAAAATGCTGGCAAATGTTATTTTTAAATCAAAAGGATGCAGTCACAAGCAAAGGTTAAATAAAAAGAGGTATTGCCCAACAACAGTAGTTTACAAGATTTAAAAAAAGGGGGTGGGGAAGGGAATTGATATACCTCCTTTCTATAGCTTTTGCAGTTATATTCAAAGTGATTTACATAGCATATATGGGCACTTATTTGTACTTGGGGCAATGGATGGTTAACTGACTTGCCCAGAGTCCTAAGGAGCTGCAGTGGGAATTGAACACAGCTCCCCAGGATCAAAGTCCACTGCACTAACCACTAGGCTAACAACTCTTACTCTCACGCTTTCAGGGAAACAATTGATATGCTGAAAACAAAAACTGTAAATTAACAAAATAAGCTACACAGAGGCCAGATTTATTACTCAGAGTCTTTCATGTGCAGAACAAAACTTAAACCAAAATGGAGTAGTGTATTAGAGTTTCTGTCAGACACAGATGGTTCAAAACCCTAAACCCCTCCCCCCCCCCAAACAAACCACATTTAAGCATTGGACTTTACACACATCATTTATTTATTTGTTACACTTGTATCCCACAATTTCCCACCTTTTTGCAGGTTCAATGTGGCTTACATAATACCGTGAAGGCATTCGTCAACATCGGTAGAGAAACAAATACAATAGGTGTTGTGATCGAATAAGATTCATGTGTACAGAAACATTTAGGAATCATGAAGGGAACAGAAGAGTTAGTTTATGACCATTACAAGCTTTGGTTTCATTGTGTTTCAATGTGGGTTTCAAGGTGGGTCGGTTGGGTATGCTTTTTTGAACATGTTGGTTTTTAATAGTTTAGTTTTCTGAAGTTTAGATAGTTATCATAATAAACCATAGTAAAACAATAAACCCTAGACATGACGACTATTCCAACACTTCTGAGAGTTTGGTTAAAGGTATCTTGTGTGTATTGCATATGCCTGGTAATCAAATGGACCTTTTTGAAGAGCTATTTGAGGGTGATAATGATTCTTCTCTCACTTTCTGTCTTCATGGAGCAGAAAGAAGACTTGAAAAGAAGATGGGCAGTAAATAATAGTGACTTTTACTGGTGCTTTAATGTCTGGGAATTATGGAGTCCCTAGCTGGTTTAAGAATTGATCTTAAAACTTGAGGCTCCGGAGTGTGGTGGTTCACATGTTTTCTCTGGCTTTTGAGGTTAAAGGAAGCTTTTGGGTGTCATATTTGTATGGTAATCAATGGGACATTTTATGAAGTGCTAATTAGGGCAGCTGTGATGTTTATCTTGTCTTCTTTATGAGAATAGGAAAGAGCCTTGAAAACAGAAGCATCAAGCTGTTCAGAACAAGTGGCAACAACCCAATTAAAACTGAGACCAGTGAAGGGCAAGGGCTGGCCTGACTATAGTTAAAACAAGCTCTAGTCATGATTGACCAGAACAATCCTCTTGCTTTCCCTGGCAAGTAGGGAGTCAAATTTTCAGCTGCAGAGATGCCAAGTTACCCAATTCCAGGCTAGACATTTTAGGACTGTCCTGGTATTGAACTTATATTTCAAAGCAGTGTTGGATTTGAAGTGCCTGAATATGTCCATTGAAATCAGTGCTGCAACTCCCATAATGCACTGGAAATCCAGGATTGTCCCCAAATCTCCAGCCTGGAACTGGGTAACTTGGCATCTTTGCGTCTGGCACAGTCACCCTATTAATTCAAATTCAATTCAAATCAATTCTTGTGTACCACTAATATCCCCTTTCCAGGGTTCAGTGCGGTTTACAATCTAGGTGAGACAAAAGCAGATAGTGTTAATGTGAGTTAAAAGAAAATTAGATATCATTGATGTAATGTATGAGATCAAAAATATTATAAGAAATGATAGCGGGTAGTAGTAGGAGGTAGAAGTATTAATTTAAGCACCTGCAATAGTACTTAAATTAATACCTATATTCAGTATTGCTAGATATGTATGTATTCTGCAGACCTAAACTAAACAGACAAATTATCCAACTAGCTCCTAGTATGGACACTAAATGGACACTAGGACTGCCCCTTCCCTGACCCAACCCAGCATAATTCTCTTTGGATATTGGATGGTACATTTCTTATATTTTTTTTTGGGGGGGGGGGGGGATAAAATATTGTGGTAGCTGTTAGTCCACTTTTTTATTGGATTAACAACACATTTTTGACTACTTTTTGAAGGCAATACCTTCTGACTTGAAAAAGAAGTTATTGCCTTCGAAAGCTAGTCAAAAATCCCCAATATTTGATTGCTTCTCCATGATATTTATTTTTGTATAGCCGTATTGATTCTCTAAGTGATTGTATTATTATGATGCATGTGAGTCACATTGAACGGAACACATTTTGGTTAATGTGGGATGATACAAGTGTCAATAAATGACACTTGCCCACCTTCAAGTCCCATTTTTTCACTACTGCTTTTGATTCCAGCTGTCCTTTTCTGACTGCTGGTGCAGATCGGACTATAAAGTAGCATCATTCCCTGTCCATTCTTCAACTTCCTTATATCCGTCTCCTCAGCTTTCTATCTTTGCTTTCCTGTCATCATTGTAGCTCTGTTCCTTTCTATTAAGATTTTTGTCCCCTAGGCAGTATATCAAGTATTAATAAACTTAGAAATGAAAATGGCACACCAACTTGCACACTCAACTATGGACGTGCTTACATGCACAATTAAATTAGATAATGAGCTTTGAACTATCAATAATTGGGTGCTAACAACCAATTATTGATGTTAATTGGCACTCGTTAAAATTTGAGTATGCATGTGAATGCGTGCTATTCTACAAAGTCCAGTTCCTAACTCTCATGGCAAATATCTCCTCAAAAGGGGGCATGGCCGTGGGTATGTCGGGGCAAGTTGCATGGCGAATTACAGAATATTGCCTAACCATGCCTAACTTGGGCATTGGCATTTACACTAGGTTTTTAGCATGTGTAGGTCCAGCACCCAAAAGTTAGGCATGGGATCTGCACTAAATGCTATTCTGTATAAGGTGCTCACCACTTATAGAATAATGATTAGTGCTGGGGTTTATTTTGGTGCCTGAGTTTTGGCTCCGTTTATTGAATTTCTTCAAAATTGTATTGTTAGACCACTAAAAAGTATCATCTTATCTTCTTTTTATGTTTTGTTTGATTTCTTTTCATTACATTTTTATTAACACATGAAAAAGAGGCATGCAAGCATGGGCAGCGAAATTGGGTCAGCCACTAGGACCATGGACCTACCAATATTTTACCCAACAGTGCATCAGAGAAGTGCATTGTCATAAATGGGTTTGTTTGACCACTACAACTAAAAAGGTGTTCCACTGCCCTGCAAGAGCTAACTTGCAAGTGCTACCATGACTTCTAGTGAGTTTTCATATTTATTTATTTATTTGTTTATTTATTTATTGGAACTTATTAATCGTCTTTATGAAGAGATTCACCCAAGGTGCTGTACAGCCAATACAGCTTAGCATACAATTTAAAATTTTGTTGACAATATACAAGATATGTGGCAAGCCAGTCCAGATGCAGAGTGAATGGATAGTCAATTTCCATAGCTTGGGAGAAGAGCCAGGTTTTCACATTCTTCCCAAAGCACAGGTAGTCTTGAGTTAGACAAAGCTCTTCTGGGAAAGAGTTCTAGAGTGTGGGGGCTACTCCTGAGAAGGGTTGTTGGCAGATATCACATCATACAATTTCTTTTGACAAGGGTATAGATAATAATGCACCTTTAGAGGACCTTAATGGCCGCAATAGTGTATAGAGGGTTATTCTTTAGGTATTCTGGCCCATTTTGTCTAAGGATCTTGAAAATCAAAGACAGAGTTTTAAATTTAGCCCTGTAGGTTACTGGTAGCCAATGCAATTTTTGTAGGGAGGGTATGATGTGGTCATGCCACTTGCAGCCCGCTCTCAGTCATGCTGCAGCATTCTGATTTCACTGAAGCTGGTGCAAATTCTTTTTGTTTGTCCAATACACAGGGTGTACAGTAGTCCAATCATGGCTGGGTTTTCTTTTTTTATGTAACTGAGCATTTTAGAAAGAGGTAAGCAAATAAACTGAACTCATTTTAAAGGTTACAGAATTCAGGATAAAGTCTGAAGTCATACTTTTCCTTCTTTCAATTAAAATTCTAGCTCGAATCTCTTCATAAAGGTGGCTAATAAATCCCAATCAATCAATCAATCCTGATGCATATTTCCAAAAGCTAACAGTTGTTAGAATGTAAACTGAATTTGAAAGATAGCATAAAATGAGATGGGATGGTAGGAGCACAGCTGCCAAAAGTAATGTGGCACATTGGGGATGGATAAGATGCAAAAACCAACAGTGGATATTTAGAGATTTTTTTTCTCTGGTCCCTGCAAAGATTCTTTCCTCTGGTTGATTGGGAACCACAGGGCTAAGGAAAAGCAAAGATGGTGTACAAAAATGAAAAGGGGACACATGAAGAAAGCACATTCCCTTTCAGTCCTATGGATGAAGCAGTTTCCCTCCCACTCCGCCCACCCCTACCCCTATGGATGAAGCAATTTCCCTCTCACTCCCCCCCTAGTTTGTGAAATTTTTATATTTAAGAAATTGTTGAAGCTATTATGGGGGAGGGGGAGGGTTATCCTTATGTAGCCTCTCTGTTGGAGCATTGGCTATTAGTATGGCCTGGGAGAGGCTGTCGGAACAGAAGCAGTGGTCAAAGCACGGTGGATTGCACTCTGTGCAGGTCATCCTACCTGGATTATGATATTTCAGGGTCAGCAGTCATGGTAGTGGACCACTGGAGGATGGCTGCTGCTAAAATGTGGAAACGGGATCACCCAGATACCAGTTGGTTATTCCTGTCATCTGTTCTGGCTAATGCAGTCCATGTTTGCCAATATTGTGTCTTGTGTTTTATGATTGTATGTTGCAAAGGGTGAGTGGGAGGGAGTAGAGTGCCAGATGTCCCTACTAAGAAAAACAACCAAACCTACAGCATTTTTTCAGAATTCCCTGATTTATTATGCAAATAAACCTGAAAGGGGAATGAAGTATTTTTCAGCCAAAAACATTTTTATGATGAGCAGGATCATTTATTCATACCATACATCAAATGACTAATACCCAAACAAAAGTTCCATCTTGGATATGCATCATTTCTCCTAGTCCAAGCTGCTCACTAAAATTGATTTACCTAAAATCAATCAGCCGAGGCTGTACTTTTTTTACTCCTTTCATAAGAAAAGACTGAACTGAATTGTTTGTTTTATTTTTAGCATTTAGCAAATTACTAAGATGTACACATAGCTTTGTTTCTCATGGTTAGCTGGCATTCAGTTATGAAAGTGATAGGTCTATTTAAATAATTCAAGGAAATGGATTCAGTTTTACAAGTTCCCTTAAATGGCAGCAGGGCCAGGTACTGCCATTTTTCAAGATGGTGGCACCGGAGGCTCTAGACTATCAGGGAAATGTTTTAATTGTGGGTAGGGGGGTCAGGTTGGGGAGGAAGGGGGCCTCTACAAAAGATTGCAGGCTTGGGAGGCAGAGAAAAAGATGCCGATATGTTGTATTTTTGTGTGTGGGGGTTTTTTTTTTTAATATCACCCTTCCAGTCAGTGCATGAGCCTGATTCTGCTCAGGCTCTGACAGGAAAGGTGACATTTATCAATGAGCTGCACGCTACTGCTGCAATTTTAATGTGGCAGTAATTTGCATGGTCATTGATTATAGTATGCCACAGTATTTTCGTGTGGTATTATGCAGTAGAGCTGCAGCTTTATTGTGAGGCTTGCTGCATCTCTCCCTGAATGATCACAACATGAAATTATGGAAACTAGGCTTAAATCTCCGTTCCATGAGTCTATGTAACTTAATATGTGAACAGAAATAGAATAAGAATAGAATAAGCCAAAATACTTTTCTAATTTGACTAATTTATCTTCTGTTGCAATGTAGCCTAGAACCCAGTTGACCTTCGACTTTTTCCTAACTTTACAACTAGGGATCTTCTATGCTTATCCCATTCGTTCTGGAACTCCATTACTAGTTTTGGCTCCACCAACTCCCCTGGGAGGCTTCCATGCACCCTTTCCCTTTATGGTTAATTTCCTCTGAGAGAAAAAGAAGTCGTGGAGAGAGAACACACCAAGCTCAGCAATTTTTGCTGGAGTTCTTCAAGATTGAGTTTGGTTGCAATTTCTGCCCCAGTAAACAGGAGCACAATATCTCAATTTCTCCTGTGCAAATGCTGCTTTTTTTAAGCATATAAAATCCCTGATGCTACATAGCAATAAAACTTAGGTCACAGAGAGTTGCAATAGATTAATTTACTGAAGCAATGAAACAATTTTTAGCATAAATCAGCAATAAAAATTTCCACAAAGATAATTTAAGCATAGAGTTTCAATCTAAGTACCGTAGTTTAATAAGCATTTACTCCAACAAATGGAATTTGCTTTGTTCCTCTGTCACAAGAGAACTGTCAAATCTGCAGAGCCAGCTTTACAGTTAGACAGATTAGGCTGAAGCAGCACCTTCCTTGGGGATTGCAAAAGGCAGCTACAATCAAAGCAAAAGAATAGGTGCTGTTAACCACACAAACTCAGCAAATCATCTGCATGAGCTCTTACTTGCAGGAATGTGACCAGTTTTTACTGGGTAGTGGTCATTTTACAAGTGCTATTTGCACTTTAAACATCCCAATAGATAGCTTTGTGGCCCAAATGTCTAAACAAGCATTTTACAAAACACCAGGGCAAAACACTTAAATCATGAAAATGTCTAGGATCACCAGAGGTGTGTCAGAGGCGGTACAGGGGCACGTCATGGGCGGTGCAGTCTCACCCATGTCTATCCTTGATTCTGGATAGCACACCAACATACAGCCAATGCAAGATCTACCTTGGGACTAGACCACCTTTAAATCACAAATAAGTACCGCCACAGCATGTCCCTGGGACTGCTTGCATTGGTGCCGACTATGGGAGAGCTGAGAGAGAATCTGTTAGCTTGATTGACATTTCTGTTCACCTAGGTCTGTCGTCTGTGAACCTTCATGTGCCCATACCTCCCTTTCCCCAACCTGCTAACAGCCCTCTGCCTTGCCAACCTCCATAGCACCCTCCCACCATGTCTTATCACCACGTGTGAACCATGTCCATATTCTTCCCTGAGCCTGTTCAATCTGAGACCTCTGTGCCAATATCTGTCCAGCCTATCACTCCAAAACCATCTTTAGTCTGTATCTGTGCCTGCGTGTGTATGCAAGAAAGGAGGTGTAAGACAGTTCCGTTCTTTTGGCTCTCAGCGTCTACTTGTTTCACATTATCACTTTTGTTCTGTGGGTGATGGTAGTGATATAACCAATCCATGAGAATCAATGAATCTCTGGGCTTTAGAAGCCATCCTGGATGAAGCACACCTGGACACCAGGGCCATCACAGAAAGAACATTTGGACTGCTAAAGATATGCTTCAGTTTCCTGTACAGGTCTGGAGAGGAACCAGCCTGCTGCATCCTGCACAATCTCACACTAAGGTGAAGAATCCCACTTCCCCATGAGGGAGAACCTGAGGAAGAGGGGGAAGACCAAGTACCACCAGGACAGCAGCACCCAGAAAATATATGCCATGTATATGCAGCAAGGGACAGAGCTATTCTGTGAAAATAATTTGTACTCAGTATGAACAGTATATAACATGCAAGACTATCCCCTTAAATCAGTGTCTATTCTCTATTCCCTCCCCCACTATGCCATGCCCATCCTCACCCCTGTGTGCCCACCATGATCCCAATCCCTCCTTCCACCCTTGGGGTGCAACAGGTTCCTTCAGGGATCCTGGCTGGTTTACAGCCTGTATCATTACTCTGTCCAGAGCCCTCAATACTGTCTATGGCACTGGAAGAGTCCTTTGTAACCACATCTGCTGCCCTGGCAGCTTGAGAAAATGGTGGGTTCACTGGGAGGATATTGGGGGGGCTGTCTCTGTGACAAAATATGTTTTTTTGCTGCCTGTGTGGCATGGATGCCCCAGGAATCCTCAGCACAACCCCTGAACCTGGGTCAGTGAGTGGCTTAATGGAGGCGGTATGGCTCCCCTTCCACTGCCATGCAGCCATGGTAGGTGGTAGGTAATGGCTGGTGGTCAATGTGCTGAGTCAGTGGGGTTCAAGCCCCATAGGTTGTGCCACATGGGCAAACTGCTTACTCATTGCTCCATCCTGCAGGAAAGTGTCCACAAGATGCCCATCATGTCACGGCTCAGCTCCCTATGTGCTGTTCTTTCTGCTAGCTGCAGATTCATCATGCTCACCTTCTCAGAGAAATGCTTTCCCTTGCAGGACATGAGCTACTGTTTTGGAGCCATTCTAAACCTCCTTATGTAGGTACTGGCAGAGACTGGAAAATTACAAGCTGTGCATTTAAATATATAAGAACAAAAACATTGCCTTACTGGGACAGACCAAAGGTCCATCCAGTCAAGTATCCTGTTTCCAACTGTGGCCAATCCAGTACCTGGCAAGATCTCAGAACTATAAAAGCATCTAGGTTGGAGATCTGTAAATGTTACAATTTTTTACATTGAGGTTTCTGAAATTGGCAGCAGGTGAAAATATTTAGGGTTGCAAAACTCAAACATGAAATTTCTGATCTGTTGTTAGTGAGCTGTAACCTGTCGTTAAAATTGTCCATAGTACTTGAAGATTGGAGGGTGGCCAATGCAACGTCAATTTTTAAAAAGGGTTCCGGGGTGATCTTGGAAATTACAGACCAGTAAACCTGACTTCAGTGCAGGGGAAAATAGTGAAAACTATTACAAAGAATAAAATTATGGAACACGTGGAGGGGCATAATTGAAAGGGACGTCCTTGTTTCAATTTGGACGTCCTCGCAAAACGTCCAAATCCAGGGGTGGGGAAACCAGTATTTTTGAAACAAGATGGACGTCCATCTTTTGTTTTGATAATACGGTCAGGGACGCCCCTATCCTGAAATTTGGTCATCAGAGATGGTCATCCCTAGACTTGGTCGTTTCTGATTTTCGGCGATAATGGAAACCAAGGATGTCCATCTCAGAAATGACCAAATGCAAGCCATTTGGTTGTGGGAGGAGCCAGCATGTGTAGTGCACTGGTCCCCCTGACATGCCAGGACAGCAACCGGGCACCCTAGGGGGCACTGCAGTGGACTTCATAAATTGCTCCTAGGTACATAATTCCCCAACCCCCCTCAAAACCCACTACCCCCAACTGTACACCATTACCATAGCCCTTATGGGTGAAGGGGGGCACCTAGATGTGGGCACAGTGGGTTTCTGGTGGGTTTTGGAAGGCTCACTGTTTCCTCCACAAACGTAACAGGTAGAGGTAGGATGGACCTGGGTCCACCTGCACCCACTAAAACTGCTCCAGGTACCTGCATACTGCTGTGATGGACCTGAATATGACATCTGAGGCTGGCAATCAATATTTCTAAAGATGTTTTTTGAGGGTGGGAGGGGGTTAGTGACCACTGGGGAAGTAAGGGGAGGTCATCCCCGATTCTCTCCAGTGGTCATCTGTTCATTTTGAGCACCTTTTTGTGCCTTGGTTGTAAGAAAAACATGACCAGGTAAAGTCGTCCAAGTGTTCATCAGGGACGTCCTTGTTTCTTTCGATTATGGGTCGAGGATGTCCTAGTGTTAGGCACACCAAAGTCCCGCCTCCAACACGCCCCCTTGAACTCTGGCCGTCCCTGTGACGGAAAGCAGTTGGGGACGTCCAAAATTGGGTTTCGATTATACCGATTTGGACGACCCTGGGAGAAGGACGTCCATCTTCCGATTTATATTGAAAGATGGGCATCCTTCTCTTTTGAAAATGAGTCCGATAGACAAACATGGTTTAATGGGTGAAGGTCAACATGGTTTTCAGCCCAGGGAAGTCTTGCCTCACCAATTTGCTTCATTTCTTTGAAGGAGTAAGTAAACATGTGGATAAAGGTGAGCCAGTTGATGTATTGTATCTAGACTTTCAGAAACCTTTGACAAAGTTCCTTATGAGAGACTCCTGAGAAAAGTCATGAGATAGGAGGCAATGTCCTTCTTGGATTAGGAATTGGTTATTGGACAGTAAGCAGAAGATAGGGTTAAATGGCCATTTCTCTCAATGGAGGAGGATGAATACTGGAAAACAGAACAATGAGTGAAGTGATTAAATTTGCAGATGACATAAAACTATTCAAAGTTGTTAAAACACATGCGGATTGTGAAAAATTGTAGGAAGACCTTAGCAAACTGGAAGACTGGGCATCCAAATGGCAAATTAAATTTAATGTGGACAAATGCAAATTGGTGCACATTGGGAAGAATAATCCGAATCATATTTACCTGATGCTAGGATCCACCTTAGGAGTCAGCACTCAAGAAAAGGATCTAGGTGTCACTGTAGACAACACGCTGAAATCTTCTACCCAGTGTGTGGTGGCAGCCAAAAAACCAAACAGGATGCTAGGAATTAGGAAAGGGATGCAAAATAAGACCAAGAAAATTATAATGCATTTGTATTGCTCTATGGTGCGACCTCACTTTGAGTATTGCGTTCAGTTCTGGTCACCGTATCTCAAAAAGATATAGAGGAATTAGTATAGGTTCAAAGAACAGTGACCAAAATTATAAAAGTGATGGAACTCCTCCCATATGAGAAAAGGCTAAAGAAGTTACAGCTCTTCAGCTTGGAAAAGAGACCACTGAGGGAGATATGATTGACGTCTATAAAATCCTGAGTGGTATAGAACAGGTAAAAGTGAATCAATTTTTCAGTCTTTCAAAAAGTACAAAGGTCAGGGACACTCAAAAAATCATATGGAAATACTTTTAAAACAAATAGGAGGAAATATTTTTTCACTCAAAGAATAGTTAAGCTCTGGAACTCGCTGCCTGAGGATGTGGTAACAGAGGTTAGTGTATCTGGGTTTAAAAAGGTTTGGAAAAGTTCCTGGAGGAAAAGTCCATAGTCTGCCAAACTGACTGTCTCTGCTATTGTTACTGATTTGTTTATGTGCCAAAACAAACATGAAATAACCTTGTTAGTTCAGAACACCAATAAAAGAGTGGTCTGACTCATTGACTAAAACAAGTGTGTAGTGTGGGCATAGTTTGACTGTTTCATTTGGGGTAACAAAGGATGGGGTGGGTACATTAGCATATCATTTACATATATACATCTCATACATATTCATTATGGTTATTTTAAAAAAAGACAAAAACTAAATAGGAAGCCGCTATATTAAAATAGTGAAGATATATAGATAGATAAATTTTTAACCAAAAATTAGCCAGTAATTGGAAATTTCTCTCAATATGCCACCTCTCGCATTGATATGAATTAGCAAGGGTAGAGCACACTTTCCCTGTCCCCCTTCCCTAGGCCCGATACCACCACCTTGACCTTTTCTCCTTTTGAACACCTAGCTTTCTCCCTTCCTCCCTCCTTACCCAGCACCTCTCTCTCTCCCCCCTCCCCCAATGTGGACCTTAGAAATACACAGGCTCTGAAATGGAGACTCCTTTTCCCTCTGCCAATGAAACCCAGACTCTAAATGCAATGTAATTCTGGAAAAAGAAATGCATTTCTCCTGTACTGTGCTAATATACAAAAATTGATAAGATGTACATTTTTTAAAACAGACACATTCCAATTATTAAAAAGAATTAAATAAAAATTAATTTTTTCAACCTTTGTTGTCTGAGCACTTTTCTAATTGGGTTGGTCCCAATCTATTCCACTTTTTGTGTCCATCTTCTTCTAAATTCTTGTCCAGGTCTGCCTTTCATTTCTTCTCTCTCTTGTCCTTCTTGTTTTTGTTACATTTGTACCCAGCACTTTCCCACTCATGGCAGGCTCAATGCGGCTTCCCTTCCTTCTCTATATCCATCTGGCACTAATCTTTCTTTTTATGTTCTTTTCTCTTCTCTGCCTCTATATCCACCTATATATGATGTTTACCTCTCATTCTCCCTATCACCCTCTAATCTAGGTTCCATTTCACCTCCCATCTACCTACCAGCTTTTCCCATCTCCCTCTCATCCCCTCTCCAGCAATCTCTTTTTTTTTATTGCATTTACAATTTAATTCAAGTACACACCTTGAAAACAAAAAAGATGACTATTTATCCTAATAGTCCACAATTAAGGAGGCAATTCACAATATTAAGGAACCAGTAAAGAAAAAACTCTACCAACAAGAATTGGAAGGCTAAAAAAGAGATTCCAGGGTTACTAATGCTAATTACGGAGTAGAAGTGTTTACAATTCTTGGTTGTGACATAGGTGATTCAGCTATTTCCCTCTCCAGCAATCTCACTGTCCCCTCTGTCTTTCTTTTCCCCAAGTTTCCTATTCCCCTCATCAGTCCTCCATTTCCATCTTTTCTACTCATCAGCTCTCTCATCCCCTCACCAACCCCAGCTGTAGCTCCAGCTCCATTTCTGTCTCTCCTTCCTTCCCTTGCCTTCAGGCCATTCTTCTATACCCCATATTCTTTTGCTTCTCTTTCACTATCTTTTTAACACTATTTCTACCCTCACTCAATCCCTTGGGAAACCGATCCCCTTCTTCTCATATCCTTCTCCAGTACCCCCATCCTTTTTCAATGCCTCTCATCCTCTCTCTATTCTTCCAGGTCATTTACACTACATTATTATTATTATTTGTTACATTTGTATCCCACATTTTCCCACCTTTTGCAGTCTGAACAAATACATAGTATGAATGAATACAAAGTGATATTGTGGTAGAATGAGGTACATGAATGGTAGGTACAGTTGGGGGGAACTTAGAGAGGAAAAGGGGGAAGAGTCAGGTAATGTTCGTTATGCTCTTTGGTTGCATTGTGTCGCAAGTGAACAGGTATTTTTATGTTGGGTCGGTGGGGTATGCTCTTCTGAACAGGTCTGTCTTTAGTGCTTTCTGAAAATTTAGGTGGTCGAGCGTAGTTTTTACTGCTTTTTGCAATGCATTCCATAGTTGTGCGCTTAGGTAGGAAAAGCTGGTTACATAGGTGGATTTGTATTTGAGTCCTTTGCTGCTTAGGTAGTGGAGGTTTAGGTATGATCGTGCAGATTTTGTGGTGTTTCCCCACATTTTATCCCCATTCTCTTACTACTCATTCCACATTTTCACTCATTCTCCCAACCCATTAACATATCCCCACTCATACCCACCAATTGCCAAGTACTCACTATCTACTTGAAATTCCCACTCCATCTCTCCCATGCATAATTCCCTGCTCTTTTCCCCAACATTCTCCCATTCAATCACCAAGTCCCAATCATCTTCTGCTGTTCCCCTTCTCCCATCCCTAGCCCCATCCTTGTTCTGTTCCTCTTCTTTCTCATTAGTCTCATCAATTTTCTGCTTTGTTCCCCTTTTCCACCCCCCCATCCTATCCATAATTCTTCTCTCTCCATGTCCACTGTCATTCTGTGTTCCTATCTGTCCTGTCCTGCACCTTGCCTTTGTGTCCCTGTTCCTCCCCCTCACTTACCTTTCTCTTACACCACCACCCTGGGGCCAGCATCTCTCCATCTCTCTCCTACCCCCTTCCCCATGGTATAGCATATCTCATTCACTCTGTCTCTCAAAACTGGTTTGGTTGTACGAAAGAAAGGCTGAGTATCAAATCCATGACCCTTTACCCTCTCTCTCACTTCCTTCCTGGGTCCAGCGTTTCTCCCCCTTACTCCAGTTTCTCTCTCTCTCTTTCTCTGATTAACTTCCTCCCCTTTGCTCCAGGTCTCTCCTCTCTCTCTTCCCTCTGTGTCCACTTCCGCAGGTCCAAGATCTCTCCCTATCTCTTCCCCTCCCCTTTGCTCCGGGTGTCTCCTGTCTCTCTTCCCTTTGCACTCACCTCCCCAGGTCCAAGATGTTGACCCCTCTCTTCCCCTCTCCTTTCCTCCAGGTCTCTGGCTCTCTCTTCTCTTTGCTTCCCTCTCCCAAGGTTCAGTATCTCTTCCCCTTCCTCCTTCACCTCCAACTCCTAACCCCTGTGATCTGGCATACAAGAACCCTTACCCTGTCTCTCCTTGTCTTCACTGGTACAGCGTTTCCCCCTTCCCCACATGCCCCAGCATAATTCCCTATTTCTCCTCTCTATTCCCATTGGTATTGTCCCTTCTGGCTCCCCCGCCTCTTGCGGTCCATCTCCCCTCTCCCTCCACCTCCCACCATCAGAAGGCCATAGGAAATTTTACTATTCACCATGGGTGTAGTTTGGGGGGGGGGGGGCAAGGAGGCACTGCCCCCCAAATGCTGCTAGACTGTGCCTCCCTCATCTTCCCCTTCTCCATGTGCCCCAGTATAAATCCTTCTTTCTCCTCTCTCTTCACATCAGCACTATCCTTTCTAGTTCCCCCACCTCCTGCGGTCCTTCTCCTCCACCCCTGCTTCAAACCCATGGTTCCTTCCTGCAGTGGTTCTGAGCTCTAAAAAGAAAAAAGAGCTGCTGGTACAGAGCCACATGCTGCAACACTCACAGCAAGGAAGTGCTATCACAGGAGGAGGTTCTGGCAGAACCTGGCAGTGAATGTTGCAGCACACGGCTCTGTTCCAGCAGCTCTTTTTCTTTTTAGAGCTCAAAACCGCTGCAAGAAGAAGCCATGGGTTTGAAGCGGGGGTGGGGGAGATGGACTGTGGGAGGTGGGGGAGCCAGAAGGGATACTGCTGATGGGAAAAGAGAGGAGAAAGAAGGATTTATACTGGGCCACGTGGGGAAGGAGAAGATGAGGGAGGCACCCAGTCTAGCAGCATTTGGGGGGCAATGCTCCCTAGCCCCCCCCCCCCAAACTACACCCATGGTGAGCAGTAAAATTTCCTATGGCTTCCTGACATTTGTCAGTCCCAAACCTGGTCCCAAATAAATAAATGTGTTATGTGAGTAGTTTCCAGGCCTGTAGTAGGGATCCACCTTACATATGCATATTCATTAGAGATCCACTAGTAGTTCATAAGGACTGGAGTTGCCCATTGCTGCAGTCAAGTGTTTCATTTGCTAACTTTTATGGTCAGATTTGTGAGAAATATAAGCTACAGACTACTAATATGTTTATTTCTCATTAAGGAAATCTTCATGGAAGAAAAAGGAATGAAGAGAGAAAAGAAGATAAAAGTCACAGGAAGAAGGAAAGGGGCAGATTAATCAGTAGATCAAAGAAACAGAGCTACTAATAAGTGCCTATAACTACATAAAAGCATTTTAATGGTCACAATACACGAACCAAAAAGAATATGGGATTAGATGAGAAGAAATGGAATAGGACCAGACTTGACAAGGTAAGCATACAGATCATCTGATTTTCAATAGATATTAAAGTTTCAAATAAGAATTATTTATGCCTTTTAATTAACAGCCCTCTCCCTACTTCTTTTCTCTTTTTGCCAAGCCAAAACTGCATTGCTGAGGGTCTGTTCTTTTACTGTCTTCTAAATTACAGCATCCCATTAAGCCGTTCGGTCTTATGGAATTCCTGAGACTCTGTAATCACAAAACTAATAGTGGCAGAAATTGCTGACAGCTGCTTGTTCTTGTTCAAAATCACACAAATCTGAAACAAAGCATTTCTTCTTACCTCCAGTGAGTGTGCTGTACAGTTTCTCAAGGTCTTGTTTCAGATTTTTCTTTGGGAACGGAATGAAAGCATTTCCGTTATATTGGCTTCCGATCAGGTACGGCATTCAATTCAAGCTTCTGCTACTAACCTACAAATGTACTCGATCTGCAGCCCCTCCTTACCTCTCAACCCTCATCTCCCCTTACGTTCCTACCCGTAACCTCCGCTCTCAAGACAAGTCCCTTCTTTCAGTACCCTTCTCCACCACCGCCTCCAGGCTCCGCCCTTTCTGCCTCGCCTCACCCCACGCGTGGAACAAACTCCCCGAGCCCATACGTCAGGCCCCCTCCCTCCCCATCTTCAAATCTCTGCTTAAAGCCCACCTCTTCAATGTCGCCTTCGGCACCTAACCTCTACACCTCTACCCAAGAAATCTAGACTGCCCCAACTTGACATTTCGTTCTTTAGATTGTAAGCTCATTTGAGCAGGGACCGTCCTTCTTTGTTTATTTTGTACAGCGCTGTGTAACCCTAGTAGCGCTCTAGAAATGTTAAGTAGTAGTAGTAGTAGTAGTAGTAGTAAGTCAGTTTCAATGTGTCCAAAGAACTCCATATATTTGGATCAGCCTAGAGCAGGGCAATGTTGGAAGGGTGGGAAGAAAGAAGGAGACTGGAAAGCTCTGTATAATCTTTGAGGATATTAGGAAAAAGCAGTAGCATCAGCAAAACAGGCTGCATCTTGCCATTATAGTAGGGATGCTTTCTTTCCTCCTTACTTTTTGCAATAACCATAGAGCCATAGGGGGACTACAACAAGGAGGCAGAGATTTTGGAACACAGGATAGCTGACAGCTTAGAACTGGTTATCCAAAATCCTTTACTATATTTTAGTTACTAGTAAAAAAGGCCCATTTCCGAAACCAATGAAACGGGCGCTAGCATGTGGTTTTTTTTGTGTGCGTGTGTGTATGTGTCACAGAGTTATTGTGTGTGTGTGTGTGTGTGTGTGTGTGTGTGTATGTGTGAGTGTGTGAGGGTGCGGTGTGTGTGCAGGTTGTTGATGTGTGTCTTTTTTTGTTTTGTTTTTTGCTTGGGGGTTGGGGGATGTGCTGTGCTGTGCTGTGCTGGCAAAGTGGGTTGGATTGGTGTGTGGCTTTGAGGGTGTGTTTCTGTTGTGTTGTATTGTATGTGTGTGGTTTTGTCTGTCAAGGAGGTTTGTGGAGGGGGGTCTTTCTGTTGGTGAAATGTAAATGTGGTTGTAGGGGGGTCAGCCTTTGTTGAGTGTTGTTTTTTTTTTTCCATGTTTTTTTTTTTTTGTGTTGTGCTGAGGCAGCAGTGTTGTTTTAGATGGGCGGAAGGTAGAGGAGCACGTTCTTTGTCTGTCGGTATTTTTTGGCCGTTTCAGGGCTGCTGTAGGGGAATGCTGGAAGAGAAATGTGCTATTGGAAGCAGCGCCATATTTTTCCATTGGTCTGGGGTTCTGGGCATCCTAGAGGTGGGTGACGGCTTGCCTGAGGACGGGGATGGTTGTTTTAAGTTGGCGGAAGGGAGAAGAGCACGGTCTCGGGCCGTCGGGGGGTGATCCGGTATGTTTGGTCCATTTCAGGCCAGCTGCAGGGGAATGCTGGAACATTTATGCGCTGCAGGAATCAGCACCGTCTTTTTCCGGGTGCTCGGGGAATCCCCGAGGTGGGAGACAGCTTGCCTGAAGCTGGGGATGGTTGGGCACGTCCTTGGCCGCTTCGGCAAAAGGGGAAGAGGAAGGGGGTGGGGAGTTACCTGCAGCCGCCTGAGAAACCATGTATTCTTTGTTTGTTTTGTATTATTAGTTTGCATTTCTGTTGAAGAAAGAGTGGATGCCTTTCGAATGATGGAGGTGGTGCGTCGGTGTGCGGTTGTTTCGTTAGTTTGGCAGCCAGTCTCCAGCGATTCCTAGGCAGGGAAGGAGTACTCCTCCCCCTTCCTTGGTCACTGTTTGCTGCTGGCTGGGTCGCGGGTAATCCTTCCAGCTGGGCCGCAGCTTGTCCTGTTCGCCCACGTCCCAGATGGTGACGGGCACGTTGTTTTCCGGCTCCTCTGACTCCATGTCAAGTGATCCCAAATATAGTCTGTGCTATAGGCCCTCTGGCACTCTTCAGTACTGGCATTAGGCATTTAAAAATTTCTCCCCCCCTCCCCGGTCTATTTTTGCACATACCCACAGCAGGAATATTCTTCTCTCGTTCCAGCGGTGGTTCTGTGCTCTCCGTGCTGCACAGATAATGAGCCATTCTGCTGGTGAATGCTCCTCCCTTATTGTTACGTAGTTTCCTCTGATTGCTCCGTCTTACGTTGCCTAGTGTTGCCTGGGAATGGTGTTGTGATGGTCCTTTGTGTTTCAGAATGTTGAGGGTGTTTTTTCTGATTGGTCCGTCATGCGAGGGTGGGGCAGAGAGACATGGTCAGTGTTGTGGCTTCACCACCATGAATCCATGAACCCTTCAGTGAGTGACTGAGTGACTTCAGAACGTTGTCTTCAGAACGTTGAGGGTGAGTTTTATTATAGTAGATGTGAAGGATGATTCTATAATCTAGGCACCTACCTTTATGCGCCCCTTGTGTCTGTAAATGTATAGAATATTAGCACTTACACACATAAGTGTACACTTACCTGCAAATGTACCAGCAGGGCACTTAAGCACTAATCTGTAATGGTGCGCATAAGTGGCGTAGAGGTCCTTTTACACAGGCGCGCTAATGTTTTTAGCACATGCTAAAAATAAGCATGTGCTAAATGTTAAAATGACCATATTTTTCTATGGGTGTAGCATTTAGTGTATGCTGATCATTAGCGTGCACTAAAAACAGTAGTGTACCTTTGTAAAAGGACCCCATAGTCATAAATGAAACATGGGAATAGGAACCAATTTTTCAAAATGATTGAGAATGCTAAACCTAATGGAAATTGCTCATTCCTGGATGCACTCAAGGAGTTTGCTCGTTATTGATATGTTTCAATAAGAATTTTAAAAATATTTAAAAAAAATGGAGATTATCAATCCATACTCTAGTCGTACTTTGAATACTGTGTCCAGTTCTGTCTGCAGTTCCCATCTGAAAAAAAGATATAACAGAATTAGAAATGTGAGAAACAGGGCGACTAAGATTTTAAAGGGGAATGAAATGGCTCCCCTATGAAATGTAACTAAAAGGGGCTGGAATAACTTCTCTCTGAAGGACATTATTAAAATGAACTTGGGGAAAATCCACTGCTTATTTCTAGGATAAGCAGCACAAAATGTTGTGTACTTTTCTGGGATCTTGCCAGGTATTTGTGACCTGGATTGGCCACTGTTGGAAACAGGATGCTGGGCTTGATGGACCTTTGGTCTTTCCCAGTATGGCAATACTTATGTACTTATGTAAATCAAATAATAAAAGAGACGGAATGGTTCCTTAAGAAGAAAGGCTGAACAGGTTAGCATAAGAGCTAACTTTTCAAAATGATTGGGGGGGGGGGGGAGGGGGTTGCTAACACGGGTTTACTCCCCCTCCCCCTAGCAAAATGAAGGTTCAATAGTGCAGGCTATGGGGGCAATTATTTCAAATGGCACCTAAATTCAGATGCAACAAAGACGCACGCTTAGTACAAATTCTCTAATGACATTAAGGCATTATAGAATAGTAGTGCTTTGGCATGCAGAAACTTATGCGCTACAGCTTATGCTAGTATAACAAAAAATATGTAAGAAAAGGGAAAAGGGGAATGAGAGGATATATTTGATTTTGGGAATTACATTAACCTGCACTGTAAGGTTTACGGACATGTGCTCAGAACATGAAGACCATATATTTAACTTACAATACAGGTAATGCAATCATGTTAAAAAGAGGCAGTTTTTAGGGATCTTTCACAAGGGAAATGTGCTTTACAAGATAGAAAGTCTGAATTATAAATTAGGCTGGATTAATGGTAACTCACTTTGATGGAGGCTGCTGGTTGGAGTGATGAAGGAGGTCCTTGCTGGAAAAGAAGTCTTTTTGTTGCAGAGTTGTTGCTGGAGCCTGGAAAGAATCTTATCTTGGATGTGTGTGAAGTCCAGCAAGGTCCACTGAGGTGCAGATCAGGAAGCAGCAGAGAGGCAAGAGAACAGAGAGCGAACTGAAAATGTTCCAGGCTTTTTATAATTTCTTGTTGGACCATAGGCTGAATTCAGGTGGGGTGCACTTAATCCAATGAAAACTCAGGGATAGCTGAAAACTGGTTTCATTTCATCTAGGTTTGAGATGGAGCATGATAACTGGTCACATGTTTTAATGACATCATAAGACTTTCTGTCTGGCCATCTGCTAGTAGATACACAGGTATTTGACAGGATTAAAAGAGGTACTGAGAATAGGTGTGCTTCTTTTGTCAGATTAGGTGAAGTTTCGCTGTCTTTTGTTAACTCCAGTCTCTGTGATTGCTGTTAATATGCAGATTTTGTTCTTGTGAGATGTGGTGATTGACTGTAAGTATCCACTCAGCTAGCTTTTGTTACACTGGTATCAGTAGCTTCCAGGGGGAAAGTGAAAATTTAGACCAATTTATCTCATAAAGTCTTTGCAGCTGTATATTTTATATATATATACATTTGTATCTGATTCCAGCAAAATCAATAACTCTGAAAATTCCTCATATCGTGCTACAATGTCATGTCAATGGCAGGCATAAACTGGCATGCCTCATTGTGCCTTGCAATGTGTGCCTCTGGTACTTTTCTTTAAGGAGCATGTATTTATTTATTTATTGCATTGTATCCCACATTTTCCCACCTCTTTGCAGGCTCACTGCTAGGTGGAATGCCCATGACACATCTATGCTCCGCCCACTGGTGCAGTCCATTTGCTGCTACTCACCATGTGACTAGTGCACCAATTTTATAGATCAGAAGCATATAAATGTCAATTTGTGGTATCATTCACACACTTAAGTGCACCAATTCTATAAATTAGTGCACACAATTGGCGTCTAAATTTATGCACCCTTTTTTAGAATAAACCCTTTATAAATTTTCAGCTGAAACAAGAGACAGCCAATAGGTGATGTAACAGAGATTTATCAATACTCAAAAAAGAATATGGGAGGTAATTAATTTCCAATAGTAAATACACCTGGACAGATAATGTCAAGGACAATCAATTCAAACTATAGAGAATTAAAATAAATTGTGATGAGTGCTCATAAATAATACAGTGCCCCTAACTGTATATATCAAACGCATATAGGCATCTTTTTCTCAATCATTGCACCATCATAAATATTCATATAAAGGTCACTCTTCCAGTAACTTCATAGCATAAAATGTTCATACTATACAGTATAACAGGAAATCATCATAAAGTTATTTAGCTTATTGACGATATATCAAACAGCTGCAAGTCAGGGTGAAAGGGTGTTCATATATAATGCAAAAATGATCCCAACCAGGATCCGGGTTTCACCATATAATGGCTTCTTCAGGGGGGGTCTTCAAAACAAAACAAAACACAAAAGAATTTGTATTTATTCAAAACAATCAAAACATAATACAAAATACCAATAATTATAAACAAAATAATAGAGCTACCGGCTGGAAAACTTCACCCGGCTCCATCCAGGTTAAAAGCCAAAAAACGCTCAGCCTTGGTCTGGTATTTAAATACTCCAGATGACATCACAAAAACCAGGGCCAATCAAAATGCACAAAAATGAACTTCTTAACAAAAATTGGTCCATTCCACCTCCTTATTAATTGAGCGATTTATCAAATCATGAATGGTACAGAATGGGTAAATAGGGTACTAAGACTAGGGAACATTCCATGAAACCAATAGGTAACACATATAAAACAAATTAGAGAAAATATTTTTTCACTCAATACACAAGTTGTGTAATTTGTTGCAGGAAGATGTTGTAAAGTAGTTAAGGTGTAGGCACATTCTAGAAAAAAATATATATTTGGGCAAATAAATGTTTATTTAGGCAAATACATTTTTATGTTAAAACATGGACATCTGGAGCATACTTTTGGAAAATTATGCCTGCATGTACAGTTGTAATGTAAAAATGTCACACCTCAGCCCCCAGGAATATGCATATGTTTGTTTTGGCTTTCGTTTCTCCTGTGGAGAGATCACCTTCTGTGGGTGAGGGCTGGAGATAAGACAGGACCAGGCGGAAACAACCCATTGTGAAGGCAGTGAGTGGAAAAGCACAGTTGTCTTATATGTGTCCAGCCTGCTCTCCCGTCTTGTGATCTTAAAAGGATTATTGGCAAATGCACATGCACCTAAGGAAGCCGTCAGTCTCTGGCAAGGAAGGTCGGAGAAAGCGATGCCCCTGAGTGCCAAAGGCTGCAACTCCGGCAGCCCATCGTACCGAAGACTTGGCCCTGGGAACCACTCCGAGAGGCCGTGGACCTGACCCTGCTTCTCTGTCAAGGCCCACAGGTGAGTCGGGGTATTGGGCACGGCCATCATGGCACAACAGCACTATGTGTTGCTCTTCCTGCTCATAACATCTTTGTAGGAGTTCTGTGATGGGTCGTGGGCGTCATCCTTCCTATGTCTGTGTTAGTCCTTTTATATTGAGGCCATCCTTTCCATGCCTCATCCAGTTGTAGATGTATGTACCTGGCTGCCTGTTGTGGTCTTGTGACTTATGTATTATGCATGTGCAGGGATATTCATCACGCAACAGTGACTGATACCTGACATGTCACAGGGGTTGGCTGCCTGCTTAGGATCCTGTGCCATGACAATGGTAGCTGCCACTGTAAAGTATGTTGGGTTTACGGAAGCTTTGTGGCAGCCCATCTGTGTTGCAAGCATCTTTTGCACGTAAGTGTGGTACACATAGCTTCTGCAAGAATGATGCCTGACCATGGAGGTTGCAGTCTGAAGTGCCACTTGAGATTGTCTGTAATGTATGAAGTCAGTGACATGCACTTGGTGCCCATGATGCTACCACATCTGCAACTTACCATGTCCAGCAGCAAGGTATTGCTTAATGCGGTGCACAAAGTAGGACTGCTTATGACATGGTATATTGTCTTCAGAACCTCGATGTCTTAACACACTTTGAATTGCCATTAACAGAGGGGAGACAGATATTTAAGAACATAAGAATAGCCATACTGGGTCAGACCAATGGTCCATCTAGCCCAGTATCCTGCTTCCAAAAGTGGCCAATCCAGGTCACAAGTATCTGGCAGAAACCCACTTACTAGCAACATTTAGTGTACAGCCACTTCTCATGTGTTCCTCCCTGCTTCCATCTGATTGGATGGGCCTTTTCTTGACAATTGCATGACAAGAGTCAGGACCATTTAGGTAGCCAGTCCTTAAAGTTGGGGGAAACCTGAGCCCAAAGTGGGAGGAGGTATAAAAGTTTGCCCTGCCCCCCAATGTTTGCCTCCATCTGCTATTCATTCCCCCCTTGACCGTAAAATGCTTGAGCTGGTGGGGATCCTCAAGTGAAAAATGAGCATGCATGGAGGGAGGGGGTGGCATGACGGTGGCTCATGCAAAATGCTACTGACTGCCAGGTTGTCAGTGGACGACCTGTTCTTCTGGTAGAACTTGAGGATCCCTGCCAGACATAGCAGCAGACAGTGACGCAATTTGGGGGCACCTGAATTCAAAGTTTAACTCCAATATTTAACCTCTCCCTCTTGCCGTCACTTCACCCCTGTCATTTACCCTGTGTTATCCCCTGTTCCTTCCCCTCCTGTCACTTTCTGATTCTGGGCCATCATTGTCTTGTATTGTATCCACTTGATTTATTGTAAGCCACATTGCGCCTGCTCATGTGGGTAAATGTGGGGTAGGAATGCACTAAAATAAATAAATAAATAAAGTGGAGGGGGGAGGGGGGGCCCAAGCTACCCCATGGCTTTTCCACTGGGTAGGACTGCAATACATGTTATTGTTTGGTTAACAGTTGTATCCTGTGGAGACCCTGTGTTCATATCCCTTCCCTGCCACTCACAGTCCATGTGAATTGATTGGGTGCCACTGTTGTCATCCCCTCATGGTTTACCCTTCCCATGTGGCTGTGTACTACATGGTTTTCATGCTGTCTAAAGGGCCCTTTTATGATGAATGCAGTTGCTACCACTTTACATCAGGTTTCAGTTGGTGTACGTTCTTATTCCCAATGTTGGGTGCTGGAAAATGCACTAAACATGACTCTGTAAAGAGCATTCAGCTCAGAGTCCCCTTTAAAGAATGATGCTGAGTGTGAATTTTTCCCAATTCCTGCTTTTTCATGCCATTTACTGAATCTGGCCCTAAGTGCAAAACTTTAGCATACTTTATTAAAGAGGAGATTTCTTCTAGATAATCTGTGATTCCATAATTAAAGTAATTAATGCACATATAATTCATAGATGTTTTCCATCAGTACAACTGAAATGCAACAGACCCAAAACCTCAGCACAATTGCTGGCATTTCCATCTGCTTTATATCTGAATAGAAGTTAATCAAAAGCAATACCTTATTTTTTAAGCAGACGCATGGCTGTGTCTACCTCCTAGTATCATCCATTATCCTTTCCTATACTGTTTTTGGTCTCATATATTACACCAATGGTCTCTAATTGTTCTCATACCTCACACTAACATTATCGGCTTTTGTATCACCTAGAATGTAAACCGCACTGAACCCTGGAAAGGGGATATTAGCAGTATATAAGCTTTGATTTATCTAAACAGACACATCATTTTGTTTTGATACGGTACTGGAATGAAAATGTAGCCGTATGGAATAGTAAGTCTGTTATTTATTTATTTAACACATTTATACCCCACATTTTCCCACTAGTTGTAGGCTCAATGTGGCTTACAAAAGACCGTAGTGCAAGCTACAGTTCAGTAATTATAATTAAACAGTGTAAAAGAAAATAGTAAACGTAAGGAATCCAATATTTTACATATTCTGCCCCCTTACATTGATGATTACCACTAAATATTATTTTTTTTCTTTTGTTTTTTTAACAGAATGTTAACAGCAGTGGGGCCAGGTGTTAATGCACCGTTTGAACAATAATAATACAACACTGCAATTATTGTATTGAAGAAAATCCCTGATGAAGCCTTTGATGAAATGGTGGCCCCATTGGGTTCTTTCTCTTCTTGTCCCAAGGTAAGTTTTTTGATGTTTGTTTGGTTTCAAGTTAAGCATCATTGAAAAATTGTTTAAAAATTGGAGGTGTTGTAGACCCATGAATGTTTCATACAGCACTAGCCATGGGCACATAAGCATATAGCCCCGGGTTTCTATACGTATATGGTGACTAAAGTTGCATGTGCAAATCAGCATGCACTGCCAATTTGTTCATACAATTTAATTGATTAAAGAGCCAATCAGCACCAATAATTGGCTAACAACCAATTATTGGCATTAATTGGCCTTAATTGGGATTTACACATAGATCATATTCTATAACAATCTGCACGTAAATACTAGGACATGTATTTTTGGGGGCGTGTTTGGGGGTGTTCCTATGAATTATGTGCGTTCTTATAGAATACACCTGATCTGTGCCTAATTTACGTGCCGGCATTTATGCTATTCTGTTAAGTGTGCCTTATACAATACCACTCAACACATAATTTTTTCGTGAATTGCATAAAGTGCAGGGCGTCTGAGGTCTTTCCCTCCTATTTAGAAATATATTGCTTAAAACAAAGTGGTATAATCGATAAGTGATTGTTGTGATCAAAGGGAAGCAAATATGCTTTCTTTTTTGGATTTATGTAGTTCATAGAGTATATAGCTTGGCATATATCTCTGTCTTTTTTGGAGTGGGAACCCCACTGTTTACCCTTCTCCATTGAGGATATTGCCCATTTAACCCGACCCAGTTCTTAATCCATATTAGGACGCTGCCTCCTATTCATGATTTTTTTTATCTTTGATGGTGCATACTTTGCAAGTGGGCATTCACATGGGTGGAATTGAGCAGAGCATAGGCAGAGTACACAATTATGTGGGTAAATTATAGAATACTATGATTTACATGCATTTGTGAACAATCTAAGCTCTATGGGGCCCTGTTACTAAGCTGCATAAGCGTATACGCACGCCCAATGCACGCCAAAATGGAGTTACCGCCTGGCTACTGCATGGCTCTTGCAGTAATTTCATTTTTGGTGTGCATCCGAAAAATAATTTGTAGTTTTGGATGAAACGTATTGGGTGCGCACCAAGTGGCATTTGACGCGCTTAGGTCATTACTGCCCAGCTATCGCGTGAGACTTTACCACTAGGTCAATGGCTGGCAGTAAGGTCTTAAACCCAAAATGGATGTGTGGCAATTTTAATTTTGCGTATCCAAAAAACCCCCAGAGAACCATAAAATGGAGTCAAAAATATAGATAGGAGATCAATCCGACACTGCAAGTCTTTATAAATAAATTTTTTTGTGAGTGGAGAGTTCTCAGAGTATAAACTCACCCAAGCGAGACTACACCAAGGTGATTTATGTCTCTAAGGGTGGACAAGCTTCTCGATCATGGAACTTCTCCGTGATTTATACTTTTGTGTAAGCAAAACCACATACTCGTGCTCTTAGCACCAAATAGTGGACAACCTAATCTAAAATTCTAAAAAAATGTTCAAAAATGTTGGAGTTAATCAATCTTATCTATTACTCCATTTGACCTCATACATATTTATCAAAAATACTAGACCTCTATCAAGACTTCAATATTTATAATTGCAATGAGGCACTTATCGTTTTGTAGCAAATAGCTCCCCTCCAGGGTGTTCAATGGATCACTCCAATTGGATCTTGCTTATTAGATTCCAGCAGGGTGAGATATTGCAATTACTCTATCCTTATCCTTTCCACATTGTTTCTCTTCTCTGTAAGGACAATTCAAACGTCTTTGCTGTTCTAACGTGGAGGCGCTCATGCGTCCTCAATAAATCATAGATTTTGCAGCATTTCTATTTTCGGCAAAAATTTTAAAAAGGCATTTTTTACAGGTGTGCTGAAAAATGATTCTGCGTGCAACCAAAACACGTGTCTACACTACTGCAGGCCATTTTTCATGCCTGCCTTTGTAAAAGGGCTCCTATGGCTGATGTAAGTGCTCATGCCTATAATACAGGCCTATGATTGGTCTGTTGCATGAGCATTCTGTAAATACAAATAGGGGCATATTTTTCTTTGTAAAATAAGTTCCAAATAGGTGTGTTCTTGGTGCCTAAAAACAGATTCCAATGTAGAGAATTGCCCTCCCTGTGCTCATAATAGTGATGTAGAACTAGTAGAGGTAAATCAATTTTTTACTCTTTCAAAAAGTACAAAGACTAGGGGACATTCAATGAAGTTTTACAATACTTTTACAACAAATAAGAGGAAATATTTTTTTTACTCAATGAATAGTTGAGCTCTGGAACTCTATGCAGGAGGATGTAGTAACAGCGGTTAGTGTATCTGGGTTTAAAAAAGGTTTGGACAAGTTCCTGGTGGAAAAGTCCATAGTCTGCTATTGGGACAGACATGGGGAAAGCCACTGCTGACCCTGAGAATATTAGCATGAGATGTTGCTACAATTTGGGTTTCTGCCAGGTACTTGTGACCTGGATTGGCCACTGTTGGAAGCAGGATTTACGTAGCATGGAAAAAATACCCAACAAAATACATTATGCTAGTTCTTTCATATTTATTTAATACTGGATAACCACATTGTTAAAATAAATGTTTGGTGTTTCTAAGTGAACGTCAAAAGGAAGGCTAGTTTATGCTTATAGAAACCAATAATAGACTGCATAACAATAACAAAAAAAGGGAAAATATTGTTATCATTTGTATTTAAAATATTTTACAATTTTAGAAAACCAGAGACACACCTCAGTCCAAAGTAAATATCTTAATATAAATTTGGCAATATGGAGCACAAAAATGGCCCAAAATAGTGCCAGAAGCTGGACACCAAGCAGTGTTTTGACATCCATTTCTCATTTGTTCCTAATACAGTACATTGTTTCCATGTTTAGTCCATGTAACTGGTGCCAGGGGTTTCATTTATTACTGGACCTCAGATGTGGTAGATTTACGATTATGCTCTATAATATTCTCCATGCATAAAGCTTCAAGAAAGGAATGACAATTAGCTAATGGATCACAGGGAGAAACTACATTGGAAAGCAACAGAAAGCTGAATCTTTATAAGCAAGGAGATGATTATGACAATTTTATAATGTAAACATGACAATTTTACGACAGGTCACCTAACTCATGTAAGCAGGTATGCACACAAATTACACCAGTTTGGTGTCTTTGCTCATTACACAAGGCTTAATTATATACCCATATAGATTTTAAAAACTTTTTATACTGTTGGGGGCAAATTTTAGCAGGGCACTGAAGTCCAAAAAAACCCGCCTATTTTAAAAAGGCAACATAAGCACCTATATGCATTTATAATATAGGCTCCCAGAACCAGCCCCAATAGCATGAAATTGTCCATGTGCAAATTTAAACCTGCTCCAAAGCTGATGGAAATGTATGCAGTACTCTACACTGCATGCACATAGCATTTTCAAAAGGAAAAGATAGACTTTTTTTTGTAGAAAATTACCTTTCCTGTTCTGATTTTGGAAGTTTTACAAAAAATGTCCAAATTCAGACTGAGAAGTCATATCCAAAAATGCCCCTTGTGCATTTGACTTGCCCAAAGTCACAAGGAGCAGCAGTGGGAATTGAATCCATGTTGCCAGGATCAAAGCCCGCTGCACTAACCATTAAGCCACTCCTCCTCTGTTTTGGACATTTTTTGTTCAAAAATGGACCAAATGTCCAAATCATAAAACGTCCAAATCACAAGACGTCCATAGCATTTACAAACACAAAAGACAGACGTCTATCTTTTTCGAAAATGACCTTCTTTCCTGTTCAGAATTTGGACGTTTTTGTAAAATGTCCAAATTCTGATTTAAACATTCTATCGAAAATGCCCCTCTATGTAATGCTTGAAGACAAACTCTCTTTCTGAAGACAGACAATCAGATAGCAATGTACTATAAACAAGCAAGGAGGGCTGAGATCCCTAAACTTATGCAGAGAAGCATATCAAATTTGCATGTTAGCCAAACACCTTGAAATTCACCTACATGCGACTTACATTCCAGACAAACAGACTCTGTCGACACACAGCCTCAGCAGAATTCTTTAACCACATGAAAGGTCCCTCTCCAACCTTGCCATTTGCTCTCTATTCCACAAGTGGGGAACTCAAAGATAGACCTCTTCACATCTTCACTCAACAACCAATGTCCACTTTTGTGTTCCAAGATTCCATTTCTGGATAGTCTAACTGAGGACACATTCATTCTTTCATGAAAGGAAGATCTTCTTTATACATTTCTTCTAATCCCACTCATTTCCAAGGTTATTCAAAAGACAATTCAAGACTCAGCAGACCAAATTATCATAGCTCCCAAATGGCTGAGGCAACCAACCAACCAATCCAACTAGTCACCCACCTAACCCAGCAGAATGGATGTCTGTTACATCCTGACCTCAAATCTCTTGCATTAACAGCATGGAAACTCAAAGGAAAGACATTGAAACACTTCCCCTCACTATTCAACTTCCCCTCACTAGTCAAAACATTATGGGAGCATTCAGGAAACCTTTCACACAAAAGTCCTACACACTCAAATGGAAGAGATTCACTCTTTGGTGTACAGCCATTCATCAAAATCCATACTCCTTTTCTATTTCAACAATTCTACAATATCTCTTACACCTTTTGGTACATCCTCAGTAAGAGTACATCTAGCAGAAATGTCAGCCTTGCATGATCTACTGCATAAAAAGCTGGTCTCTTCACATCCTTTCATCGATTGTTTCATTAAAGGTCTTTAGAATACCTGACATTATTCTTAGTAGCCATTACTTCAGCTAAAAGAATTAGTGAACTACAGGTCTTAGTTCAGTATCATCCCTATATAAATGTTTTTTCCCACTAAAGTGGTCCTCTAAACATCTTAAATTTTTACCGAAAACCATAAGTACATAAGCATCGCCATGCTGGGACAGACCAAGGGTCCATTGAGACCAGCACCCTGTCACCAACAGCGGCCAAAAGAACAAGCAATTTGTCCCGCCCATCATAGAAATACTGTATTATTCCCTCGTCCATTCAATAACATTCTATGGCTTTTTCCTCCAGGAAGCCGTCCAACCCTTTTTTGAAGTCCACTAAGTTAACCGCCTTAACCACCTTTTCCGGCAGCGAATTCCAGATTTTAACTACGCGTTGAGTGAAGAAAAAATTCCTCCAATTCGTTTTAAATTTACCACACTGCAGCTTCATCGCATGCCCCCTTGTCCTAGTATTTTTGGAAAGCGTAAACAGACGCTCAACATTGACCCGTTCCATTCCACTCATTATCTTATAGACCTCTATCATATCTCCCCTCAGCCGCCTTTTCTCCAAGCTGAAGAGCCCCAGCCTCTTCAGCCTATCCTGATAGGGAAGTCATCCCATCCCCTGTATCATCTTTGTCGCCCTTCTCTGCACCTTTTCCAATTCCACTATGTCTTTTTGAGGTGTGGCGACCAGAATTGAACACAATACTCGAGGTGCAGTCGCACCATGGCGCGATACAACGGCAGAATAATATCCTTATTTTTGTTTTCAATCCCTTTCCTAATGATACCCAACATTCTAGTTGCTTTCCTAGCTGCAGCAGCACATTGAACAGATGTTTTCAACGTATCATCAACGATGACACCTAGATCCCTTTCTTGGTCCGTGACTCCCAACGCTGAACCTTGCATGACGTAGTTATAGTTTGGGTTCTTCTTTCCCACGTGCATCACTTTGCACTTGTTCACATTAAACGTCATCTGCCATTTAGTTACCCAGCCTCGTAAGGTCCTCTTGTAGTTTTTCACAATCTTCCCGCGATTTGGCTACTTTGAATAACTTTGTGTCATCGGCAAATTTCATTACCTCACTAGTTACCCCCATCTCTAGGTCATTTATGAATATGTTAAAAACCAGAGGTCCCCCCCTCCGAAGGGACACCACCTTGTAAGTGGTGGAGGGGCTTCCGTGTTTCAATGACTTAGAGGGCTATGCTGAAGGGTTACCCATATCAGACAGGCCTCTGAGGAGAAACCAGACAAAGAGTGTCCCAAACTGGAGGATCCAAGATGGCGTCGAGGGAGGACGTACGTTAGTTGAGTTCCCGTTTTACACCAGAATACCTGAAGAAGTAGGCGTGCTCCCCAGAGAATGGGGAAGAAAAAAGGCAAAGCCGTGGTGTTGTCCTCCTCGAACATGGCTGGGGTTCCCACCACTTCTCAGTCTACTTTGGAGAGATTCGGGGTCATAACGTCGGGGATATCGGTCCCTGCTTCGGGGAACAGCAAGGCTTTATTGCTGAATCTCAGTGGAGAGGGAGTTCCTTTGAGTCCCTCTGTTGGCATGACCTCTCCAAGACCCGGAAATAGTAACGCTTCGCTATGGAGGTCGACAGTGGAAACGCCCGAAGTGGGTTAGGATTCTCACGCGATCCGAGGAGGTCCTGGCGCAGCATTGACTCCGGATAATAAACCAACTGGAGCGGTTTCTGTGGAGAAATTGGACCTGGTGAAGCCAAAAAATGTCATAATGGACGCACTATGGGAAGTGCTGCAGAGTGTGAATAATTTTCTTCTTCAGATGTCAAACATTTTTCAGGAATAAATATGTGATTATATGAATACTTATCTAACAAAGTGGAAGTCCAAGATATAAAAATAGAGACTTTGATTACGGAAATGGTTTCTCTATGAAAATCAGTTAATCTGGTAATGAAGGACAGTCATGTTTCTTGTAAAAAAGTGGAACTTCTGGAGAACTAATTAAGGAAAAATAACTTGAGCGCTGCGTAACCCTAGTAGCGCTCTATAAATGTCAAATAGTAGTACTAGTAGTAGAATGATAAATCTTCCTAAAATACCCTATATAGAGAGTTATATTACTAGTGACTTTTGCCTTTGATTTTGATAGGAACAATGTTTTGAAATTGTATTTCCGATACATGGCTGATATTTATCTTTGAACCCAAAAAACTATATTTCCTGATATATCAAGGGAATCGCAGACTAGGAGGTGTGAACTCTTGGCATTTAAGCCAAGAATCATTGTCCTAGGTGGGACCTTCCTAGAGCGATTCCTTTGTAAGTGTTTTATTTCCTTATTACTTATTTGTTGAACCCAAGAAATTTGAGTTTGTGGAGTTAAAAGAACAGATGAAGAACCCTCCGCAGCAACTTCCTTTAGTTACCACTGTACCGGCTGCAATTACCGATTAACCTTTCTCCCTCAGAAAATATGAATTTGTAAAATTAACCACTTGGTGTTTTTCTTATTTTCTTTGAGATTGTTTTCCTGATCTTGGATCCCCCAATTGTGGACAATTATATATATTGTTGTGAGAAAATGTTTTTTCTTTTTCCTTATATTAATTAATTTCTGTTTTTCCTTACATTTACGTGATAAATGTGAATGTAATTAAGTAAAATGATTGAAAAAAAAAAAACCAGAGGTCCCAGCACCGATCCCTGAGGAACCCCGCTAACAGCCCTTCTTCATTGCGAATACTGACCTTTTAATCCTACTCTCTGTTTCCTATCTTTTAACCGGTTTTTAATCCACTGTAAGACACTACCTCCAATCCCATGTCCCTCTAATTTCCTCTGTAGTCTTTCATGAGAGATCTTATCAAATGCCTTCTGAAAATCTAGATACACAATATTAACCGGCTCACCTTTGTCCACATGTTTGTTTACCCCTTCAAAGAAATGCAGCAGATTGGTGAGGCAAGACTTCCCTTCACTAAATCCATGTTGACTTTGTCCCATTAGTCCATGCTTTTGAATGTGCTCTGTAATTTTGTTCTTGAATTATAGTCTCTATCATTTTGCCCGGCACCGACGTCAGACTCACCGGTCTATAATTTTCCGGGTCTCCTCTGGAACCTTTTTAAAATATCGGCGTTACATTGGTCACCCTCCAATCTTCCGGTACCAAGCTCGATTTTAAGGATAAATTACAAATCAATAACAGTAGCTCTGCCAGCTCATTTTTTAGTTCTATCAGTACCCTAGTGGAATACCATCCATTCCAGGAGATTTGCTACTCTTCATTTTGCAGAACTGCTCCATTACGTCTTCCAGATTTACAGATATTTCAATGTTTTTCCGACTCTTCAGCTTCGAATACCCTGTCCGGCACCGGTATCCCACCCAAATCTTCCTAGGTGAAGACCGAAGCAAAGAATTCATTAAGTTTTTCTGTTATTCCTTTGTCTTCCTTGATCGCCCCTTTTACACCCCGGTCATCCAGCTGGCCAACCGATTCTTTTGCCGGTTTCCTGCTTTTAATGTATCTAAAAAAATTTTTACTATCAGTTTTCGCCTCTATCGCTATCATTCTTTCAAAATCCCTCTTTGCCTTTCTTATCAGCACTTTGCATCTGACTTGACACTCCTTATGCCGCTTCTTATTTTCCTCATTCGGTTCCTTCTTCTGAAGGATTCCTTTTTAGCTCCAATAGCCTCCTTTACCTCACTTTTTAACCATGCCGGCTGTCGTTTGGTTTTCCGTCCTCCTTTTCTGATACGTGGAATATGTTAGGCCTGGGCCTCCAGGACGGTGTTTTTGAACAGCATCCACGCCTGTTGTAGGTTTCTTACCCTCTCAGTCTCTCCTCTAAGTTTTTTTTTACCGTTCTTCTCATTTTATCATAGCTTCCTTTTTTAAAGTTAAATGCTAACATATTTGACTTCCCATGCTTACCTTTTTGAAAGCAAATTTCAAAGGCGATCATGTTATGATCACTGTTGTCAAGTGGACCTTGGACCGCTACCTCCCGTACCAGATCATGCGCTCCACAAATGACTAAGTCTAGAATTTTTCCTTCTTTCGTCGGCTCCTGTACCAGCTGCTCCATAAAGCTGTCCTTTATTTCATCGAGGAAGTTTACCTCCCTAGCGTGCCCTGATGTTACATTAACCCAGTCTATATGGGGGTAGTTAAAATCAAAAACTTTCCAACAATTCTACAATATAATCAAGGTGTTTGTGGGTGAATGTGGCAGGCAACAATGAAAAAAGTGGAGAAAAAAAGATATCGGAAAGACCTCGTTTTTAAAGGACACGCCTTTTGTATAATGAGGGCACCTCATTAATCATAAGTCTCCAAAAAAACTCCACAGTATTTAATTCATAATAACTCTGCCACTATACCCTTACAGACACCTATAGGTTGAGACGCTGTATTCAATTAGAAGTAACCTGAAATTGTTACTTATCTTGGATGATGGTTCTTTTTCTCCACTTTTTTCATTGTTGCCTGCCACATTCACCCGCAAACACCTTGATTATGTTGTACAATTGTTGGAGTTTTTTATATTATATTCTACATATTCCACGATTAATAGGGTAATTAAAATCACCCATTATTATTGCGTTGCCTAATTTATTTGCCTCACTAATTTCCTTTAACATGATTGTGTCCGTCTGCTCATCCTGGTCGGGCGGACAGTAGTACACACCTATCACCGTCCTTTTCCCCTTTACACATGGAATTTCAATCCACAATGATTCCAAGAGGTCTTTTGTTTCCTGCAGAATTTTCAACCTATTTGATTCAAGCCTCTCGTTAACGTACAATGCTACTCCTCCCCCAATCCGGTCCACCCTATCACTATGATATAATTTGTATCCCGGTATGACAGTGTCCCTCTGGTTATCCTCCTTCCATCAGGTCTCAGAGATGCCTATTATGTCTATTTCTTCATTCAGTGCAATATATTCCAATTCTCCCATCTTATGTCTTAGGCTCCTAGACTTGTTATTCCTTATCACATCATGTTGATTACTTGACAGTACTATTTTACTATCCTTTGTCTGGTTTTTATTATTTTTATTTGAGGACATTGAATCTACTACAGTATCTTTTCAACCTCACTATCAAGAAACCCTGTCTTCCCTGTTTGGGCGATATCTTTGCAAGATACCTTATTCCGAACCATACACTTCTGTGCGACTGTCGGCCTTTCCCACATTCCTAGTTTAAAAGCTGCTCTATCTGTTTTTTAAATGATGATGCCAGCAGCTCAGTCCCATCCTGGTTAAGGTGGAGCCCATCCTTTCGGAATAGGTTCCCCCTTCCCCAGAATGTTGCCCAGTTCCTGACAAAACTAAAACCCTCCTCCTTGCACCATTGTCTCATCCACGCATTAAGACTCCGGAGCTCTGCCTGTCTCTTAGGCCCTGCACGTGGAACGGGCAGTATTTCAGAAAACACCACCATCTCTTCTTTTTGTACCAATCAGGACACTATATTACCAATTTTCTTTCTAAAACCTCGCCATCATCCAGCAGAGGAATATCTTCATGTTGGTTTGTTGCCAGTCTTTGTTTTTTATTTTGAACTAAAAATATGCGCCGCACCACACAACTGCTGGTGTCATTTCAGCCTAACTCTTTTAGCCTGCTGGAATAAACTTCCTGAGCCCCTACGTCTTGCCCCATCCTTGGCCACCTTTAAATCTAGACTGAAAACCCACCTCTTTAACATTGCTTTTGACTCGTAACCACTTGTAACCACTCGCCTCCACCTACCCTCCTCTCTTCCTTCCCATTCACATTAATTGATTTGATTTGCTTACTTTATTTATTTTTTGTCTATTAGATTGTAAGCTCTTTGAGCAGGGACTGTCTTTCTTCTATGTTTGTACAGCGCTGTGTATGCCTTGTAGCGCTATAGAAATGCTAAATAGTAGTAGTAGTAGTAGCCAGTCTCCAAGTGAACTTTATTGAACTAGATAGCCAATTATATAGACCTTTGCTATCATCAAGCCAATCTTAACTTCCTAATCAGATTACGGTATGTCAACTTCATCCAATTTCTACCTCTACAGCTTATATGAGAGGAGTTTCTCTATTAAATATCTGTAAAGCAGCGACCTGGTCATCACCTTCATAAAGCATTATTGCCTAGACACTGCAGCAAGGTCTGACAGTAAATTTGGACAGGCTGCCCTTCAGAATCTTTTTGCCTAACATATTTCTTCCACCCTTCAAGTGTAACAGGTTGTTCTTCACATCAGAATCACATTTGACAACCCTCAGCTTGGGAGATATAAAGTGTGGCAGCATTATCCTGCTTATACATGGAGAAAGCATAGTTGCTTACCTGTAAAGGGAGTTGTTTGTGGATAACAGGATAATGCAGACACACCTTCCCGCCCTCCATCCCCTCAACAAAGAAGAATTCTTTTCAAACAAACTAACAAACATGGCATAGACCTAAGCATAATATTACCTTTCTTCTATAACACTTATCTACTCTCGTTGGCTTTGGGACTGACTGCCTGCACATTCAAGCAATGTCAGCAAGGTAGGAAGGGAGCACAGCATCCTACAATTTATTCAATCTAGAGAGGGCTGTTCCACATACCAGACAGGAACAACAGAAAGACAGGAACCAAGTGTGCCTACATTATCCTGTTATCCACAGAGGAATGAAACTACACTTTCTCTGCTGATTCACTTTCTCCATCAGCAGAAGACCACTGACAAGAAGCTGGCTGGTTCCAGCTGGGGAAAAGCATCAAAGAAGAGTTTCTTCCAAACCTTTGGCCTTACCAACTTTCTTGTGTTTTCTGACAGAGCTAGTGTTGTTCTGCCAATTCTCAAGAACTACTACTACTACTACTATTTAGCATTTCTATAGCGCTACAAGGTGTACGCAGCGCTGCACAAACATAGAAGAAAGACAGTCCCTGCTCAAAGAGCTTACAATCTAATAGACAAAAAATAAATAAAGTAAGCAAATCAAATCAATTAATGTGAACGGGAAGGAAGAGAGGAGGGTAGGTGGAGGCGAGTGGTTACAAGTGGTTACGAGTCAAAAGCAATGTTAAAGAGGTGGGCTTTCAGTCTAGATTTAAAGGCGGCCAAGGATGGGGCAAGACGTAGGGGCTCAGGAAATTTATTCCAGGCGTAGAGTGCAGCGAGACAGAAGGCGCGAAGTCTGGAGTTGGCAGTAGTGGAGAAGGGAACAGATAAGAAGGATTTATCCATGGAGCGGAGTGCACGGGAAGGGGTGTAGGGAAGGACGAGTGTGGAGAGATACTGGGGAGCAGCAGAGTGAGTACATTTATAGGTTAGTAGAAGAAGTTTGAACAGGATGCGAAAACGGATAGGGAGCCAGTGAAGGGTCTTGAGGAGAGGGGTAGTATGAGTAAAGCGACCCTGGCGGAAGACGAGACGGGCAGCAGAGTTTTGAACCGACTGGAGAGGGGAGAGGTGACTAAGTGGGAGGCCAGCAAGAAGCAGATTGCAGTAGTCTAAACGAGAGGTGACAAGGGTGTGGATGAGGGTTTTGGTAGAGTGCTCGGAAAGAAAGGGGCGGATTTTACGGATGTTGTAAAGAAAGAAACGACAGGTCTTGACAATCTGCTGGATATGAGCAGAGAAGGAGAGAGAAGAGTCAAAGATGACCCCAAGGTTTCGAGCTGAGGTGACAGGGAGAATGAGAGAGCCATCAACAGAAATAGAAAACGGGGGGAGCGGGGAGGTGGGTTTGGGGGGGAAAATGAGAAGCTCGGTTTTGGTCATATTTAATTTCAGGTGGCGTTGAGACATCCAGACAGCAATGTCAGACAAGCACGCTGAAACTTTGGTTTGGATGCAAGGTGAGATATCAGGGGTAGAAAGGTAGATTTGGGAGTCATCAGCAAGCATAGAGATGGTAGGAAAAGCCATGGGATGAGATTAATGAGCCAAGGGAAGAAGTGTAGATAGAAAAGAGGAGGGGACCAAGAACAGAACCCTCAGGTACGCCGACAGGCAGAGGGATAGAAGTAGAAGAGGATCCACCAGAGTGAACACTAAAGGTGCGGAGGGAGATGTAGGAAGAGAACCAGGAAAGGACAGAGCCCTGGAATCCAAGTGAGGACAGGGTATCGAGAAGTATGCTGTGATTGACAGTGTCAAAAGCAGCGGAAAGATCAAGAAGATTGAGGATGGAATATTGACCTCTGGATTTAGCCAGTAATAGGTCATTGGAGACTTTAGTAAGCGCAGTTTCGGTTGAGTGGAGAGGGTGAAAACCAGATTGTAGTGGGTCAGGAATAGCATGTGAGGAGAGAAAATCAAGGCAGCGGCGGTGAACAGCACGCTCAAGTAATTTGGAGAGAAAAGGAAGGAGGGAGATGGGTCGATAATTAGAGGGACAAGTAGGGTCGAGTGAAGGCTTCTTAAGGAGAGGTGTGACCACAGCATGTTTAAAGGCAGCAGGGACAGTTGCAGTGGAAAGTGAGAGGTTTAGAATGTGACAGATAAAAGGAATAAGAGCAGGAGAGATGGCATTAAGAAGGTGGGTGGGAATGGGATCAGAGGAACAGGTGGTACATTTTGAGGAAGAAAGGAGAAGTGTAGTTTCCTCAATAGTAACTTCAGGAAAGGAGGAAAGGGAATGAGGGGAAGGAGAGAGAGGGGAACGGACTAGTGGAGGGAGAGGTGGTGAGGTAGAGAAAGCAAGGTTTATCTTTTGAACCTTGTTGTGAAAGAATTCAGCAAGGGTCTGAGGAGATAATGATAATGAAGCTTGTCCCTCTGCTTGTAGGTGAGTGAGATTTGGCTAGGATGGATGCCATACTATTTAACAATAAGAACATAAGAATAGCCATACTGGGTCAGACCAATGGTCCATCTAGCCCAGTATCCTGCTTCCAGAAGTGACCAATCCAGTTCACAAGAAACTGGCAGCAGCCTTATTGACCAATGTCTTTATGGCATCTATCCTTTCAGTCAGTGATAGAGTCTTACATGTGCTTGATTATAGTCATTTCCACTGCTTAGTACAAGCTATCAAAGTCTAACAAACTGTAGCTGTAGAGGGGCACAGATTGTACTGCCCTTGATATGGCACTGTTTCCGGTGTCCTCTCATTGCTATGCCACTGCAACTAATTCTCAATCCCTCTTGCGCTCAAAGAAAGAGGAAGGGGTAAGCCAGGACCCCACCACCCTCCCTCACTGGTTCTCAGCTTTTAGATGTACAACTGATGGCATTGCACAGCAGCTGTACATCACAAAGCTGGAAGCAAATAGGGGAGGGTGGCGGGATCCTGGCAAATTCCTCTTGCTTTCTTTGAGTTCCAGAGTGCTGTGGGTCCAGCACCTCTCCTGTCTCCCTTCCCTCCCCTGCAGTCCAGCATTTCTTCTGCCCTTCCTCCCACTGCACGTAATGCACCTCTCCCTTTAATGGACTACAGGGGAGGGAAGGGTCACAGGAGGGATGCTGGACCCATGGCAGGAGGGGAGGGCAGAAAAGAGAAGGAGGAGAGAGGAGTAGAAAGAGATGTTATAAGCAGTGTCACGGCAGGGCTGGGGATTCACTGAATCTCTTGAAGGTGCTAACAGCACACTACTGATGGTCACAGAAAGGGGAAATGCTGAATATGGGGTGAGGATAGGGACACTGAAAGGTGAGATGCTGAACATGAGGGAAGGATAGGGACAAGTAATTTAACCAGACAGGAGGCTCTCATGCCAGTTAAATCGCTTTGAATATTGGCCCCATAATGTGTGGCATTTTTTGTAAATAGGACCAGATTTTTAAAAATCTTTTTATTGGATGCTTCAGACCTTTAACATTAAGGTCCACAAAAACAAATGGGCAGGCGATCCTCAGACTCCAAGATAGGCAGCAAACCAGCAGACCGAAGATGAAAAGATCCAAGTTTATTCAACACATGAAAGAATAAAACACATAAATACTTAAAAGCCCAACATGGCTATGTTTCATCCTCTGAAAGGCTGCATCAGAGGCTAATAAAAACTGTTAATAAATGCATTAAAAACATGTTAGTATAAATCATAAATACAATCCAAATAAATAAATAATAGCCAAATCATAAAATCACAGACTTTCAGTCAAAAACATAGTTAACTATCAGACTCATTTTCGAAAGAGAAAGACGCTCATCATCCGACACAAATAGGAAGATGGGCATTCTTCTTACAGGGTCGCCCAAATCGGCATAATCGAAAACTGATTTTGGGCGTCCCCAACTGCTTTCTGTTGCAGGGATGACCAAAGTTCAAGGGGGCGTGTCGGAGGCATAGCGAAGGCGGGACTTGGGCGTGCCTAACACAAGGGCATCCTTGACCCATAATGGAAACAAAATGGCGTCCCTGATGAACACTTGGACGACTTTACCTGGTCCTGTTTATTTATTTATTTTTTTATTTGTTGCTTATATCCCACATTTTCCCACTCATGCAGGCGCAATGTGGCTTACAGAAAGTTAAATAAGAATACAATCTTAATGGATAGTCAAGCATCTAACAGCGTGAACTATATAGAATAGGGGACAAGGGATACATTAATCGACATGACAAGTTGAGGGGTAAGTCTTAGCAAAGAGGAATGTCTTTAACAACTTCTTAAAAAGGGCATGGTCCGCTTGAGTTTTAAGGTGATGAGGTAACGTGTTCCAGTGTTTGGGACTCCAGTAACAGAAGGACGAGGTGAAGATTTTCTTGTATTTGACTCCCTTACAGTTCGGAAAGTGGAGGTGGAGATAGGACCGAGCAGCAGGGTTGGCATTTCTGTTTCTTACGACCAAGCCACAAAAAGGTGCCTGAACTGACAAGATGACCACCGGAATCGGGGATCACTTCCCCTTACTCCCTCAGTGGTCACTAACCGCCTTCCACCCTCAAAAAACATCTTTTAAAATATTTTGAGCCAGCCTCTATGCCAGCCTCAAATGTCATACTCAGGTCCAGCACAGCAGTATGTAGGTCTCTGGAGCAGTTTTAGTGGGTGCAATGCACTTCAGGCAGGCGGACCCAGGCCCACCCCCCCTACCTGTTACACTTGTGGTGGTAAATGTGAGCCCTCCAAAACCCACCACAAACCCACTGTACCCACATATAGGTGCCCCCCTTCACCCGTAAGGGCTATGGTAGTGGTGTACAGTTGTGGGTAGTGGGGTTTGGGGGGGGGGTTGGGGGGCTCAGCACACAAAGTAAAGGAGCTACAGTATGTACCTGGGAGCAATTTATGAAGTCCACTGCAGTGCCCCCTAGGGTGCCCGGTTGGTGTCCTGGCATGTGAGGGGGACCAGTGCACTACGAATGCTAGCTCCTCCCACGACCAAAGGGCTTGCATTTGGTTGTTTCTGAGATGGGCGACCTTGGTTTCCATTATCGCCAAAAATCAAAACGACCAAGTCTAGGGACGACCATCTCTAAGGATGACCTAAATGTCAAAATTTGGGTGTCCCCAACCATATTATTGAAACGAAAGGTGGACGTCCATCTTGTTTTGATAATACAGGTTCCCCCACCCCTCCACTGGGACGTTTTGCGAGGACGTCCTCAGCAAAACTCGGGCATCCCTTTCAATTATGGCCCTCTTTGTTATCAAAATCAAAATATCAGCTTGGGAGTTACCCACTTATGTGCCTGACCAAGTCCTGCTTGTCAACAGAAAAAGCAATGCTGCTTACCTATAACAAATGTTTCCCATAAATTCCAGAGAACAGAATTAATAAGGCACACAATCCCAGCAGAGAATTGCCTCACCATTTTGAGGCTTTGGAACTAAGGGTCTCTTTTATCAATCTGCACTAGTGTTTCCTGCATGGCAATGCTGACGGAGCCCATTCAAAGTGAATGGGCTTTGTTGGCATTACTGCACTGGGAGACGCTAGTGTGGCTTGATAAGAGAGGCCCTAAATGAGGATCTGTGTGTGAGTAGGGCCATTCTGAGCTATAGGAGAGCAGTCCTATCCTTGCACTCTCAGATGACATCACCCTCTTATATACCTCATCAGTTCTATGATTTATGGAAAACATCTGTTACAGGTCAGCAACATTGCCTTTCACATAACAAGTTATGTGCAAACTTCTATTACAAACAGCAGTGGAAATTTTCACATATAGCATAAGGTAAAATTATGTATCATACCTGATAATTTTCTTTCCCTTAATCATAGCCGATCAATCCATAGACTGGTGGGTTGTGTCCATCCACCAGCAGGTGGAGATAGAGAGCAATCTTTTGCCTCCCTATATGTGGTCATGTGCTGCCGGAAATTCCCCAGTATGTCGATATCAAAGCTCCATCCGCAGGACTCAGCATTACACCCACAAATTACACCCACAAAGGGACACTCTGCCCAGCTCACCACCGCCGAAGCGGGGGAGGGGAAATATTCCAGCGCACCACCGCCGGGGCGGTGGGCGGGAAACCACATCCGCTGACACGGGGGGAATTGGCTTATCCTGCTACCGCAACCGCGGGAGGAGCTGGCTTAACCTAACACCGCCGAAGCGGGAGGGATACAAAGCTACCCTACTGCTGCACGAAGCGGGAGGGCACGCCGGCATAATTTAGTTATCAATCCAGCCACCGCTGAAATGGGGGGGGGGGGGGGGGGGGGGGGGGAAGAGGAAGCAGCAGCTCACTGTAACACAAAATTGTCTCAACTCGAAGAGACTTCAATTGGAAGAACTTGAACATGAAGTCCTCGTGAACAGGAAATGAAGACTGAACTTGAACCTGAAATATAACCAGAACACAAACAATACAGATATCTGGGAGGGGCTATGGATTGATCAGCTATGATTAAGGGAAAGAAAATTATCAGACATGATACATAATTTTACCTTCCCTATCATCAAGCCGATCAATCCATAGACTGGTGGGATGTACCGAAGCAGTACTCACCCAGGGCGGGACATGGAAATCCCTGAACGCAACACTGAAGCCCCAAACTGGGTCTCGGCCCGAGCCGCCACATCCAAGCGGTAATGTCATAAGAAAGTATGAGCCGACGACCAAGTAGCCGCTCTGCAAATCTCTTCCAAGGAGACAGATCTGGACTCCGCCATCGAGGCTGCTTGTGCTCTAGTAGAGTGTGCCTTCAGCTGAATAGGCGGAATCTTCCCTGCCGCCACATAAGCTGCTGCGATCGTCTCCTTGACCCAACGTGCCACTGTAGGCTTAGATGCTTGCAGACCCTTACGAGGGCCTGCGAACAGCACGAACAGGTGATCCGACTTCCGGAAATCATTGGTCACTTCCAAGTATCTGATGATGACCCGTCTAACATCCAGGTATTTGAGCGCAGGATACTCCTCTGGGTAATCCTCCCTATGAAAGGAGGGTAGGTAAAGCTGCTGATTCACATGGAATCGAGAAACAATCTTGGGCAGGAAGGAGGGCACTGGGCGAATCAATACTTCTGCCTCAGTGAATCGCAGGAACGGCTCTCTACACGAGAGAGCCTAGAGCTTGGAAACTCTTCTGGCTGATGTGATAGCCACCAAAAAGACTGCTTTCAGCGTCAGGTCCTTCAGCGATGCCCTTGGCAAGGGCTCGAAGGGCGGCTTCTGCAAGGTCCGTAGTACCAGATTGAGATTCCACGTAGAGGGGGGCGCAGGTGATTAACTCCTTTGAGAAAGCGTACCACATCTGGCTGTGAAACCAGGGAAGCCCCCTTCAGGCGACTCCTGAAGCAAGCTAGAGCCGCCACCTGGACTTTCAGTGAACTGAGCGACAGGCCTTTCTCCAGCCTCTCTTGCAGGAACGCCAACACTGAAGAAATTGGAGCAGTGAAGGGTGATACAGAGCCTGCCTCGCACCACGACGCAAAGGTACGCCAAACCCTGGCGTAAGTGGTAGAAGTGGAGCGCTTCCTCGCTCTCAGCATAGTGGCAATGACCTTTTCTGAGAAGCCCTTCTTCCTCAGCCGCTTCCACTCAAGAGCCAGGCCGTAAGACCAAAGGGGGAGGGATCCTCCATCACCATGGGACCCTGATGTAAGAGGCCCCGCTCCGCTGGCAGCCGCAGAGGGCCGCCCACCGAGAGTCTGACTAAGTCTGCATACCAGGGACGTCTGGGCCAATCCGGACCCACCAGGATCACCCGGCCCGGATGCTTTGCCACCTGGCCTAGCACCCTGCCCATCATGGGCCAGGGCGGGAACACGTAGAGAAGCTCCTGTGCAGGCCACTGCTGGAGAAGAGCATCGACTCCCAGCGATCGAGGGTCCCGTCCTCTGCTGAAAAAACGCGGCACTTGGCAATTGGCCGAGGATGCCATCAGATCTAGGCTCGGCCGGCCCCAGCGTTTCGTGATGTCCAAGAACGCCCGAGCAGACAGTTGCCACTCTCCGGGATCCAAGGTATGGTGACTGAGAAAGTCCGCCTTGACATTCATGACTCCCGCAATGTGGGCTGCCGACAGCTGTTCCAGATTCGCTTCCGCCCACAGGCATAGCTTCATGGCCTCCTTGGCTAGAGGGGCGCTCCTGGTACCTCCCTGGCGATTGACATAGGCCACAGCCGTGGCATTGTCCGACAGGACCCGTAGAGGCCTCAGAACCAGTGCCGGGAGAAACTCTAGAAGCGCCAACCGAATGGCTCGGAGTTCCAGGAGGTTGATGGACCATTTCGTCTCTGCAGAAGACCAGAGCCCCTGCGCTGTCCGTCCCAGGCAGTGGGCTCCCCAGCCTGTCAAGCAGGCGTCCATCGTGATGACAACCCACTCCGGGGTCGTAAGAGGCATTCCTGCGAACAGCTTGCCTGGCCTCAGCCACCAGCTCAGCGCCTTTCGCACCGCTGGATCCAAAGGAAGGCGTACGGCGTAATCCTCCGAGACTGGAGTCCATCGCCGCAGAAGAGAGTGTTGTAGTGGTCTCATATGAGCCCTGGCCCAGGGCACTACCTCCATTGTGGCCGTCATGGAGCCCAACAGCTGCACATAGTCCCAAGCCCGAAGAGAAGAGGAGGCTAGGAACTGGTCCACCTGGGTCCAAAGCTTGACGCTCCGGTTGTCCGGCAGGAACACTCTACCCACTTGGGTGTCAAATCGAACTCCCAGATACTCCAGGGACTGAGTCGGGCGCAGCTGGCTTTTCTCCCAGTTGATGACCCATGGGAGCTCAGAAGAGCAATGACCCTGTCTGTAGCTCTCCCGCACTCTGCATAGGAAGGGGCTCGGATCAGCCAGTCGTCCAGATAGGGATGGACTTGCACTCCCTCCTTGCGGAGGTAGGCCGCGATGACCACCATTACTTTGGAGAAGGTCTGCGGAGCCGTAGCCAACCCGAACGGGAGGGCTCTGAACTGGAAGTGTCGGCCCAGCACTGCAAAGCGCAGAAAGCGCTGATGAGGCGGCCAGATGGGAATATGTAGGTAAGCTTCCTTGATGTCCAGGGAGGCCAGGAATTCTCCCTTTTTCACCGCAGCTATTACGGAGCGGAGGATCTCCATCCGGGAGTGCCGAACTTTCAAGGCCCGATTGACTCCCTTGAGGTTGAGAATAGGCCGAGCAGAGCCTTCTTTCTTTGGCACCACAAAGTAAATGGAGTAGCGCCCCTTGCCAAGCTGATCTACTGGCACTGGGACCACCACGCCCAGGTGGATCAGGTTGTTCAAAGTCTGCTGCACGGCAGCTGCTTTGACCTGAGACTTGCAAGGAGAGTTTACAAACCCGTCTCTTAGGGGTCGGCAGAACTCTAGCTTGTAGCCGTCTCTGATGACTTCCAGAACCCAAGCATCTGAAGTTACCCTGGTCCACTCGCCCAGAAACGAGGACAACCTTCCTCCTATCTGCACTGGGCCATGGACCAGGTCCCCGTCATTGGGTACGCGACCCTGGGGGCAGGCCGGAGGACGAACCTCCTGGACGGCGGTCCCTATGAAAGGAATGCTGCTTGGGGGAGAAGTTCCGTTTGAAGGAAGCGGAGGCAGAGGAGGCCGACTTGCCCGGGCGATACCGACGGGCTTCCTGGAATCGGCCCTTAGAGGAACCAGGACGGGCACTGCCGGCCCGAGTCCTGACCTCCAGCAACCTCTTGCCCTTGGACGTGCCGAGCTCTGTCACGATCTTGTGCAGCTCGTCCCCAAAGAGCAGCTTGCCTTTAAAAGGCAGCTTGGCTAGGCGAGATTTAGAAGCATGGTCAGCAGACCAGTGCTTAAGCCAGAGCCACCGCCGCGCAGAGACTGTCTGAGCCATACCCTTGGCCGAAGCTCTCAAAACATCATACAGCAAGTCTGCCAAGTAGGCCAAACCCGACTCCAGGGTCGGCCATTCCGCCCTCCAGGAAGGGTCCGAGGGGGAAGCCTGCTGCAAAACAGTCAGACATGCCCTAGCCACGTAGGAGCCGCAAACTGAGGCTTGCAAACTCAGAGCGGCCGCCTCAAGGACAACTTTAAGGCCGCCTCCATTCTCCTGTCCTGGGCGTCCTTCAGGGTAGTGCCACCTTCCACCGGCAGCGCCGTTTTCTTAGTCACGGCAGTGATTAAGGAATCTACCGTGGGCCAGACAAAGGCTTCACGATCCCCCTCAGGTAAGGGGTATAGACGGGACATAGCCCTGGCTACTTTCAGGCTCGCCTCAGGAGCATCCCATTGCGCTGAAATTAAGGTCTGCATGGCTTCATGAATGTGGAAGGTTGTAGGCAGGCGCTTCGTTCCCAGCATAATGGGGGAGCCAGTAGAGGCTGAGAGAGAGCCTTCCTCCGGAGAGGCAATCTTCAAAATGCTCATGGCCTGCACAAGCAGGTTGGGCAAATCCTCTGAGCAAAAAAGCCGCGCTGCAGAGGGGTCGTCCGTTCCATCCGAGCGAGGATCAGTCTCTTCCATAGATTCCGCTAAGGCTCTCTGGGAAAACTCAGACACGCTGCCGTCATCCACATCAGAGGAGACCGAATCCCCCGGGGGTGGAAGATCCACCCGAGGATGCTTAAGCATAGAGGCCTCATCACCCCGATCAGAGAGGTGAGCAGGGGCAGAGTTCTGCATAAGAAAGGCCTGATGCAGCAGCAAAATGAACTCAGGGGAGAAACCCCCCAGTCTGTGCATTTCTGCAGCCTGTGCTGCGGCCCTAGAGGCACCCTCCATCTGTGCTCCCAGTAGCGGGGGAGAGGCGTTTTGCGCGTCCAAAATGGCATCCGGCGCGAATCTCCGAGAAGGAGCCGCGCGGAAAGAAGGGCGTTTTAATTTCGCCGACTTCTTACTGTCGCCCGATTGAAGGGCGACCAAGCTGTTAACGTCTCCCATCTCGAGGGCGGCCCAAGAAGAAGCCGACCCAGCCGCGTGGCCGGTCACGACCGGGAGGGCGGCCAGCAGGGGATGGGTGCCTAAGGCAGGAAAGGCCGCCGCGCCGGAGGAAAAACCAGTGAACTCTCCCGGCTCCGAAAGGGTGCCCAAAAAGGGCGACTCTACCTTCGAGCCCCCCGCTTCCCCGCTAGGCGCGCGAACACGTTCCGGGGAGCGTCTTTTCACACCCTTGCCATCCGAGGCCATAGCCACGTGGAGACCGCTCGGGGAACCCCCTGCCCGCTAGTATAAGGTAAAAATTACCTGCTTCTTGCTCCGAGCAGCGACGACTTTTTCCAGTGAGCAGCTGCAAATGGACGTCCTTTTTCAACGTTTAAAATTTTTTTTTTTTTTTTTTTTTAAACGGAGCCAGCAGGAGGGGGGAGAAAAGGAGGGACTTGGCACCACCAGGTTTGCACTTGCTCACGAAGAGCCCTGAACCCCAGGTACTCAACAAAACCTAAACAATTAGGCTTGGAGATCTAGCCAGAGCTGCTGCTGTGTGACCACACACCTGCTGAGATAGAGAACATATTGGGGAATTTCCGGCAGCACATGACCACATATAGGGAGGCAAAAGATTGCTCTCTATCTCCACCTGCTGGTAGATGGACACAACCCACCAGTCTATGGATTGATCAGCTTGATGATAGGGAAAGGGCAATTTATAACTGGGCACCTATACTTGCATGCTCCTTGCATGTATAAATGTACAGAATAATATCATTAACTACACTTACCCACAAAGTAATAGCACGGAGACTAAGTGCTATTCTACAACGGTGTGCATAAGTGGCGTAGTGCATAAATGCAAGGACATCCACTTCCTGCCTCTGAAACATTAGCCAGTGGCTGGGCTCGCTTGCCCTCTCGCCTCCCCCCACCATCCCCGTAGCTTTCAATTAGACAAGCTCAAGCTATTGTCTTGGTTTAATTATTTCTATGTGTCTTTAATGTTGTGTTTGGTAGTGTATATTATGATGTTTATATGTGATGCTTACAGAATACTGTAAGTTTTGCAAACCCTTGCTGCATTTACGCCAGGTCTATGGCTGGTGTAACTGTGGGCATGTAAATGTGAGGCGTGCCAATACCAAGTTACGTTAGTATTCTATAATGGAATCTTGATGCTCAGATGTCTTTATAAAATAGACTCTTACCACGTGGCATCAAGGCACTTAAATAGAGGCCCCCAATTATAGAACTGCCCCCATAGTTTCTTGCTTGCTAAATGCTGAAATAACATGCTTTATTACTAACACATGCTACAGTATTTGTGAAAATCCCCACTGGTAGGTCCATTGGTCTTCGAGTCACCTAGAATATCTTTTTTTGCAATATTAAAAACAAAGTGTTGGCCAAATATTTCCAGATAATTACACATTTAAACATCTCAGGAATTTTGCAAGAATGAGGCTAGCATGAAGACATCCTGCAGTTACAGAAAAAGTGTAGGAAATATGTTACGCTATTCTGCTGAAAGCATAGACTGTTTTCTTTCTTTTATTTCCGAGACCTGGATAATTTCAGTGCTCTAGGGAGGCACTGTTTATTTTATGTGAACAAAATGTAACAAAAGCCTATATTTCATAAATATTGATATACTTTCTTTAAAAATAGTCTTGAAACTTAATCATGTTTTTTACCTTTTTCAAAAATACACTGCACATATTATAGTTCAGGAAAGCAGAATAGAGAACACTGCAGATGTAGGTGGTGGAGCATTCTCTTGTTTTGCCTAGCATGAATGTAAAATATAAATATTACAGTTTTGTTCTGTTTTGCCTTTACAGCACAAATTAGGGATGTCTTAAAAATTGGCCCAATTCAGTTACCCACTTGTAATCATATGTATTGCATGTTGTGAGGAATACGAGGGTGAGAGGGAGAATGAAGGCACATGGAGGAATGAAGAGGCTTGAAAGGGAGGGAGACTGGGTAGAGAAAGGAAGGAGTCTTTTCCCTTGGGGGATTGGAGAAAAGGAAAAGACTACAATTCCCAGCAGCCCCTGAGCAGGTCCCATGGTAGAAACAGGGACTTCATCCCCAACACTCCCAGAGGAGTCAGGAGAAAGGCAAGAGAAGGGAGTTGGAAAACCTGTCCCAGAGAGCTAGATGAGGGAAGGAGTTCTGACCTGCCAATCAAGCAATGGAGAGCTGCTGTGCAATGGGTGTGTGGATGAACCCTAGACTGCAAGGGGAAGAAAAGGAAGAAGAACTAGAGCAAGGAGAGCTGATAGAGACTGTTGCTCTGACTAACTGGAAGGAAGGAGTGAAACAGCAGAGGGCTGCTTGGGAGGAAAGAGCCTGGTAGAAGAAGGAAAAGGTGCTATCCCACGAGGGGAGCTGAGAGAACAGGTTTACCACAGAAGGGTCACGCAGGTGGTGGTCAGGGTATAATAGCACAAAAAAAGAGTGGGAAATGGACCAATGACTCCAGGAGAACGGGAGATGAAATTCCAAAGAACCACTTTATTCAATGACTCGACACAAAATACTGTGTTTCGGCCAGAAGGCCTGCCTCAGGAGTCTAAAACAATAAATATTTAAAAACATAAATTCAAATAAACATCAATATAAGTAATAATAGTAGGAGATTATGCATCAAAAAAACTACTAACAGTATATATCTAGAGTAATAGTATATATATAGATATATATACAAAATAATAAATATATATAAAGAGACATGATATATATAAAGATATACATAAATAATGCAGAATGGTAAAAGAAAATGAACTTATATGATCTAAACAAGAGATATATAATTATATGTCCATATGTGGGGACTCTATATGGTATGACAGATAAAGCAAACATGCTTATATATTATATTGTAGGGTGGTGAGATCAGGTCGAATCCTTAAATTAAGTTAATGTGCGATTAAGACAAAGAAAGTCAGGAATGTATACATATACACACACATACATACATATACATACACACATATACATACGTGGGAGTTAGTGTTCATCCACTTAGGTGGATTACTCTCTCTGGTCAGGGTATAATGCCGTCCCAATTGGGGTGGGACCCTTGTCACTCTCCCTAGGATGATTTCTTTTGAAAGGGAGAGAGGAGGAGTGGTGGTTTTTGGCATAACTGCTATACATTAACTGCTGGGAGTTTGAACCCTTTCTGAACTGCTGTGTTTGGGGAATTGTTTTGCCTAACTGCTTACAGGAACTGCTGGGGGGGGGGGGGGGGTTGAACCCTTTTTGGAGAATTACTTTGCCTACCTGCTGTACGTGGACTGCTGGGAGTTTGAGCCCTGTTTGAGCAATTTTGTTTGAAGAATTGCTTTGCATAACTGCTTTATATGAACTGCTGAGATTTGGGAACCTTTTGGGTTTTTTTTTTTTTAATACTATGCTGTTGAACTGCTATGCTTCTTGAGAAATGTTGTGGTGGGAACTACCTTTGGAGGAGCGGTTGACACCAAGGGATTACAATAGGTATAATGATCTGACCTTGTGGATTGCCGTGTGCCCTTTAGCAGTGGATTACATCACACAGCTCAGCTAAAGGGCCGAGGGACTCAAGAGTCTCTCGGTGCAGGAGACTTTCCAAGAGTCTCCCGGTGGTGGAGGCCTTATATTGTACATATGATTACTCTGTGGCTCCTTTATTATCAATTTGTAGTTATGCAATGATAACAACAGCTGTGCTTACAATAGCACATCCCTGGGAAAAGGAGACTGCAGATGCTGAGGTAGAAGAGAGAGAGAGTACAGCATGTGTCCAACTGGCCCTCTGTGGTCACAATCCTAGCAGCTACTCACTACTGACAGGTAGTCATTTAGAACCCAGGCCAATGGAGGGTGATGTTATGTGGGCAGTTTCATAGGGAGCTACATGTAGTATAGTTATATATCAGTGGGGTGAAAGATCTCAACGTTATCCCTCCTATAGGCAAAGCACCATTTTGGAGGAATCCACCCCTCACTGCCCCAGGTCCCATGGCCTGCCCAAATATCATGCACATGAATCATGGGGTGACATGCAGGTACTGGCAGCAGTGAGGGGCCTGAACAAATAGGCATGATGATGATACCATAGCAGGATCCTTCCAAACATATGTTTCCCACCTATGCAGTACAGTGATTGCATCATGGAAGTTCCTGCAGGGATAGCTAGAAGACATGGAAGGCCAAACAAGGTGTGTTGTCATTTCTCAGTCAGCTGGAGTCCTCATAGGCATGGCCACCCAACTACATGGGATCCCTGGCAGCACCAGTAACCATGTCACCATCACTGGCACATGTGAACCTCACATAGCCTCTAGCATCACCATGTCTAATTCTACATGCCTGTACAGAGACTAACCTCTCATGGGACCACATGCACTACACCTGTGGCTCCAGGGTCCTTTGTCATGTCATCACATTGTTCATAGATATTATTGATGTCCTCCCAGCTACCAACACACAGCCTATACCTGCGTAGTGCTGGCTAGCTGCACTGGTATGCTGGCTATGTAGAATGTATATAACTGACATGCACCACATATGACCCTCAAGCAGGTGAGGAGGAGGAAGAGGAGCCAGAGCAGGAGAGTGAGGAGCCAGAGCATGTGGAGGAGGAGGAGCACTAGAACATCAATTCACCTATTGTAAAACGAAACCAGACAGAATAGTACAGATCATCAATCCTGTACAGTCAATGTCAACTGAAAGCTCTTTGTTCACACACAGATCACCCTCAAGCAGGTGAGGAAGAGGAGAGGAACCAGAGCACGAGGAAGAGGGGAGGAGGAAGAGAAGCAGGAGAGTGAGGAGCCGGAGCATGTGGAGAAGGAAGAGCACTAGAACATCAATTCACCTACTGTAAAACAAAACCAGACAGAATAGTACAGATCGTCGATCCTGCACAGTCAATGCCAACTGAAAGCCATGTCTTTTTCTCAAACACAGATACACCCTAATCCACTATAGAATAAGTAATCACAAACTTTCTATTTAGACAAAAATTAAACTGAACCCCCCCAAGATGCCAGACCTCTGCATACAATGCAACACCACAGAAACAGAAAATGTCCCCTAGTACTGTGCGCAAAACAAACAGTGGATCCAATAAAAGTCCTCTCACAATGAGTGTCTTCCTGAACAAGGTCTTTTTTGCTATTTGTTGCGTATGATAGAGCAGCACAGTGCAGCTTTGTATACGATACCTCTTTTAGCAGTTTTAGTGCTGTTTTTTCATCTGACCTACAAGGCATTTTTTCTTCAGATAACACTAGACCCCTGACGCAGGCCTTATGGCCGAAACACGTCACATGTCGGGTCAATTGTGCTACTGTTAATAAAGACCTTGTTCAGGAAGACACTCATTGTGAGAGGACTTTTATTGAATCCACTGTTTGTTTTGCCTACCGTTGGTTTTCCTGTGGAGAGCTCACCTTCTGTGGGTGTTTGCTTCCCTAGTACTGTACAAAATATAAAGACAGCAGATGTAAATTTGAAAAAAAAAAAGCAAATGCCAATCACCACTTTACAAATTAACAAATAGAAATAAAACAAATATAGAACTACTACTACTACTACTATTTAGCATTTCTATAGCGCTACAAGGCATACGCAGCGCTGTACAAACATAGAAGAAAGACAGTCCCTGCTCAAAGAGCTTACAATCTAATAGACAAAAATAAATAAAGTAAGCAAATCAAATCAATTAATGTGAACGGGAAGGAAGAGAGGAGGGTAGGTGGAGGCGAGTGGTTACAAGTGGTTACGAGTCAAAAGCAATGTTAAGAGGTGGGTTTTCAGTCTAGATTTAAAGGTGGCCAAGGATGGGGCAAGACGTAGGGGCTCAGGAAGTTTATTCCAGGCGTAGGGGTGCAGCGAGATAGAAGGCGCGAAGTCTGGAGTTGGCAGTAGTGGAGAAGGGAACAGATAAGAAGGATTATCCATGGAGCGGAGTGCACGGGAAGGGGTGTAGGGAAGGACGAGTGTGGAGAGATACTGGGGAGCAGCATAGTGAATACATTTATAGGTTAGTAGAAGAAGTTTGAACAGGATGCGAAAACGGATAGGGAGCCAGTGAAGGGTCTTGAGGAGAGGGGTGGTATGAGTAAAGCGACCCTGGCGGAAGATGAGACGGGCAGCAGAGTTTTGAACCGACTGGAGAGGGGAGAGGTGACTAAGTGGGAGGCCAGCAAGAAGCAGATTGCAGTAGTCTAAACGAGAGGTGACAAGGGTGTGGATGAGGGTTTTGGTAGAGTGCTCGGAAAGAAAGGGGCGGATTTTACGGATGTTGTAAAGAAAGAAACGACAGGTCTTGGCGGTCTGCTGGATATGAGCAGAGAAGGAGAGAGAAGAGTCAAAGATGACTAATACATTTAGCTTTCAGAGGCCAAAACCTCCTTCCTCAGGTCAATACAGTATAGTGCTGTTAGAGTATCCTATCCTGACCTGAGGAAGGAGGTTTTGTTCTCCAAAAGTTAGTCAAAATGTATTAAAATTTGTCCATAAATTATTTACATGTTCTATTTATAAACATTTATTACACATCTACAGTACTACTTTATCCTAAAGCAAAAAAAAAATAAAAATATATATTTTATTTACAGTTTGTTGTCTCTGGTTTCTGCTTTCCTCATCTTCTTTTCACCGTCTTCCTTCCATCTAGCATCTGTCTTCGCTTTCTCTCTGCCATCCAGTGTCTGCCTTCCTTCCATTCACTGTCTGCCCTTTCTCTCTGTGCCTTCAGTCCACCATTTGCCCTCCCTCTCCCATCCATCCAGGGTCTGACCTCCCTCCCGCTCTCCCTTCCATCCAGGATCTGTCCTCTCTCTCTGGCCCCGTTCCAGCCCCAGCCCACATCTCCCACCTGCCCTTCCCTTTTCAGCCCCCAGTTCAGCCCCACTATCCCACCAGTCCTCAGTTTCAGGCCCCAGCCCTTTTCTCCCACCAGTCCCGAGCTTCAGCCCCTGCCACTTCTCCCTGTCCCCTTTTCAGCCCCCAGTTCCAGTCCCCTTCATCCACATGCCTGCATTAGGGCCCCCCTTTTAAGCCCCAAACCCATTCTCCCACCTGTCCCAGGCATGGCTCCTTCTCCCATCTGAGCCCTCCCCCCGACGCAGTCCCAGTTCCCACCTGCCTATCAGCTCCATCCACAGACGACCCTCTTCTCCTGCCACCTGGCACCCCAGCCTTTAAAAAAAAAATCTGTGAAGTGGTGGCACAGCGCTTTGCATCTGCTCTGCGTGTAAAAGAAGCAAGTCGTGTCGGCCCTGTTCCCTCACTGTGTCCCGCCCTCTGATGTATTTCCGTGAGGGCGGGACATAGTGAGGGAACAGGGCCGATGCGACTTGCTTCTTTACACGCAGAGCAGATGCGAGGCGTTGTGCCGCGCTGCTTCACAGATTTTTTAAAAAGCTGGGGTACCGGGTGGCAGGAGAAGAGGGTTGTCTGTGGACGGAGCTGGTAGGTAGGTGGGGACTGTGGCGCCAGCGGAGCACCCCCCACCTGCTGACACCCGGGGTGGACCGCTCCCACGGCCCCGCCCTTGGTACGCCACTGATTACAGCAGCCACTCTGCCTTGCAGCATTTCAAACAGCTACAGACTGCTCCTGACTACCCCTGAGCCTGAAAAAGCCTCAGAAGACTTTAAAAATTCAGCCACACCTAATGTACGTGACCGTGTTGATCAACCTTTCCCCTGCTACTGAGCTCTGGCTCCGTGGACGCCTTTCACTGACACTCTCTCCAACTCCCCTGTTGCTGGTGCCTCTGCACCATCAGGACCGTTCCTCCAGGCATTTTTCGCACTCTTGACATCCGGGGACTCTTTCTTTCCCTGACTCTGTTGCTGGGCCTGTGTGAGCCAATCAGAGCAGCACTCCTCCGGCGCTCTTCGTGCCACAAACATCCGGGCAATTATACCCGATTCTGCTCCTCTACCCCTCCCATCGCAGCAGGGGCGTAGCTACGGGTGGGCCTGGATGGGCCCAGGCCCACCCAGTTTAGCCTGAGGCCCGCCCAGAAGCAGATGCTTACCGTGACCGTCTCCCACCCCTGCCGCAGCGCTTCATTTAATGTTGTCGGCGCTGCAGTTACAATTTCCCACCCCCCGCGGCGGCGCTTTACACTTTACCTGACAGCAACGCTACAGATGCAGCGCTGACGTCAGACGTCCTGCTCTGGGGCCTTCCGCGTCCCGCCTCCATAACAGGAAGTTACATCGCTTGGAAGGCCCCGGAGCAGGACGTCGGACGTCAGCGCTGCATCTGTAGCGTTGCTGTCAGGTAAGTGTAAAGCGCCGCCGCAGGGTGGGAAATTGTAACTGCAGCGCCGACAACATTAAATGAAGCGCTGCGGCAGGGGTGGGAGAGGGTGAGGAAGTCAGTGGGGTGCTGCGTGCTGGCCAGAAGTAAGGGGAGGCAGGGAGGGGAGGGAACAGAAGGGTGCTGGACTTGCCAGGGGCAGAGGGTTGGAGGGAAGGAGAGAGGTTTTGGGATTTGCAGAGGGAGATTGGAAGGAAGGAGAGAGGTGTTGGGATTTGCAGAGGGGAGGTTGGAAAGAAGGAGAAGAGGTTTGGGGTGTGGATTTGCAGAGGGGAGTTTGAAGGAAGGGGAGAGGTTTTGGAATTTGCAGAGGGAATGGAAGAGGTTTGGATTTGCAGAGGGGAGGTTGGAAGGAAGGAGAGAGGTTTTGGGATTTGCAGAGGGGAGGTTGGAAGGAAGGGGAGAGGTTGGAAGGAAGGGGAGAGGTTTTGGATATATAGGGGGTGGAGGAAGGGGAGTGGGGGTGGAGGGAAAGGGGAGAAGTGCTGGATATATAGAGGATTGAAGTGAAGGGGAGAGGTGCTGGACATGTATGGGGCCTGGATTAAAGGGAAAGAGTGGCTGAACATGTAGGGGGGGCTGGATGAAAGGAGACAGATGCTGGACGTGGGGGGGGGGGGCTGAGGAGAGGTGCTGGATATGCAGATGATGATATGCAGAGGGAAGGGAGAGAGATGCAGGGAGAAAGAGCCAGATGCATAAGGGGAAGGAAAGAGAGGAAGAGAAGCTGGTTGGGGGGTGGAATCAGAGAGGAGAGGACACATTGGTGTGGAGGAGGGAGAAAGGGGACATAGGGAAGTATACAGATACAGAAGGGAGATGATGGGCATTAGGTGGGAGCATGGGGACAGGGACACAAATGTGAGATGCTGTATGGAGATGGCACATGGGCACAGAGGGGTAATACCTGACCAAGGGGGGGGGGGGGAACGGGGATATGGAATAGAGATAAAATGCTGGACACTGGAGGGGGGGGTATATGGACAAGGGGGGGGGGAGAGATACCAGACAAGGGAGAGAATAGGAACGCAGAAGGGGCATGGGGTGCATAGGTGCACAGAGGAATAATGATGGATGAGGGGATATGAACACAGGGAAGATACTGAACAAGGAAATATAGGAAAACAGAGATGGGAGATGGATGATGGACATGAAGAAAGAAGAAATGTCAAATAGGAGACCCTGGCAAGTGAGTTAAGAGAAGACAGAGGGAAGCAGAAACCAGAGACTGGGACCAATATGATTTGAGAAAAAATGACCAGACAACGAAAAGGTATAAAAAATATTTTATTTTCAATGTTGTGAATATAATATGTTGGATTTGGAGTGTACATCTTGCCAAAGTTGATGGTAAACATGGCTGGGGTCCAGGACAGAAATCTAGGAAAGGACCCCAAAGTCCATTACCAGGCTGCGCCTTCAGCTTCCAGCATGCAGGCTTTCTCTGGCCAAGGAACCAAGCACAATTGCCCTAGTTGCATCCCCTAACACCATCCCTGGCATGTGCCATCTTTATATTTTGCACAGGAGCAAATGCCTTTCTTTCTTGTTTCTCTGGTGTTGTACTACATGTAAGGTCTAGTTTCTTGGGGTTTCCGTTTAATTTATATTTCTAGAGTTTGTGGTCACTTATTCTGTATTTGGCATTTGTGTCTTGTGTGTGTGACTGAGGTATTCTGTTAGCATGAAGTTTCCATGTAGCATTCTGTAGTAATTTGGCTTGTTCAGCTTTCCTGATAATGTATTTGTATTTTAGGGCCCTACTATAATATTTAAGGCACTTCTTTTTCATAGGTAGGATCTTTGTTTTTGGAAGTTAGTGTTGGCATGGTAGATTTGCTCTAGGTTCTGAGTGACTTTTGTTTATAGATTTTTTTAAAGTTAATTTATAATATGTCTGTAATTGAGATTACACTAGAAAACAAAAGTTCTTATATGATGAGTTTTATGGAGAATTGTCCTTGCTGTGCTCTGTATCCATTGTTGGTGGACAGCCAGGAGGTTCTCTGGATGCAGAATGTGTTTGGCTTCAATACCATATATGTGTTGGAGGACCATGGCTCAGTGGGGCTGAATAGTGCAGTCTATTGTACTTCCCTTAGCTCTCAATTGGCCTGCAGCCACTGAAACCTGCACTGCAACCCTCATTGAAGTTATGGGGGAGTGGGGTAGGGACAGAGCATGGGTGCATCAGGTTTGCTGTTTTTTTCTTTTTCAAAAAAGTTGGCAACTCTAGTGCCCACCCATCCAACCTGTTGGCCCACCCAAAAATTGCCTTCTGGCTACGCCACTGCATCGCAGGGACCTCACACCTCACCTCTGCGCTGATCGTGCATGCACTGAAAACATGCCTCCTGCAGCCAGGTGCATAGCTACATTGGGCCACGGGGGCATGGGCTCCCGTAGATGTAGCCCTGGCTCTCCCACCGCCAACCCCTTCGCCCCCCCTCCCACTGCCAACCCTCCCCCATCGCCGTCGGGTAGCTTTGCTGGCGAAGGTCCCCAACCCCGCCAGCCGAAGTCCTCTTCTCCAGCGCGGCCGCATTGTTGATCTGCAAGGGCAGGCTTCTGTTTCTGTGAGTCTAAACGTCCTGCCCTTGCAGATCAGCAACGCGGCCGCGCCGGAGAGAGGACTTCAGCTGGCGGGGGTTGGGGACCTTCGCCTGCAAAGGTACCCAATGGCGGGGGAGGGTTGTGCGGCGACGGGAAGAGGGGGTCAAGGGGTTGGTGCTGGGGGGGTCAAGGGTGGTGGTGGTGGGTCAAAAATGCCGGGGGGGGGGCTAAAATGTGCCCCCTCACCTCGGGCTCTAGGCCCCCCCCCCCGAAGTTTGGCTGCAGCCCCAGCAACCAAGACCACCTTGGCACCGGAATGATAGCTTCCTCGGGCTCCCCCTGCCTCTGGGTACCAACAATCAGCCCCTCTCTGACAGAGTCCGGGACCGGGTCCCACAAGTACGGAGTGCCTCCCTTTTACCGGCATGGAAGCACTTTCGGGTTCGCGGATACATCCGCGACTCCGCCCCCATACCGGCTCCTGACAGCCCGGGACTCTCCACAAGCCCAGGTAAATGGCTCTTTTAAATTATTTTAAGAAAAAACAAAACATGGACCTCTTACACAAGGAAGGGGGAGAGAGTGTTTCATAATGTCCAGAATAATTTCATGCTATTTAATCACAAAAATTACTGTTAATTGCCCATGTTATCGACCTCTGTGTGCTGTAATATTTTTTGTTTTACTGCTGTTAAACCAGTATGTTGTGAACTGTCTCCTTCTGTCGTTCTCTGTTTACGATCTTAACTTGGGCAACATATGTAAAATTGTCTTGCTATAAAGTTTTGAATCTCTTACTGGAATATTTCTACTTTCCAGGTTCCTCAGGCTCTGCCTTTAGGCTATAATTCTAGCAAATTATCTCTTTCCTGCAGCTGATCCCGTGTTACGGTTGCCATGGAGAAGGAGAGGCTGTGACCCGGAAGCAGCTAAACAGCCAACTAATCCTGTGGATGAATCCTGTTGCTGCGCTGCTGTTGCACATTGGAGGAAGCCTGTGGGTTTATTTATGAAGGAGGGGTGTACACCGAGGTGGGTGAGTTTTTTTTCTGTGGGTTATTTTTTCTTTGTAAGAGCTGGGTTGATGCTGGAAGAAGGGAACATCTCTGGAAAAGCAGGGAAGACTGTGAGCTCAGGTTTCTATGAACAGAGACACCTGGAGTTGAGCAAAAAAACAAAGAGAAGAATGCAAAGCTCCTTCCTCCCCGTGGCTCCAACTCATTTCGCCGTTTGTTGCCTAATTAGACCATTTAAAAAGGATGTGCTTTGTTTTTGTATTTAAATGTCTGAGAAAACCCCTCTTCTGGAGGCTGAATCTGTGAATTGATGTTATGATGAAGGGAAAAAAATCAGCGCTGGTGGAAAACTATAAAAACTTAAGTGTCACGCCAGATCATAATAATAAGAGACGGATTATTAATGATCTGAGGGGACGTGCACGACCATACATGCTATCTGATGCGGTGATTTACTAATGAATGTGATACAACTGAAATAGAAGTGCTTTAGAATGTTTGGTGCTAAGCTTTAAGCTCGATGCCTTTACCCTCTTTTTCGTGGTTCTGAGGATAGATCAGTAGCTTAATATCAAAAGGTTGTCATCTTGGCCACATTTAAATGTACTCTTTCCCCAACCTATTTAAATAATTGTTTAAGATTAATTAAAGAATTCTCATGACCTGCTCCTCTGTTCTCCATTTACTTTTGGATTCCCTGTGTGTTTGATCCAATTTTGCATTCTCAAGGGCCAAGGCAGAAAGCAAATCTTACTGTGGCATGCTTTGAGTAATGAGCATGCAAATTACAACAGTAAACTGCAGCTCATAGTGAATTGTTATCTTATCAGTGCCTGAACAGCAATTGGCTCAGGCACCGACAGTAACAGTGACATAAAAAAAAATGACAGTAGTCATGGGCCCTGTTGCCCCCCCCCCCTCTTTAAAAATTCCCTGGCTTGACATCCCCTTTCCCAATATTAAAAAACAAACAACCCCCCCCCCCCACAACTTGCATGTGACCCCCCTTCCCCACTTCAAATAAGTCCATGGTGACCCTCCCCCCAACCTGATTTAATATGAAAAATTAATGCTGATGGAGAGAGAATAGAAAAAAAAAGGGTGGGGGGAGGAAAGAGGGCCAGCCCAGAAAGGAGAGGGAAAGGCTATGTAGGAGGTTCATGGAAGGCTAGACAGAAGAGAAAAGTTTTAAGGCAAACTTTAAAGGACTGGAGGGAAGAGCATTCCAAAATTTAGGACCAATGTAGCTGAAGGTAGTATCACTTTATAGGGTACTGTGCATTCTGACAAAGCCAGTACTCTCTGTTTCCAGCAGGCGGATAACAGTTCGCCATGTATCTCTGTGACTTGTTCTTTGGTGGTCTCCTGGCTTTCCATTGGGAAGTTGCAGTTGAGTTAAGGGGTGAAACGCTGGTTAAGCTCTTCAGGGTGTAAACCTGGTAGAGCCAGGTCCCTCTCCTCCATCCCCACTTCCACCACAGCTTCTTTCTCTGTGCTCCCTGTGACTGACTTTCTTTTGCTGCTTCTGTCAGGGGGAAAAAAATAGAGGCGCTTCTAGTTTTTAGTCAGTTCTGTTTAGAAGAGCCTTTGAACTAACTAAACCGGCAGTAGTTCATTCTCTGCTGTGGTGAGTAAATTACTTTTATTTAGTTAATGGCTGCAGAGTCAGTGAAACACTGTTCCCAGTGTAGGAGCTGGAAAACCATGTTGGGTCAGTGCACTATGTGTGCTTGCCCTTCGGACAGCATGGCACTGCAAAATGTGGAGCCTTTAGCAGGTCCTAGCTCTAGAGTGGAGGAGGATTTCAGTCCCGTGGGGTTGGCGGGCTCAGCTGTGGCCGCAATTCTGTAGTGTAGAATCACAAACTAGCAATAAAGTGTATTGTGGTCTATAGCAAGATATATTCTCTAAATACCACAATATAGTTTATAGTGTTGAATTCCTCTTAGTTTTTTATAGGAACCTCAGTGGTGGTACTTGACAATTAACATTTTGTCAAGCTTCACCCACCAACTTCTTCATTGGTTCCTGCAATTTATGTATCTAATATCGTTTAAAGTTCAAATGCTCTTTAAACTTTAAAGTATTGTTTAAACCACTTATCTGGAAAAATGTCGGCTCAGGGGGACATTACTCTGACATGATTCATGATTCACACCAAGCAGTTGCAGGAACCCCCTACAAAAAACACCCTGATTTAGCGTGTATTATTTTAAAGATAATCTAACTACATTTAACAAATGATACAGAAAATTTTTACCTTCCAACCTGCTAGGTCCATCCTGCCAACTATAGCTAACTTTTTTGCTAAGATGGCGCTGGTGTAAAAGTGCCTGATTTTAAACAAGCAGCTGATTTTCTACCCGCCAATCCCAAAACACAGACTAGATCAAAGACAACCATTCAATTTCTGCATTTAAACCATTAGGGGTTACTGTGTTCAATGAAAAAATCCAATTTTGCTCTCGATAATTTAACAGTTTTAATAGTGACCACCCTCCCGTCCTACTGAAATAGTGTCCAAAAGAGGAAAGACCACTGGAGAGTGGTTGTTGAAGCAAAGATACGAGGATATGATAATCGATAAAATTCTTCCATTTGAAAAGACCTCTTCCATATCATCATGCTGATCAATCCATAGACTGGTGGGTTGTGTCCATCTACCAGCAGGTGGAGATAGAGAGCAAAGCTTTTGCCTCCCTATATGTGGTCATGTGCTGCCGGAAACTCCTCAGTATGTTCTCTATCTCAGCAGGTGGTGGTCACACACAGCAGCAGCTCTGGCTAGGTCTCCAAGCCTAATTTTTAGGTTTTGTTGAGTACCTGGGGTTGAGGGCTCTTCTTGAGCAAGTGCAAACCTGGTGGCGCCAGGTCCCTCCTTTTCTCCCCCCTCCCGCTGGCTCCGTTTAAAAAAAAAAAAAAAAATTTTGGACGTCCTTAGGGCGTTTATTTCGACGTTTATTTAAACGTTTATTGCAGCTACTCACTGGGACACCAGGTCGTTACAGCTCGGAGCAAGAAGCAGGTAATTTTTACCTTTTTATAGCGGGCAGGGGGTTCCCCGATCGATCTCCACGTGGCCTATGGCGTCGGAGGGCGAGGGCGCGAAGAATCGCTCCCCGGACCGTGTGTGCGCTTCTAGCGGGGAAGCGGGGATTTTAAAGTCCGATTCGCCCTTGTTGGGTGTCAGTTTGGAGGCCGGTCAGTGTCCCGGGTCTTCCTCCGGTGCGGCGGTTTTTCCCGCCATAAACGCCCATCCCCCGCTGCTCGCCTCCGCCATCTTGGCCGGCCACTCTGCTCGGACGGCTTCTTCTTGGGCCGCCCTTGAGCTGGGAGACGTTCATGCCATGGCCGCCCTTGATTTGGGCGACAGCAAAAAAGCGGCTAAAGTTAAGCGCCATTCTTCCCGCGCGGCTCCTTCGCGGAGTGTCGCGCCGGACGCCATTCTGGATGCGCAGCATGTTTCTCCCCCGCTCTTGCGAGCGCCGGTTGAGGGTGCGTCTAGGGCTGTGGCCCAGGCTGCTGAAATACACAGTCTGGGGGGTTTCTCCCCCGAGTTTATTTTGCTGCTGCATCAGGCCTTCCTTATGCAAAACGCTGCCCCTTCTCCCTTGTCCGGCAAAGGGGTTGAGGCCCCCGGAAGTAAACGCCCTCGGGTGGATTCCCAGGGCTTAGAGGACTCTGTCTCCTCTGATGTAGATGAGGGCAGCGTATCTGAGTTCTCCCAACGGTCCTTTGGGAATTCCTTGGAGGAGACGGATTCCCGCTCGGATGGAGCGGATGACCCCTCTGCAGCGCGGATCTTTCGCTCAGAGGATTTGCCCAACCTGTTAGTGCAGGCCATGAGCATTTTGAAGATTTCCTCTCCAGAGGACGTCTCTCCCTCAGCCCCTGTTGGCTCCGCCATTATGCTGGGGACGAAGCGCCCGCCTAGAACCTTCCCACGTGCATGATGCCATGCACACCTTAATTTCGGCTCAATGGGATGTCCCGGAAGCGAGCCTCAAAGTGGCTAGGGCTATGTCCCGCCTCTATCCTTTGCCTGAAAGTGAACGTGAGGCCTTTCTTTGGCCTACCGTGGATTCTTTAATCACTGCGGTGACTAAGAAAACGGCGTTGCCGGTGGAAGGTGGCACGGCCCTAAAGGACGCCCAAGACAGAAGATTGGAGGCGGCCTTAAGGTCGTCCTTCGAGGCGGCTGCCTTAAGTTTGCAGGCCTCAGTTTGCGGCTCCTATGTGGCCAGGGCGTGCCTGACGATTGTGCAGTGGGCTTCCCCCTCGGATCCTTCCTTGAGGGCTGATTGGCCGGCCCTGGAATCGGGCTTGGCTTATTTGGCAGACTTACTGTATGATGTCTTGAGAGCCTCGGCTAAAGGTATGGCTCAGACAATCTCTGCGCGGCGCTGGCTTTGGCTGAAACATTGGTCTGCTGACCACGCCTCTAAGTCCCGCCTGGCTAAGTTGCCTTTTAAAGGCAAGCTGCTCTTTGGGGTCGAGCTGGACAAAATTGTGACCGATCTCGGCACGTCTAAGGGCAAGAGGTTACCAGAGGTCAGGGCTCGGGCCAGTGCTCGCCCCGGTAACTCCAGAGGACGGTTTCAGGAAGCCCGTCGGTACCGCCCGGGCAAGTCGGGCTCCTCTGCCCCCTCTTCCTTCAAGAGGAACTTCTCCCCCAAGCAGCATTCCTTTCGCAGAGACCGCCGTCCCGGAGGTGCGCCCTCCGGTCCTCCCCCAGGGTCTCGTACCCAATGACGGGGTCCTGGTCCATGGCCCAGTGCAGATTGGAGGACGCCTGTCCTCGTTTCTGGGCGAGTGGACCAGGGTAACTTCAGACGCTTGGGTGCTGGAAGTCATCAGAGACGGCTACAAGCTAGAGTTCTGCCGACCCTTAAGAGACGGGTTTGTACTCTCTCCCTGCAAGTCTCCGGTCAAAGCTGTGGCAGTGCAGCAGACCTTGGACAATCTGACCCGCCTGGGTGCGGTCGTTCCGGTGCTAGAAAATCAGCTTGGCAAGGGACGTTACTCCATTTACTTTGTGGTACCAAAGAAAGGAGGTTCTGTACGGCCTATCTTCGACCTCAAAGGGGTCAATTGGGCCTTGAAAGTTCGGCACTTTCGCATGGAGACTCTCCGCTCTGTTATAGCGGCAGTGAAGGCAGGGGAGTTCCTGGCATCCTTGGACATCAAGGAAGCGTACTTGCATATTCCCATCTGGCCTCCTCATCAACGCTTTCTGCGTTTTGCAGTCCTGGGCCGACACTTCCAGTTCAGAGCCCTCCCGTTCGGGTTGGCTACTGCTCCGCGGACCTTCTCCAAAGTAATGGTGGTCATCGCGGCCTTCCTGCGAAAGGAAGGAGTACAAGTCCATCCTTATCTGGACGACTGGTTGATCCGAGCCCCCTCTTATGCAGAGTGCGGCAAAGCTGTGGACCGTGTGATTGCTCTTTTGAGCTCCCTGGGGTGGATCGTCAACTGGGAGAAAAGCCAGCTGCGCCCGACTCAGTCCCTGGAGTATCTGGGAGTTCGATTCGACACCCAAGTGGGCAGAGTGTTCCTGCCGGACAATCGGATTGTCAAACTTCAGGCTCAGGTGGACCAGTTCCTAGTAGCCTCTCCGCTTCGGGCTTGGGACTATGTGCAGCTGTTGGGCTCTATGACGGCCACGATGGAAGTAGTGCCCTGGGCCAGGGCTCATATGAGACCACTACAACACTCTCTGCTGCAGCGCTGGACTCCGGTGTCGGAGGATTATGCTGTGCGCCTTCCCTTGGACCCAGCAGTGCGCAAGGCGCTGAGCTGGTGGCTGAAGACAGACAAGTTGTCTGCAGGGATGCCTCTTGTGACCCCGGAGTGGATTGTCGTCACGACAGATGCCTCTTTGACGGGCTGGGGAGCCCACTGCATGGGAAGGACAGCGCAGGGGCTCTGGTCTCCTGCAGAGGCAAAGTGGTCTATCAACCTCCTGGAACTCAGAGCCATTCGGTTGGCGCTTTTGGAGTTCCTCCCGGTACTGGCGTTGAAGCCAGTACGGGTCCTGTCGGACAATGCCAGGCTGTGGCCTATGTCAACCGCCAGGGAGGTACCAAGAGCGCCCCTCTAGCCAAGGAAGCCATGATCTATGCCAGTGGGCGGAAGCGAACCTGGAACAGCTGTCAGCGGCCCACATTGCCGGAATCATGAATGTCAAGGCGGACTTTCTCAGTCGCCATAACCTTGGATCCCGGAGAGTGGCAGTTATCGGCTCAGGCGTTCTTGGACATCACGAAGCGCTGGGGCCAGCCGAGCCTAGATCTGATGGCGTCATCGGGCCAATTGCCAAGTGCCGCGCTTTTTCAGCAGAGGACGGGACCCTCGATCTCTGGAGTAGATGCTCTTCTCCAACAGTGGCCGACACAAGAGCTTCTCTATGTGTTCCCGCCCTGGCCCATGTTGGGCAGGGTATTAGACCGGGTGGCAAAGCATCCGGGCCGGATAATCCTGGTGGGTCCGGACTGGCCCAGACGTCCCTGGTATGCGGACTTGATCAGGCTCTCAGTGGACGACCCTCTGTGGCTGCCAGTGGAGCAGGGCCTGTTGCATCAGGGTCCCGTGGTGATGAAGGATCACTCCCCCTTTGGTCTTACGGCCTGGCTATTGAGCGGCAGCGTCTGAGGAAGAAGGGCTTCTCAGACAAGGTCATCGCCACTATGCTGAGAGCGAGGAAGCGCTCTACTTCTACTGCTTACGCCAGGGTTTGGCGTACCTTTGCAGCGTGGTGTGAAGCAGGCTCACTTTCTCCCTTCACTGCTCCAATTTCTTCAGTGCTGGCGTTCCTGCAAGAAGGTCTGGAGAAAGGCCTGTCGCTCAGTTCCCTTAAAGTCCAGGTAGCGGCTCTTGCTTGCTTCAGGGGCCGCCTGAAGGGTGCTTCCCTGGCTTCGCAGCCAGATGTGGTACGTTTTCTCAAGGGAGTTAATCACCTGCGCCCTCCTCTGCACTCAGTGGTGCCTGCGTGGAATCTCAACCTGGTGCTAAGAGCCTTGCAGAAGCCGCCTTTTGAACTCTTGTCGAGGGCATCTCTGAAAGACCTGACGTTGCAAGCAGTCTTTTTGGTGGCTATCACTTCAGCCAGAAGAGTTTCCGAGCTCCAGGCGCTCTCATGTCGAGAGCCTTTTCTGCAGTTCACTGAGGCAGGAGTGACTATTCGCACAGTGCCTTCCTTCCTGCCCAAGATTGTTTCTCGCTTCCATGTGAATCAGCAGCTCTGTCTCCCTTCCTTTCGTAGGGAGGACTACCCAGAGGAATACTCTGCTCTCAAATATCTGGATGTGAGACGAGTCATCATCAGATACTTGGAAGTGACCAATGATTTCCGGAAATCGGATCATCTGTTGTCCTGTTTGCAGGTCCTCGTAAGGGTCTGCAGGCTGCTAAGCCTACAGTGGCAAGATGGGTCAAGGAAGCCATTGCAGCGGCTTATGTGGCCGCGGGGAAGGTGCCACCTATCCAGCTGAAGGCTCACTCCACTAGAGCTCAGGCGGCCTCGATGGCAGAGGCCGGGTCCGTCTCCTTGGAAGAGATATGCAAGGCGGCAACTTGGGCATCGGCCCATACCTTCTCCAGGCATTACCGCTTGACTGTGGCTGCTCGGGCGGAGGCCCGGTTTGGAGCTTCAGTGTTGCGGTCAGGGATTCTATGTCCCGCCCTGGGTGAGTACTGCTTCGGTACATCCCACCAGTCTATGGATTGATCAGCATGATGATATGGAAGGTAAAATTATGTATCATACCTGATAATTTTCTTTCCATTAATCATAGCTGATCAATCCATAGCCCCTCCCAGATATCTGTACTGTTTATATTCTGGTTGCATTTCAGGTTCAAGTTTAGTCTTCAGTTCCTGTTCAGGAGGACTTCGTGTTCAAGTTTTTTCAATTGGATTCTTCAAGAGTTGAGACGAGTTTGTGTTACAGTGAGCTGCTGCATTCCTCTCCCCTCCGTTTTACGGGGCTGGATTGAGACATAAATTCTGCCGGCGCTCCCTCCCGCTTCGTGCGGCTGTAGGACAGCTTTGTACCCCTCCCGCTTCGGCGGTGTTAGGGTCAGTCAGCTCCTCCCGCGGTTGCGGTTGCAGGATAAGCCAGATCCCCCCGCATCGGCGGGGTGGTGTCCCTCCCCCGCTCCGCGGGGATGAGCTGGACGGATTCCCCTCCCCCACTTGTGTGGGATGAGCTGGGTTAATTCCCCTCCCCCGTTTCGGCGGTGGTGAGCTGGGCAGAGTGTCCCTTTGTGGGTGTAATTCTCTAAGTGCTGAGTCCTGCGGATGGAGCTTTGATATCGACATACTGAGGAGTTTCCGGCAGCACATGACCACATATAGGGAGGCAAAAGCTTTGCTCTCTATCTCCACCTGCTGGTAGATGGACACGACCCACCAGTCTATGGATTGATCAGCTATGATTAATGGAAAGAAAATTATCAGGTATGATACATAATTTTACCGTACGTTGCATGGAGGATCTCTTCCCCTTTGGTCTTAAGGCATGACTTAAGAGGTTTCATCTAAAGAAGGGTTATTCGGAAAAAGTAATTATAACTCTTCTGCAGGCTTGCAAGCATTCTGTTTCTACAGCTTATGCCAGTCTGGAGAACATTTGAAGGTCGGTCAGGAGAAAGAAGGGTCATTCCATGCCAAGTGGTCTAAACCTTCCCACCATCATGTCTCCAATTTTGTTCAAATTTTATCTGTTGCGCGAGTCAGGTGTTAAACGAAGTTTCCCAAAATTTGAGGTCTCTAACTGCAATAGTTGCAGATCTAAACCCCCTTTTCTGAAAGGTTGTCAGTCCATGAGCGCGCGACATTTACCAAAATGCCATTTTTGGGGTCTAATAAAATCCAAGCACATTTATAAGAATTGCTAAAAAATTCAAATCCTGTACAGTTTTTGATGCTAATTCTGATGAAATACATTTTAACATTATGGTTGCAAAATCCAGTCAAACAAGTTGACTCAAAGTGTGCATCAAAATTGGTCTCGACTCATCGGAACATATTTGGACCAATATTCAGACCGCAACCACTTCCATGCAAACAAAGATACGGACTTGAAATTTTGAACAAGCAATATGCTTGTGCTGGACATAATACTGCCAGATTTGCAACTAACCAGCATCTATAACTGCCCTGCAGGATCTCTTCAAATTTGGCACTGTCAGCGCAAATGGTAAAACGTACCACAGTTCAAAGCCAATTATTAAAAAAGAGTCTGCCTGAATCAGCTTGTGAACAGTATCGTCTGAAAGGGAACATTGTGCTCTACATCACTGATATGTTTTTGTTTTGCAATGCCACCATTAAGTAGCCATTTACTCAGGACAAAGTATGTTATATTTAGTACGCTTGATGTGCTAATTTTTCTTCATTTCTAGGAAATTGAGTCTTAATAGTCGCTTAAAAGTATTGATATAATTAATTCCATATCATCATGCCGATCAATCCATAGACTGGTGGGTTGTGTCCATCTACCAGCAGGTGGAGATAGAGAGCAATCCTTTTGCCTCCCTATATGTGGTCATGTGCTGCCGGAAACTCCTCAGTATGTTCTCTATCTCAGCAGGTGGTGGTCACATACAGCAGCAGCTCTGGCTAGGTCTCCAAGCCTAATTCTTAGGTTTTGTTGAGTACCTGGGGTTGAGGGCTCTTCTTGAGCAAGTGCAAACCTGGTGGTGCCAGGTCCCTCCTTTTCTCCCCCCTCCCGCTGGTTCCGTTAAAAAAAAAAAAAAAAAAAAATTGAACATCCTTTTAAGGGCGTTTATTTCAACGTTTATATCAGCGTTTATTGCAGCTGCTCACTGGGACACCAGTTCGTTACAGCTCGGAGCGAGAAGCAGGTAATTTTACCTTTTATAGCGGGCAGGGGGTTCCCCATTCGGTCTCCACGTGGCTTATGGCATCGGAGGGCGAGGGCGCGAAGATTCGCTCCCCGGACCGCCTGTGTGCGTCTAGCGGGGATGCGGGGGTTTCAAAGCCTGACTCGCCTTTTTTGGGCGTCAGTTTGGAGTCCGGTCAGTGTCCCAGTTCTTCCTCCGGTGCGGCGGTTTTTCCCCCCATAAGCGCCTATCCCCCCCTGCCCCCCCCCCCCCCCATTTTGACCGGCCACTCTGCTCGGACGGCTTCTTCTTGGGCCGCCCTCGAGGTGGGAGACGTTAATGCTATGGTCGCCCAAGAAAGCGGCGAAAGTTAAGCGCTGTTCTTCCTGCGCGGCTCCTTCTCGGAGTTTCGCGCTGGATGCCATTTTGGATGCGCAGCATGTTTCTCCCCTGCTCTTGCGAGCGCCGGTTGAGGGTGCGTCTAGGGCCGTGGCCCAGGCGGCAGAAGTGCACAGTCTAGGGGGTTTCTCCCCTGAGTTCATTTTGCTGCTGCATCAGGCTTTTCTTATGCTAAACGCTGCCCCGCTTCCCCCTCTGATCAAGGGGTTGAGGCTTCCGGAAGCAAACGCCCTCGGGTGGACTTCCAGGCCCTAGAGGACTCTGTCTCCTCTGATGTAGATGAGGGCAGTGTATCTGAGTTCTCTCAACGGTCCTTTGGGGATTCCTTGGAGGAGACAGATTCCCGCTCGGATGGAGCGGATGACCCCTCTGCAGCACGGATCTTTCGCTCAGAGGATTTGCCCAACCTGTTAGTGCAGGCCATGAGCATTTTGTAGATTTCCTCTCCGGAGGACGTCTCTCCCTCAGCCTCTGTTGGCTCTGCCATTATGCTGGGGACGAAGCGCCCGCCCAGAACCTTCCACGTGCATGAAGCCATGCACACCTTTATTTCGGCTCAATGGGATTTCCCAGAAGCGAGCCTGAAAGTGGCTAGGGCTATGTCCCGCCTCTATCCTCTGCCTGAAGGTGAACGGGAGGCCTTTCTTGGGCCTACCGTGGATTCTTTAATCACTGCGGTGACTAAGAAAACGGCGTTGCCGGTGGAAGGTGGCACGGCCCTAAAGGACGCCCAAGACAGGAGATTGGAGGCAGCTTTAAAGTCGTCCTTCGAGGCGGCTGCTTTAAGTTTGTAGGCCTCAATTTGCGGCTCCTAAGGGGGCCAGGGCGTGCCTGACGCTTGTGCAGCAGGTTTCCCCCTCGGATCCTTCCTTGAGGGCTGATTTGGCCAGCCCTGGAATCGGGCTTGGCCTACTTGGCAGGCTTGCTGTATGATGTCTTGAGAGCCTTGGCTAAGGGTATGGCTCAGACAGTCTCTGCACGGCGGTGGCTTTGGCTGAAGCATTGGTCTGCTGACCACGCCTCTAAGTCTCGCCTGGCTAAGTTGCCTTTTAAAGGCAAGCTGCTCTTTGGGGTCTAGCTGGACAAGATTGTGACCGATCTCGGCACGTCTAAGGGTAAGAGGTTACCTGAGGTCAGGGCCCGGGCCGGTGGTGCCCGCCCCGGTTCCTCCAAAGGACGGTTTCTGGAAGTCCGTCGGTATCGCCCGGGCAAGTCGGGCTCCTCTGCCCCCTTTTCCTTCATAAGGAACTTCTCCCCCAAGCAGCATTCCTTTCGCAGAGACCGCCATCCCGGAGGTGCCTCCTCCGGTCCTCCCCCAGGGTCTCGTACCCAATGACAGGGTCCTGGTCCATGGCCCAGAGCAGATTGGAGGACACCTATCCTCGTTTCTGGGCGAGTGGACCAGGGTAACTTCAGACGCTTGGGTGCTGGAAGTCATCAGAGACGGCTACAAGCTAGAGTTCTGCCGACCCTTAAGAGACGGGTTTGTGCACTCTCCCTGCAAGTCTCCGGTCAAAGCTGTGGCAGTGCAGCAGACTTTGGACAATCTGATACGCCTGGGTGCGGTCGTTCCGGTGCCAGAAGGTCAGCTTGGCAAGGGATGTTACTCCATTTACTTTGTGGTACCAAAGAAAGGAGGTTCTGTCCGGCCTATCCTCGACCTCAAAGGGGTCAATCGGGCCTTGAAAGTTCGGCACTTCCGGATGGAGACTCTGCTGTGTTATAGCGGCAGTGCAGGCAGGGGAGTTCCTGGCATCCTTGGACATCAAGGAAGCTTACTTGCATATTCCCATCTGGCCGCCTCATCAACGCTTTCTGCGTCTTGCAGTTCTGAGCCGACACTTCCAGTTCAGAGCCCTCCCGTTCGGGTTGGCTACTGCTCCGCGGACCTTCTCCAAAGTAATGGTGGTCATCGCGGCCTTCCTACGCAAGAAAGGAGTACAAGTCCATCCTTATCTGGACGACTGGTTGATCCGAGCCCCCTCTTATGCAGAGTGCGGCAGAGCTTCAGACCGGGTGATTGCTCTTTTGAGCTCTCTGGGGTGGATCATCAACTGGGAGAAAAGCCAGCTGCGCCCGACTCAGTCCCTGGAGTATCCGGGAGTTCGATTCGACTCCCAAGTGGGCAGAGTGTTCCTGCCAGACAATCGGATTGTCAAGCTTCAGGCTCAGCTGGACAAGTTCCTAGCAGCCTCTCCTCTTCGGGCTTGGGAGTATGTGCAGCTGTTGGGCTCTATGACGGCCACGATGGAAGTAGTGCCCTGGGCCAGGGCCCGTATGAGACCTATACAGCTCTCTCTGCTGCAGCGATGGACTCCAGCTTCGGTGGATTACGCTGTGTGCCTTCCCTTGGATCCAGCGGTGCGCAAGGCGCTGAGCTGGTGGCTGAGGCCAGTCAAGCTGTCCGCAGGAATGCCTCTTATGTGGGCGGAAGCAAACCTGGAACAGCTGTCGGCGACCCACATTGCGGGAGTCATGAATACTACTCAGGCGTTCTTGGACATCATGAAGTGCTGGGGCCAGCCGAGCCTAGATCTGATGGCGTCATCAGCCAATTGCCAAGTGCCGCGCTTTTCAGCAGAGGACGGGACCCTCGATCTCTGGGAGTAGATGCTGTTCTCCAACAGTGGACGACACAGGAGCTTCTCTATGTGTTCCCGCCTTGGCCCATGTTGGGCAGGGTGCTAGGCTGGGTGGCAAAGCATCCGGGCCGGATAATCCTGGTGAGTCCGGATTGGCCCAGACGTCCCTGGTATGCGGACTTGATCAGGCTCTCAGTGGACGGCCCTCTGCGGCTGACAGCGGAGCGGGGCCTGTTGCATCAGGGTCCCGTGGTGATGGAGGATCCCTCCCCCTTTGGTCTTACGGCCTGGCTATTGAGCGGCAGCGTCTGAGGAAGAAGGGCTTCTCAGACAAGGTCATCGCCACTATGCTGAGAGCGAGGAAGCGCTCTACTTCTTCTGCTTACGCCAGGGTTTGGCGTACCTTTGCATTGTGGAGTGAGGCAGGCTCAATTTCTCCCTTCACTGCTCCAATTTCTTCAGTGTTGGCGTTCCTGCAAGAAGGTCTGGAAAAAGGACTGTCGCTCAGTTTTCTTAAGGTCCAGGTAGCGGCTCTTGCTTGCTTCAGGGGTCACCTGAAGGGTGCTTCCATGGCCTCGCAGCCAGATGTGGTGCGTTTTTCTCAAGGGAGTTAATCACCTGCGCCCTCCTCTGCACTCAGTGGTACCTGCGTGGAATCTCAATCTGGTGCTAAGAGCCTTGCAGAAGCCGCCTTGTGAACCCTTGTCGAGGGCATCTCTGAAAGACCTGACGTTGAAAGCAGTCTTTTTGGTGGCTATCACTTCAGCCAGAAGAGTTTCCGAGCTCCAGGCGCTATCATGTCGAGAGCCCTTTCTGCAGTTCACTGAGGCAGGAGTGTCTATTCGCACAGTGCCTTCCTTCCTGCCCAAGATTGTTTCTCGCTTCCATGTGAATCAGCAGCTCTGTCTACCCTCCTTTTGTAGGGAGGACTACCCAGAGGAGTACTCTGCTCTCAAATATCTAGATGTGAGACGAGTCACCAATGATTTCCGGAAGTCGGATCATCTGTTTGTGCGGTTCGCAGGTCTTCGTAAGGGTCTGCAGGCTGCTAAGCCTACAGTGGCACGATGGGTCAAGGAAACCATTGCAGCGGCTTATGTGGCCGCGGGGAAGGTGCTGCCTATCCAGCTGGAGGCTCACTCCACTAGAGCACAGGCGGCCTCGATGGCAGAGGCCGGGTCCGTCTCCTTGGAAGAGATTTGTAGGGCGGCAACTTGGGCATCGGCTCATACCTTCTCCAGACATTACCGCTTGACTGTGTCTGCTCGGGCGGAGGCCCGGTTTGGAGCTTCAGTGTTGCGGTCAGGGATTTCTATGTCTCGCCCTGGGTGAGTACTGCTTTGGTACATCCCACCAGTCTATGGATTGATCAGCATGATGATATGGAAGGTAAAATTATGTATCATACCTGATAATTTTCTTTCCATTAATCATAGCCGATCAATCCATAGCCCCTCCCAGATATCTGTACTGTTTATATTCTGGTTGCATTTCAGGTTCAAGTTTAGTCTTCAGTTCCTGTTCAGGAGAACTTCGTGTTCAAGTTTTTTCAATTGGATTCTTCAGGAGTTGAGACGATTTTGTGTTACAGTGAGCTGCTGCATTCCTCTCCCCTCCGTTTTACGGGGCTGGATTGAGACCTAAATTCTGCTGGCGCTCTCTCCCGCTTTGTGCGGCTGTAGGGCAGCTTTGTACCCCTCCCGCTTCGGCAGTGTTAGGGTCAGTCAGCTCCTCCCGCGGTTGCAGGATAAGCCAGATCCCCCCCCGCATTGACGGGTGTGGTGTCCCTCCCCCGCTCCGCGGGGGTGAGCTGGACGGATTCCCCTCCCCCACTTGTGTGGGGATGAGCTGGGTTGATTCCCCTCCCCCGTTTCGGCGGTGGTGAGCTGGGCAGAGTGTCCCTTTGTGGGTGTAATTCTCTAAGTGCTGAGTCCTGCGGATGGAGCTTTGATATCGACATACTGAGGAGTTTCCGGCAGCACATGACCACATATAGGGAGGCAAAAGGATTGCTCTCTATCTCCACCTGCTGGTAGATGGACACGACCCACCAGTCTATGGATTGATCGGCTATGATTAATGGAAAGAAAATTATCAGGTATGATACATAATTTTACCTTATTCATTCGTATTTTATTTGTTGATTGTCCAATTGTTTATTGTGCGCTGTTCTGGTGGATTGGAAACGTTTGTGAAACGTCAGTTGATCAGAAAGATGCTTTCATAAGCTTTATGCATCCTCATGGTCCCGCTACTTCATTTTATTGGCCAGTAAGACGCGATACTTGCTGGATCCCAGAACAACTTATCATTGCTGTTATTCCAGCTCCATCAGTGACGACATCTGGTCGGCAATATAGTTTCCCTGAAACCGTTCTCTTGCAGATCAATGATGCTTTCAGAATGATGAAGTAACTGAAGAAGGCAGGGTTGGGAACCTGCAGTGAAGTAACTGAAGAAGGCAGGCTTGGGAACCTGCAGTAAAGAAACACATAATCAGGCTTGGGATCCTACAGTAAAGAAACCCACAATCAGGCTTGGGATCCTGCAGTAAAGATACCCACCCGTGGCTGTTACTGCATGGCTATCGGGCGTGGCCCCTATGGTGATGGGGATGCTGGTTTCAATGTGATAACCAATAATGGCTCAGCCATCATGGACTAACGCAATACATCACGCACACAAAATATAACATACTTTGACCTGAGTAAATGGCTACTTAATGGTGGCATTGCAAAACAAAAACATGTCAGTGTTGTAGAGCACAATTTTCTCTTTCAGATGATACTGTTCACAAGCTGATTCAGGCAGACTCTATTTTAATAACTGGCTTTGAACTTTGGTACATTTTACCATTTGCGCTGACAGTGCCAACTTTGAAGAGATCCTGCAGGGCGGTTATAGATGCTGGTTAGTTGCAAATCTGGCAGTATTATGTCCAGCACAAGCATAATGCTTGTTCAAAATTTGAAGTCCGTTTCTTTGTTTGCATGGAAGTTGTTGCGGTCTGAATATTGGTCCAAATATGTTCCGATGAGTCGCGACCAATTTTGATGCACACTTTGAGTCAACTTGTTTGACTGGATTTTGCATCCATAATGTTAAAATGTATTTCATCGGAATTAGCATCAAAAACTGTACAGGATTTGAATTTTTTAGCCATTCTTATAAATATGTTTGGATTTTTTTTTTTTTTTTAATTCTTTATTTATCAATTTAGATATATTAAACAAGCAAAAATAAACTTGTCAAGTAAATAACATCACTGTTTAACTATATAAGGAAATCAATTAATATTCAAACATTTACAGCATGTTAATTAAAGTCCACATTATTGAGATTCAAAAATTACATCATGGATTCCAAAAGAAAATAATTAAGGAAGCTTTCCTTAATTCGGATGCTCATAAAAGATATCTTATCTTAATATATAGGGTTCTAAGTTAATTACTCCCTTGTCCTTTTGCAGCTAAGAATGAAGAAAGCTGTGCCGGCTCATAAAACACATATTTATTAGATTGATATTTAACTAGGCATTTGCACGGGTACTTTAGAAAAAACGTACCTCCTAACTGAATTACACCAGGCCTCATAAGTAAAAATCTCTGTCTACGTTTTTGAGTCTCTTTAGTCACATCAGGGAAGAGACTAACTTTTAAACCAAGGAAACTCTTATCCTTATTTTGGAAGAAAAGTCTCATCAGCCAGTATTTATCTGGCGACAAGGCTACTGTGGCAATTAAAGTAGATGCCTGAACTAATTCAGTATCTGAGGATTCCAGTATCAATGAAATATCCAATTCTGATTTTTCTTGAGGCACTGGGTGCTTCTGGGGCAGGTAATATATTTGTGTAAACGGTGGAACCATTTCCTCTGAAGCGCCAAGTGTCTCAGTAATATACTTTCTAAGCATTTCCCTTGGTAAAACTCCAAATTTTTTTGGAAAATTTAAAAAGCGGATATTATTATTTCTGGTTACATTCTCCAAGAATTCAGTACGTCTCCTCAAGGAAATTAAATCTTTAATCATAGTCTCTTGGTTTAAATGAACCTCTTTCACTTGTTTTTCCAATTCTTCTTGACGATTCGATATTGTCTCTACCTTGAGTTCAGTCTGTTGAACCTTGTGGTCCATATTAGACATTTCTTGAGATAATTGTTTAATTTGTGGACTTAAGGAACTCCCCAAGTCCACAATCAAAGTGTATAGAGTCTCTAATGTAATTTCAGTGGGTTTCTGGGATTTAGGAAATTGTACCTCTGTAACTGTAACAGCGGTCTGTAGTGCTTTATCCCCCGTCACAGCTTCCATCTGGTGCTGATTATTCGATGTCATATCTCCCCCTCGAGAGGCACCTAGATCACAAAAAGGGTCCACACTGTCCGCAGTTCGACTCTCCTCCTCGGTCCTGTGGACGACTACACTCTTCGGTGGCGTCCTATTAGGATCCGGCGTCGACGTGCTCGCTCCCGAGGGTTGCGGGGGAGGCGCCCTATCATCGGGGCTGAGCGATAGCTCCAGTCCAGCGGTCTCCGAAATGGTTCCATTTCCACCCGGTCGACCTAGCAGACCTGCTCCCGGTGTTCCTGATATCTGTGCTCCACGAAGGTAATCAATCATTGTGGACTGTAAAGGAAGACTTTGCCGTGGAGGGGCAGCGGCGGAGGACAAGCGGCCCCTTCTCTTTGGCATTTTTCTTTCCCGGAGCTTTCTGAGCGTCCGAACTAGTCAGCGGCCATTTTGAATCTTAATATGTTTGGATTTTATTAGACCCCCAAAACGGCATTTTGGTAAATGTTGCGGGCTCATGGACTGACAACCTTTCAGAAAAGGGGGTCTAGATCTGCAACTATTGCAGTTAGAGCAGTGGCGTAGCCAGACCTGACATTTTGGGTGGGCCCAGAGCTAACATGGGTGGGCACTATGTATATAGGTTATTTTTTAACAGGCTCTCTCCCCGGGTATAGCCTGCAATTTTTATTTTGTTGGGGGGAGGGCGCAGAGGCCCCAGTCTACCTCTGCGCCCCCCCCCCCCCCCAAATTGCAAGGCTGGCTAAACCCAGAGAGAGAGCCTGGGAGGGGGCAATGCATTACTCTCTCCAGAAAAAAAGAAAGTTTTTAAATGCTCCCTGGTTCCAATCTAATTCATGTTTAATGTGGGATAAAATCCCAAAAATAAGTAAATAGATAGAAACTCTGAATGTTGAGCACCTGATTCTCATAATATGATGTCTGTTTTAGTGGACCTTTTAGCAGGAGAAAAAAAATCTCTGCAAATATATAACACATGCTAGGGTGTCCCTGTAACCAGCCCCTCCTTCCAAATGACACACTAATTACGATTTATAACAAATTACTACTCTACCTATAAAAAGTTATACTTTCTCTAGTACATTCGTATGCTGCAGCAGCTGGCTGGTATGTCTTAAAATATAAATAAAATTAAATAAAAATGCTACCAACAATTAAACAATGTGGAAGCAGCAGCTCTTATTCAATCCAATCTGCTCCGGCTCCCTCCACCCTCCATCCCAGACTCACACTTTCTGTGGCTCCTCCGACTTCGTCCTCTCTGGTGGCACTGCAGGTCCCTCTCTCCTGATGATCTGCTCTCTCTGACAATAAGAGCAGATCGGGAGGGGACCCGCCACCACAGACACCTTCCATCTGGGCTTCGGCGTCTGTCTCCACGCTGCAGCACAGCCAAGAGGACCACGCCACGTGAAAAAGCTGCGATCAAGGGGGCACACCGGCAAGTTGAGAAGGCGCGCAAGCGAGCACACACGCACTCGGCCGCTGCGCGATCAGTTTTTTTTTTAAAAGTAGTGCTGCAGGACACGCGGGTATACATCGGCAGGGAACAGGCTACTTCAGCCAATCCCAGGAGCCTTCCTTCAGCTTGTCCCACCCCGGAGGGTTGAAGAGAGGCCCCGGGATTGGCTGAAACAGCCTGTTCCCTGCCGACGTATACCATTCTGACCCGGATTTAAAAATGAAGCAAGGCACAGGTAGGAAAGGTTCTGTTTTTGCTGCCAGTGCCGGCGCAGCAGAACTGACAAGCGCCTGCCTATCTAGCACCCCTAGAAGATCCTCCTGATTGGGTGGGCCTGAACTGAGATTGGGTGGGCCTGGGCCCACCGAGGCCCACCCGTAGCTACGCCCCTGAGTAAGAGACCTCAAATTTTGGGAAACTTCGTTTAACACCTGACTCGCACAACAGATAAAATTTGAACAAAATTGGAGAACATGATGGTGGGAACTTTTTTAAATTTTAGACCACTTGGCATGGAATGACCCAGAAACATTTTTCCTGTGATAAGGTAGCATTAACAGATCTTAGCTTTTGTCCAAGAGGGTTTTAAGAAGGGTTTGGCTGTTATTTCCCTTAAATTTTAAGTAGCAGCTCTAACCTGTTTCAGAAGGCATATTCAGTGGACTTCTGTTGTGGCTCATCCTGATATTGTTCCTTTCCTTAAGGGTGTCAAATCATTTGCATTCTCCTCTTAAGTGAATTTGTCCTGATTGAAATCCTAATTTAGTTCTGAGGGCTCTTCAGATGTCGCCATCTGAACCTCTCCCTAAAGCTACTATTAAGGATCTTACTGTAAAGTAGGGCTGTGCACTGATTAAAAGTTTGATCGCACGGGCGGATGCGGCCAAAGTTTCTAATCGTGCGATTAATCATGTGATTGATCGCATAGAGGGTCCCCCTCACGTTTCCTCTTGTACAGTGAAAAATATACTCAGCAGATGTAAATTCTCAAAACTGACATTTCAATTACTAAACAGAAAATAAAATAATTTTTCTTACCTTTGCTGCCTGGTGATTTTATTTTTCTAATCACTCATTCCCTGCTTCTTGTTCTGCTTCCCTCTGTCTATGCTCTGAACTCTGTCTCCAGGGCATCCTATCCATTCATCATTTCATTTCTCTCTTCTTCACTTCCTGCCCTATCTTTCAAGTTTTTCTTCCTCCTGAAATCTGTCTGTTTTTCATCTGTTCCCTTCCCTTCACCTCTCCTCCATGGGCACCATCTCCTCCCATCTCTCTTCCATTCCATTCCCATTCCTTCCCCTCCCCTCCATGAGCACCATCTCTTTTATTTCTTCCCTTCTTCTCCTCTCCCCTCCCTCCCTCCATGGGCATCATCTTCTTTCTTCTCTTCCCCTCTCCTCTGTTCTCCTCTCCTGTCCCCTCTATGGCCATCTCCTTCTCTGCATGGGTACAATCTCCCTTGTTTGTTTATCCCACCTCCTCTTTCAGATTCTGGCATCTTTGCCTGGCCTGGCTGCATCTCCCCTCCTCTTTGCCTGCAGTCTGACATCTCACACTCTCCTCCTTCCTACCAGCTACCCCAGAGTCTCTGTTTTCTCCCGTGGGTCCTAGCATCTTTCTCTGTCTCTCCTCTCCCCCTGATTCTTCTAAACTCTCCCTGCTTGCCTTTACAGTTGCTTGTCTCGAGAAGGGAACCCTTCCTCTGTAGCATCCTACCGACAGGAAACAGGAAGTTCTGTCAGAGGAGGTGGGATCTAACGTGAAAGAAGCAGTATGCGTCTAGTGCTGCACACCTCCTTGGTGTTGCAGACAGTAAAGTTAAGCTGAGAGGAGCAGAGAGAGGGAGATACCAGAGCTGTGCGTATGGAAGGAGGTGGGGTAGCGGTGGGGCGGAAGCAGGAGAGAAGGAGAAAGCTAAAAGAAAAGGACAGTGGGAGAGACAGGGAGAGAGACAGGTAGCTGGGAAAGGAGCAGGGAGTGTAATGCAATTAACAAGTTAAAATTATTAACATGAGTTAAAATGGTAATATGTTAATCACATTAAAAACGCGTTAAATGTACAGCCCTACTTTAAATACAGTATTTTTGGTAGCCATGTATTCTGCCAGAAGAGTTTCAGAAATTCAGGCCTTATTTTGTGTGGATCCTTTCCTCCAATTCTTTGAGGCGGGGGTAACAGTTGGAACAGTTCCTTCCTTCCTAAGGTAGTGTCCTCTTTTCAATAAACCTCTTTATTTACCCTCCTTTCATAGAGAGGATTGTGGTTCTGAATATTCTTCTTTGAGGTTATTGGATGTTAAAAGAAGTCTCATGTTACCTAGAATCCTCTAATGATTTTAGACACTCTGATCATCTTTGTCCATGTTTCAGGTCCTTGGAAATGTATGGCTGCTTCTAAGGCAACTGTTGCTCGCTGGTTGAAGTAAGCTATATCCTCAGTTTATTTGTTGAACTCATTCTACTTGACCCCTTTCTACTTCTTTGGCTGAGTCTCAAGCCATTTCTGTGGATGAAATTTGCCATTCAGCTACATGGTTCTCTTATCACACTTTTTCAAGGCATTATTGTTTGGATGTGACAGCTAGAGCAGAGGCTTTCTTTGGAGCTTTGGTTCTCTCTGCTGGGATGTCACACTCCTTCCTAACTTGAGGACTGCTTTTCTACATCCCACAAGTCTGGACTGATCCTTTAATGTCAAGGATGGAAAAATTAGTTCTTACCTGATGATTTTATTTCATTTCATCTCAAAGGATCGGTCCAGAATCTATCCTTGCTGATGTTTGTGGGTATAGTTTCTGGGTTTCTTTGGTTCATAGGCACATTGTTAAGGTCAATATAAGTTGTTGGTTCTTCTGTTATTTTAATTGTTCTAATTATAAGAGGAGGCAGGAGCTTTTACTTGCAAGTCACACTTCCGCTGCTTGGCTGAGATACTGGCTGAGCCAGAATACACAGTACTCTATAAACTACAACTCATGAGTGCATTCTGTCTACACCTGCTGGTGGATGGGCATAACCTACAAGTCTAGACTGATCCTTTGTGATTAAAGGAAATAAATTTGCCAGGTAAGAACTAATTTTCCTTCTTCATATAAGTTACTGAATATCTTCTTTATAGGGTTGTTCAACCCTTTAACATTATAGGATGGAGCTTTCAGTCCTAGAGCCATTCTAATGGGCCGATGATCCAAAGTAAACGCAGCGGTAAAGGTACTAGCGCCATTCTAGCGCACGTAGTCACCAACACAGAATGATCAGCGGGGTTACCGCTGTAAACAACGATCGTGCCAGGCACTTGCGCAAATAGCATGTAAATAAGGCCATTTTGTATTCCTCCTTGATGATCAAAAAATAGCACCGCAATGATCAGAGGTGTTGAATGGCATTGGACAGAAAACGCCGCAAATTAACGCCAGGTCAGGGCTTGCGTTACAAAGTTATATGCATGTAAATTATCCCCCGTCTCTCCTTCCCACGTGAGTCAGAAGTAGATGCCTGAAGGACAAGACTGGAAGACAATTTATTGTCCGCTTCTTCTTCCAGGCGTGCTCTTAAGAGTTTTTCTGCAGTTTCGAGGGCTTTTGCTGACTTTTTTTTAGAGTTGTGTGACGGAGGTCTCCCAATAGTGCTTGCCTGCTATTGCGCGCGTGTAGAAGCGCAGGTCAGAGGAGAGGATGGAGACCCGGCGAGAGGGAGAGATGTACCCCTGTTTTTGAGGCCCCTACCTCGGCAGTGTGTATACCAGTGGTGTGCATACCATACAAGGGTGTCGTTGGAGGGGATGCGTGATACGGAGGTCGTCGACGTGTACCGTTTGAATAGGGAGGCTACTTTAGACCTTTATGAAAATATAAAATGTGATCTTGATTCCCGCACTGTGCAATCACATTCTGTCCCTGAAATGGTTAAACTACTGTGCACACTGCAGTTCCTGGCTACAGGTTCTTTCCAGCACGTGGTTGGAGCTTGCTGTGTTGTGGATTAATCCACATTTTTAAAGCATCTAAAGGCGATTTTGAATGCCATAACTAGATGTTACAAGGACTATATCCACTTTCTGTGGTGCGAGGCAGAATTGATGGAGTTAAAGGTGCAATTCTTCGCTATAGATGGCTTTCCTAATGTTCTGGGTGCCATTAATTGCACCCCTGTCCCATTGATCCCACCATCAGAATCTGAAGCGGCCTACCGCAATAGGAAGTTGGGCTACTCCATTAACGTACAGGTTGTTTGTGACACGAAGCTGTAAGTCACAAAAGTGTCAGGGGACTTGAGAGGCTAAGAGGCATATTTTCAAAGCACTTAGCCTTCCAAAGTTCCATAGGTTTCTATGGAACTTTGGAAGGCTAAGTGCTTTGAAAATATGCCTCTTAGTATCAGAGCACCTAGAATGTTTGCATGCAGGAAATAGAATCCCAGGTTTCAATACTCCATTGTTTTGCAAGATCACTGCTTGAACTCTCGGCAGCCACCTTGAAGCGGTGCCAGGAGCAAGTCAGGTCTGTAGCCATGCCGGGCTTGAAAGAGGGGGCTCTTTCCTGGGTTGAAGAGGCCACTAGACCACCAGGGCACTACAATAAGGTACAGGAGGGGAGGGGATGTGAATGGAGTCATATGGGTGGAGGGAGGCTGGAAAAAAGATTAAGGAGGGGATATACATGGGGGAGAGAGAGGGAAGCTGGCTTTCTTGGGGGGGGGGGGGTCAAGGTGACAGGGCGGGGGTGTGTGGGAGAGGGCGGGTTGATATTTTGTGTGCTTTTTTTTTCCTCATGGCAAATATGGTAACCCTATGCTGGCTAAAAATTGCCCGTATACTAAGGCTGTAAGGGGTCTCGGTCTGTTTTCCTTGGCTTAAATAAGCACTTCAAAGTTTTTTTTTTCCCCCATTTTAATTTTATTTGTTTAAAATATTTTGTACCTGCACTATCCACGTTTTTAGGCAAGGTACAATTGAAACGAAAAGTATGACCCATATTTTACTACTTAGAAATTATAGAAACCCGATGACAACCAAAATAAAAGAATTGATGTCCATATCCCCCTCTCTTACCACTTTCCACCCCAGCTGACTTCTCCCAGCCAGCTTACTTCAATTCAAGTTCAATTTTATTTGATATAATTCAAATCAGTGGCCAGGAGGGAAACACTGGCAGCAACAGGAGATGTGTAGCAACAGTAGCAGGAGTCTTCATGTGCTTACAGTCCTTGGCCCTTCACACAGCTTTCTGGCCTAACATGAAGCCAGTTCAAGAGGAGATCTGTGAGTGTATGCTGGCTCATGGTGATTGTTGCTGCCAGTTGTAGCTTGGAGCAGAGGTCCATGCATGGAGAGAGATCCTTTGCCACACAATCCAAAGGCACTGATTTTGTAATCTAAAATTTGGTAACTACTGGCCTAAGTTATACCTGCAAAGGCCAGAATGGAGAAAGGACCTAAATGGGAATGCAGGAAAGCCTGGAAACTGTGAATGAAGGCTTATGGTATCGGGATGCTGCCTAAGCTGGAAAGCTCAGAAATGAGCAACAAACAAGGCTATCAGCCTAGAGAAACAATAATTTTAAAAAACCTGAAGGCTTTGACAGTTGTGCTGTCATTACCCATTTTTTAAATATTAACTTGATCAGTCAAGTATCTAAAACAGTACAATAGTGGGGTAGTGCCTTATATCTGTGTTTGTGCATGTGTGTGTTTCAGAAAGATGTCTCATTTCTCTGGTGAAGATGAAGCTCTGATTCAGTCCATGCTCAGGCAGTTGCTTCAGAGCGTGAAGGAAAAGATCTCGGGAGCACCATCCGCAGAATGTGCAGAAGAGATCCTTCTACACCTGGAGGAAACAGATGAAAAGTTTCACAAGTAACGTATATCTACAACGGCATGTTTTAATATTAGTTGCATTGAGCCTGTGCAATGCAGTTTCATATTTTAAGGGAAATATTACTTAGATGTAGCAGTATTTTTCTTGATGTGAATAGCCTGCTTTGTTTTCTGGTAGTGTACTTATTACAAATAGATTTTGTATTCTTTATGATGCCATTTCACGTATTGTAATGTGGTTTCTGGCTTGATTTTGTTTAGCAATGCTGGCCTAGTCTGGATTTTTGGTATATTCACTAGACACAAAATGTTCCCCTTAGACAGAAGCATATCCCATTTGTAACCCTAGCAAGTGTGGAATGGCCTTCCCTGGTTATTACATGCTGCTTGGCAGACTAGGGGAACATATTCAAGGACTTGTACAGTTCTTGAGTCCGGAGGGGGAGGGAGGCTGTTGGCAAATTAATCCACACTCTCCATTCTTCACCAGCACTCAGTAATTCAGTTCAGGCCAGAACTAGGGTTCTGAACCAAAGGTTTTGCTAAAAATGGTGTTCAAACATACAATCCCACCTCCCAGACCCAACACTACTAAAGGCAGAAAACAAAAAATAACTTCAGACACTTACAGTCACTAAATTCTCCCAGGGCTTTCCAATCTCCAGGAGGGTCCTCTTTTACTCTTTTTCTTTTGAGTATCTCTCAGAGCTAGATTGAACTCAGATGTGGCCACAGATGCAGTTCCTTCTGGTTGCCATGGCCTCTCCTTTTACAAGATTAGTGGCTCCATCTTGTACTCCAGTAATTCTAATTTCCCCTCCTTCTCCAAAACAGCAGAGTGTGCTGGTATAGTTAACTAAGGCACACTTTCTGAGAAGTACATAGGTCTCAACCCTGTCTGCTTCTTGTAGTACAATAGCTGTGCTCTCAAAATACTCTTTTCCCCTTGCTGTAAGGTACAGTGGCCAGGTAACCAAAGAACAAAGATAAGAATTACAGTGGGGTTGGGGTTATATATCATTCCCAGTTTCCCTCCAAAATTGGTCTCCTTCTCCCATTACCTCACTGTTCAGGAGAGCCCTCCATTTGTTCTGGAAACTACTGGGGTGCAAACAAGTCACAGTAAAATTAATAGAGCTGGTATCTGTCATGTTCCTAAAGCAAAACCTTAGGCATCTCTGCACTTACTTTTAATACAAGATTACAAATCTACTATAATAAAACGCAGCCTCAACGTTCTGAGGACACTGACGTCACTGAAGTCACTCACACACCGGTTCGTGGTTTCATGGTGGTGAAGCCACACAACATCTTCATGCCCCGCCCTCGCGTCACAAGTGATGACGTCGAGGGTGCAACACGAAAACAAGGCTAATTCCGCGTGTTTCCCTACTCCTCCCCTTCCGAAAAATCCCAGCCGCCCAGGACGTCCACATCAACCCGGCCCTTTTCCCCACATAGCCCCGCCCCTTAGAAGTTACCGCCCCGCTCACGGTACCACACTCACCCTCAGCAACGTCCCTCCCCCCCGTCACCTCCCCTCCCCTCCCCTTCCCTTACGCGTGTCTCCCTGGTGGTCTAGAGGTACCTGTTCGGTGGGGGCAGGAAAGAAAGAGCCCCCTCTTTCCTGCCCGTAGCGGTGGTGGTAGCATCCTTGCTACATCGTGTGGGAGTCCGGCTCTCGGCGTTTCAAAATGGCCGCCGAGAGTTCAAGCTGCATCGCGAGACTTCAACTCTTGGCGGCCATTTTGAAACGCCGAGAGCCGGACTCCCACACGATGTAGCAAGGATGCTACCACCACCGCTACGGGCAGGAAAGAGGGGGCTCTTTCTTTCTTGCCCCCACCGAACAGGTACCTCTAGACCACCAGGGAGACGCGCAAGGGGAGGGGAAGGGAGTCCCCTGCCCGCTAGCGCCCGTTTCATCGCCGCCAGAAACGGGCCATTTTTACTAGTGTTTTTATAAAAAACAACTTCAGTCTAGTAGCGCTATAGAAATGTTTAATAATAGTAGTAGTATTTATTCTCAGATCTTTTGCTTTGTTTCTTTATCATGCTCTGAAGAATACTGTTATAAATTGCTACATTTCTGTTCCTTTTTTACATTTTTTTTTAAAGCTATGAGTTTGTGAAGTACCTTAGACATTACATAAAGAGCTGCCTGGGCTCCGTCATTGAGGGGGAAACTGAAAACTGTACTTCTGCCCAGAGTCAGGAAGGGGGACCAGGCTATGACACTCTTGTTCAGCATGTTACCAAAAAGACTCGTGAAACGAAAGAGTGAGTACAAATGCATAATTCTCAGTGGACTATATGTACTTTAAAAAAATGTAGCAGTGATCTCTTCAGCATATATTGTAACAGACGCGGTTAGTGACATATATTTGGGTAGTCTAAAGGAGTGGAGCTAGGGTGGGATGGGGAGGGGCAAGTTTTAATGTTTGGAGTGGGTGGGGAGGGTGACACCTAAGTCAGCAGTAAAGGACAAGTGAGGGCACTTTTGAACACAGCAGAGGAGGACCCCTTCACTGTGTCACTCTGATGTAATGGTAAATGGTAGTGGTAAATTGGATTTCTATCCCGCTCTTACCTCGCAGTTCTGTGGGTTACAACTATTAAAGCCAGTTTCATTTAACTGGGAAGAAGGGGCATAATAATGAATTTAATTGCCTGTAGGCTCACGCCTAGCATCTCTTACTTCTGACTGTCTCTGTCACGGTGTCATATTGATCACTACTTTTTCTCTTTTTCCCTTCCTTGCTTTTACCCTCTCTCTCTTACGCTTCTAAGCCATTGATTGTTTGTTTGCTGACTTGATGTATGTTTATATAGACTGTTGTAAGCCACATTGGCACTGCCCGTGGGTGGGAAATTGTGGGATATAAATGCTATAAATAAATAAGAATAAATAATAGATCAGTAGTTAGCGTGGGATACATATTTCTGAAACAGAAATGTTTTCAAATCTTTCCTAAAAAGAATATAGGACTGAGAAGATTTAAATTTAGGTGAAATTGTAGTCCATAATCTTAATGCTTGAAATGTCAACCCTGATGATTCAAAGAAATGTAATCTCTTTTTACCTTTTGATGATGGAAAAGAATAACCTACAGTACCAATACATCTTGTTCTTAAAGCATAAATGAATATAAAATGTGGATATAGATAGTCTGGTGCCAAGCCATGAAAAAGTTTAAAGAGAAAACACACCAATTTGAAATTTGGCCTCAATAGGCAACCAGTGTAACGATAAATAACAGGAGGAGAGATCATATCGGATTTAGACAATCCAAATATCATTCAAACTGCTGTATTCTGTATCGTTTGCAGTCTCCTCACCAGACTTTTATTACATCCTAAATAAACCAGATTATAATAATCCAGTTTAGAAACTAAGAGAGACTAAACCAGTATTCTTGTTCAAAATAGTTTCGCACGCATCTCAATTTTTTCATCAGGAAAAACATTTCTTTGTTAATGAAGAGACCTGTTTTTCCATGGTTAAAGCACTATCAATAAACACTCCTAACAGTTTAATGACTGTAGAAAATTCAAAGGTAGCTTAGTTAATAGTGATAGATTTTGGAATATTTTCTGGATGCATGTCAAAATAAATTTTGTTTTCTCGGTATTCAATTTTAACATTAATAAATGATTGGATGTTTCATCATGACATGCATTGTTGAATTAGAATAGAATCTATTACAGAAATAGAATCAAAAGGTATCAAAACTGAATTGTCGTCTGCATAAATATAGTGAACACATTTCTTGTTATGTAACAAGAAACCTAAAGATCGTAAAAAAAATATTGAAAAGCAGCGGGGACAGTGGAGAACCTTGAGGGACTCCACAGTTATTTCTCCAAGAAGAAGATAGGCCATCCTTTGTTTTGACTGTGTAAGAGCGAATCAAAAAACTCTTAAACCAATTTTGCACCTTTCCAACAATTCCAATACTCTCAAGCAACTGCAGCAGAATTTCATGGTCCACCGAGAGATCGAATTGCAACAATACTGCCTTCTCATTAGTACCTCCTATTACTCAAGGGAATTATGTACCAAAATGTCAAAGTAAATCATCAGAATAATACAGTATATTAAACTGAACAATATTGGCAGTATTCTGGAAATCTTTGCAGCTATTTTAACACTTGGCTTCCAGAAAGCCCTAATCCTTTAGTCCAATATCTTCCTGATGACCATGTAAACCGTGATGTTCAATAGCATTGTAATAGAAATCTTGTGATTACTGGCAACCAAAAAAATGTTTGCCTATCAGTTTATTTTGGTAGGTTGCCAAATGGCCACCAGACTTTAGATTTGCTGGCTTTTAGTTTATTGTTGACTTACCAAACATGTTTGAAATAATGCATTATCTGTATTAGCTGTATTTAGTGGTTAGAGGAGCAGGCTGAGAGCCAGGGAAGTCAGGATTTAAATCTACCTGCTACTCCTTGAGATCTTGGGCCAGTCAATTAACCCTTCATGCCTTAGGTACAAACTTGGGGGGCCTTTTAGCATTTTTAGCTTGCGCTAAAAATCAGCTGGTGCTAAATGCTGAGATACCTATAGGACTATAATGGGCATTTCAGCATTTACCGCCAGCTGATTTTTAGTGCGAGCTAAAAATGCTAGCACACCTTAGTAAAAGGCCTTCTTAGATTGTAAGCCCTCCAGGGACGGGAAAATATGTACTGTACCTGAATGTAACTTGCCTTGACCTACTTATAAGAAAAGTGCAAGCTAAATCAAAAGCCTAAGTCCAGCACTAGGCTGTTGTGGAGTAATATAGGACCTATAAAGAAATTCTAATGTACCATAATAGCACTAACTTGCATGAATCACAGAAGAGCCTACCTAGGAAAAGACAACACTGTAAACATTGCAGTGGGCAGTAGAATTTTTATTTTACTTTATGAGTACATGAACCTCAGTACACCTATTGGGAAAGCCAGATTAGTATTGATCGATTATACACAGACATTCAAAGGGCATTTTGATGCCCCATGCATGCATAAATTTACAGAATATAGCGCTTTCACTGGTAAATGTACACTTAACATGCATAAATGTTAATAGGGTGTCTAAGCACTATTCTGTAAAGGTTCACATAAGTGGCATAGCAATGTTTAATATAAAGGAGGAGTACTCATGGGCAGGCAATAACTGAGGCTCTCACATAATATGCTTGACTTACAGGATACTGTATTCATGTCCCTGCTGCATTTAGGGACCTTCGGTTACAGCAGGTCTATGGCTGGTGTAATTGCAGACGCGTAAATGTAAGGCACACCAGATACCAGGTTATAGTAGTAGTTTTTATTTTTTAAGTATCTTTTATTAAGAGCCAAGGTACAGGTACAAAGCAAACAGTGATACAACATACACATTAAAAAAAAAAACAGAGCAAAAGACTAAAATGATCCAAAAACAGAATTAAGCCAAAGGTGTAATACAAAAGGGAACAAATGTGGTGTGTAACAAAGCATTGTTGGCCTCAACATTTTTGTAACTAAAACCCCCTCCCCTCCCAACTCTACCCGTACCCCATTAGATTACAGCCCATCCCCCAGTCTAAACCTCACACCCACTTTCAACAACACATCCTTTATGAAGTCATATCTCCATGGTACAAGAGGAGTAGGAAGCATACAGATGTGCATAAAGGGAAAACTGAAATGTACCATTGGGTTATGATAACACCACTAAACCCATATAAATAGATAAGTATGGTATTAGTCTCAAAGCGTCCTTAAAGTGGAATGCAAATCACAGCATATTTCAGTCACATAGGTTAGCTTTAGACTGATATTGTTTCCACAGGGCAAACTAAAGATTCTTGGGTAGGAGCTGTACTACCCCTGCAGACATCAGCTATCATTCAGACATTTCTTGCATAGCCCTATCCCAAATATTAGGAGACGAGGCGGAATCAGATGTCCAGAAGTTCAGGATAAGCCTACACACTAGCATATAGCTACCTGGATAAATTATTTTTGATGGTCTGCTAAGCCATATAAAGATGCAGGGCTGGTCTTAGGCACAGGCGAGCTGCACAGGGCCTTGCACTTCCGGGGGCCCCATGGCCCCAGCATTGGTAGTCTTGCCACAGCCTCGGAAGCACCCCCTGCTCCACTCTGTACTGCAGTGTTCCCTAGTCCCAACCTGGCTTTACTTTAGAGTTGGAGTTAGTGTGCGTGCAGCAACCCTTAGTCCTACTCACTCAAATCTCGGCCAATTACGGGCACCCTTTTATGCGCCAGTCAGGCTCCCTAACCAATCACAGCTGCACATCTAGCTCAGCCACGTGAAAAAAGAAAACTGTGGCTAAGTTCAGAGACGTGCAGGCATCTGTGACTGTGATTGACTGAACGCTGGAACCTATCCTGTCAGGGCTGAGTGCTTGCTCAGCACATGCGATTCAGTCGCAGCCTCAGTTCAGCTGCTCTCAGGCCATCAGTGCCTTCAGGCTTGTGGCAGTCCTGGTGGCAGATAAGGTGGGTTTGGTACTAGTCTGTTACCGGGTCTGTTTTGATTATGGTAAAAATAATAAGATTATTTATTTTTATTTACATTTTGCTCATTCTATGTAATATTGTTTTCCACTTTTATATTTTATCTCCTTTCAACCAGTTTCCTACACAGCCTCCTCCAACGAACACCTCATCTCTTTCCCTCTGACAATATGGGTCCACTGATCCAAGCACCCACCCTAAATCTGCCCCCAAACAGATTTCCTACCCACCTGAAATAATCCTCCCACCACACGTACAGTTGATGCATATAGCACTTTTTGGTCCCTACTCACTATCCATGTTTAGGATTGTTTGCAAGTTTCTACAATAAAGAGCTGTTATCATTGGATTATTTGCTTGTGTGCCTGGTACTTCCCATTGTTTTTTTGCTATTACCTGCTCTTTGTGGGTTTCCTTTTGGTTTTCTATTCATGCTGATTTAGACCTCTGTGTAGACCCACTGACTCTTTTCTCCTGAGTAGAAGTGCACATAAAAATAAATAAACTTCCATAACGTTCTATCCCACTATTCCAGGACAAGTGGGTAGTTATGTTCATCGACCAGCAGGTGGAGATAGAAAATCCAGAACTGAGCACTACTACCTAGCCACATTCTAGTCGCCCAGTTCCTCAGTATCTTCTATCTCCAGCAGGTGGATGGACATACTTCGTTTCTCTCTGTGTTCCAGTTGGTTTCTCCTGGTTTGGTTGGTGGCTGGTTCCCATATGAGTCACACAGGTGAGGAAATTTAGACATATCTGGTGGTGTTGGGTCCCTGTCTTGCTACCGCCTGGAGGCTTTCTTCCTTTTATTTCCCTCCTGAGCCACTCTTGTGGCAGTGTCTGTGCAGCAACCAACAACAACAAAAAAGAGAGAGCCACGTTTCTTCTGGCCGTATCAGAACGGCTCCAGTCCGTTGGTGTCGATTCTGGCTGGGGAGGTGAGGAGGTTGAAGAATTTGGGGGGAGGGGGGTGCACACCCTGTTTCAGGATCCAGGTGGTGAGTTGGGGATCTGTTAGTGGACTGTGGTAACGGTTGCGCGGTTCCCGCGGCGTGCCTTTTTTTTCTATTAAACACTAGCGCCAAAGTAAAAAAAAAAAAAAAGAAGAAGAAGGAGCAAGTTAGCGGGCTTGCAGTGCGCTCTTCCGATTCAGGTCTCTGACCGGGTGTTTTTGGCGCGGCGGCATGTCGGTCCCCGCTGAGGTGGTGAATGCGCTGCTCCTCCTGTGGGGGTAGATGCTCCTCGTGCCGCTGCACGGTGTGCAGACCAGTGTCCCCGAGTGGAGGACTTTCTCTGGGGATAACGGGCCTGGATCAGCGCTTCGGGTCCCCGGGGGGATCTCTTGGCGACTCCTCTCTGGCGGAGATGGGAACTTCGGCTATTTTGTCCTCCGTGGTCAGAGAACGTGCTCTAGAAAGGGGCAGTCGCAGCAGGGGGCTTACGTGATCAGGGTATGCCTTTTTCCCCTGAATTTGTCTTGTTAATGCATCAGGCATTTTTATTGACGCGGGGGGGGGGGGGGGGTGCTGCTCTGCCTACTCCAGGGGTCCCAGGGGGTGCAGAGTCGGACTCAGCCCCTCCTCCTCCCAAGAGACTTCGGCCAATCCTGTTGGACAACCCTTTGGAGTGTTCTTCACCCGTTTCTCCGGGGTCAGACACGGAGTCCGCTTCATTGGGGGGGCCCTTTGGTCCTAGAGCCTTTAGAGGAGGGGGAGCTCCCCTCTGGAGATTGGGATGACCCTCGGGTGCTCCGGCTTTTTCAAAAAGACGAATTGGGTGCGTTGATTTCGGAGTCCTTATCGACACTCTCTCCATATCTGAACCTGGGCGGGATTCTTCAGGTTCCCAGCAGTCTGGTCCCATGCGGGGGCTTAAGGGTCCCTCTAAGGCGTTCCCGATGCATCCAGATATTCAGGATTTAATCTCTGCAGAGTGGAATACCCATGAGGCGGGTCTGCGAGTGGGGAGAGCCATGGCCAGTCTCTACCCTTTGGTTCCGGAGGAAAGGGAGAAGTTGAGCTTTCCTAAGGTGGATTCTTTGGTGACAGTGGTCACCAAGAAGACGACCTTGCATGTGGAAGGCGGGGTGGCCTTAAAGAACCTTCAGGATAGGAAATTGGAGCACGCCCTGAAACAGGCCTTTGAGGTGGCTGCCTTGGGCTTGCAGGCTGCGATTTGCAGTTCCTTTGTGGCCCGTTCCTGTCTGAAATGGCATCAAAGGTCAGGGGCCAGGAGTGGCTCGTGGGCGGCTAGGATGGAGGCAGGTCTCGCTTATCTAGTGGATGTCGTGTACGACATGCTTAGGGCTTCGGCCAAGGGCATGTCATTGGTGGTCTCCGCAAGACGACGGTTGTTGCTCTGGGCGTGGTCTGTGGATGCGGCGTCCAAAGCCCGGTTAGTCAAGCTGCCCTTTTGGGGGAAGTTACTGTTTGGTGAGGACTTGAGTAATCTGGTGAAAGAGCTCTGAGTCTCTAGACCCCAGCGGCTGCCTGAGGACTGGCCTAGGTCATCTGGTCGGCAGTCCGGGTTCTCTCGTCCTCTGTTTCAGGACAGTAAGAAATACAGACCAGGTCGCCTGGCCTTTGGGCAGAAACCTAGGTTTCAGCCCCGTCAGTCATCTTTTCGGGGGGACAGGAAGGGGACCGGCAAGTCAGGTCAGACAGGTCCTCCTGCCTGACAGTCGCAATAATGGTGCGTTGGTCCACGCGTTAAGTCCGATAGGGGGACGTCTTCAGGCATTCCAGGACGCGTGGGTCTCCATCACCTCAGATCAGTGGGTGCTGGACATCCTGCGCGACGGTTACTGGTTAGAATTCTGCCGCCCGGTCGCTCCTCTCTTCTTACAGTCTCCATGTCGAGGTTCTGTTCAAGAGGCAGAAGTCAAGTCCACCGTTCAGGCGCTACTGTCTCTTCAGGCCATTGTGCCCGTGCCGCTCGACGAGTGCGGACAGAGGAGAGGTACTCCATGTATTTCATGGTCCCCAAGAAGGGAGGCACAGTCCGGCCCATTCTGGACCTCAAGAGTGTCAACAAGTGCTTGTGGATTACGCACTTACGGATGGAAACCCTCAGGTCCCTCATTGCCTCCATGCGGGAGGGCAAGTTTCTCACCTCTCTCGATCACAAAGAAGCGTACCTTCATATTCCAATTTGGGGCCTCCATCAGCAGTTCCTTCGTTCCGCGATCAGCACTTCCAGTTTCGGGCGCTCCCATTTGGCCTTGCTATGGCCCCACAGACCTTCTCCAAAGTGATGGTAGTGGTGGCAACCTTCGTCCGGAAGCAGGGTATTTGAGTGCACCCTTACTTGGACGACTGGCTTGGAAGCGACTTCCGCGGTTGTCAGGCTGCTTCAGTCCTTGGGATGGGTGATCAGTTTCGAGAAGAGCTGCCTGATTCCCTCTCAGCGCCTGGAATACTGGTCACCACTCACACCCTCAATTCCCTCACTCACTCTACCCATCCATTCGCTTACACCCTGCAGTATTTCAGTCCTCTCATGCTCCTTTTTCTCACCATATATAATCCACAGTCCAATCCATCCACTTTCTTTTTTGTTGCCCCTCTCTACATCCCTTTACTAGTCCTTTGTCTTTCCTTTCTCCCCATTCCTACACTTATTTTGTTCACTGTCCTTCCGGGGCCCTTGTCAAGTGTCACATAGCACAGTCATCAAAAATCCCCTCGCTTCACCCCATTCCCTTTAGTCTGCTTTCCTCCTCCTCCTCTCGTTCTGATTGGGTGGTAGGTGGCTCGTACCAGTTGGGCTCAGGGAAGCAGAGGGGAAGGACATGGCTCAGTGCACCACCAATTTTTCCCCTTCTCCTCCTGACCAAATAGTGTGGAAGGGAATTGAAATGCACTGCTATCCTGCTGCTGCCTGCCCTGACTTGGTCTCCTGCAATGATTCAATGGGAAGTAGGCAGTTTTTAGGATGGGTAAGTCTTTGTGATTTTTCTCATGGTTGTAGGAGACCGAGGATCCTGATTGAGTGCTTTTAATGTTACAGATACAAAGAAATGATGTATTCTCTGAAGAACGTCATGGCAGTTGTGGTGGAATCTCTGATCAGCAAGTTTGAAGAAGATCAGATGAAGAACAAAGAAATTCAGAGGAAAACCCAACAGGAACAACACAGTGGTCATTTTACAGACAACTGTTCAGACAGCGATTCTTCATTCAACCAAGTATGACAGTATATGATTCTTTTTTTTTTTACAGTGAATAATAGTTGCTTTTGTTAAAGATATCATATATTCATATTATTTGCCTTAATTGTTTGCTAGAGTTAAATCCAGTACCTTTTCAGTTATTGTTGTCTTTTCTAAGGAGAATGGCTAGGTTTCAAACAGTAGTCTAAAATACATATGCTACTTTGTTAGTAAGTGCTTTATAATATCTGTTCCAGAGCTATACATTTATGAATCAAGAACAATTGCAGTTAATTGCAGACAGGCTTGACCCTAGCCAGCCAAAGGAGGTAAGGTCATATATTTTCTAATTTTATTTTTTTGTTATTTATTGTTCATAATTATGTTCTCATTTGAAGTCTATAAAAATGAAAAACCAGTAAAAACAGAAAGTAATAATTGAAACCTCAGTAACTCACTGTGAGAACTTATAATTTCATACACACAATGATATATTAGTTTTAAGGGGCCCAGTATTCAAAATAATTTAATGACTCCTGGCCGGTAAATAGCATTTTAGTGCCTAACTGCGGCTATTCAGTGGGAGATAACCGATTAGGCACGGATATTCATTGCCAAACCAGCTATGTTTAGTGGTTAAAATAGGTCTCATAAATAGCAGACCTATCTTTAACCACTAAGCACTTAACTGGTTAGCGCTGAATATCGGCTTAACTGGTTAAGTTGTCACGATCAAAAATGAAATTGGATATTAATTGCTGGTCGCCACCAGAAACAACCCGACATTGAATATCCGAGTTTAACGCTGGTGACGGACAGCAAAAGCGCTGCCCACTGCCAGCTGAATATTGGGGGGAGGGGAGGGAATGAAAGTTATACCTGGTTACAGAAAATATCAATTTTTAGATATCTACATTGACATATTATCTATTATTTTTCTTTGCAGTAATAGCTTCATATTTATCAGGTATTAAATGTATAACTTCCCTGTCAGCCACTACATGAATATTATGAGATTGAAAATGTCTCATTGCCCCAATACTCTCTGTATGATATAGGACAAAGTGAAGGCAACAGCCAAAGATTATCCATATAGTGATGATATTCAGCTGCTATCCCCTTATTGTATAACCTTGGCGCCTAAACATAAACCCAATTTGCACACTATGATTATAGAATATTAGCACCTACATGCGTGAATATTACATTCACACACGCTAAGTGCTGGTTGGGCGCTAATTGGTATTCTACAAAATTAGCATGCAATCAGCTTAACCCCAGATTCTATATATCGTGACTTAAGTTGTACATGCAAATCCAGTCGTATTCTAGATTTGTGTGCACAGCTTAATTAGTTAACAAGCCAGTCAGTGCTGATAATTGTCACTTAAGCAATTATTGACACTAATTGGGCATTAATTAGAATTTACTCACAGAACTGTCTAAGCGTATTCTATAACGTGATGCGTGTAAATTCTATGTGGCATAGTTCAGAAGATCTTCCAAAGATTCGCTTATATACATGGTTTAAGACCACTCCTCTGCAGGAAAGACTCTGCATAAGTGCACGCACAGAATATGGAAGCCGATTGGTGCGTGACAACCAATGAGATTTCAAATTTACCACCCCTTTAACTGCCACAGGCAGAATAAGCAAAAGAATGGTGTTAGAGTGTACACTGGGGTCTTCTTCGTTGTTGCGGCGGAACTGTAAGACTTTAACACTGGCTGAACGAATAGAAGTTCTTTAAAAAATTAGAAAACAAACAAAGTCAAGCATCTATTTCTAAAGAATATGGTGTCAATCCCAGTCAAATTTCACACGTCTTGAAGAAGAAAGACCAACTTTTGGAAGACTGGCAAAACAATACAAATCCTCAACGGAAACGAAAACAATTGGGAAAAGCTGAGGAGGTAGAAGATGCACTTCTTCGGTGGTTTTCTTGATTCAGGAGCAGACATTTTCCTGTCAGTGGTCCACTGCTTATGGAGAAAGCTAACCAGCTAGCTGAAAGTCTTGGACTAACTGAATTCAAAGCCACTGTTGGATGGTTGGAAAGTTGGAAGGAGAGGAACAACATAAAATTCACGAAACAGCATGGTGAGAAACAAGATGCTGATGACTTTGGTGCTGAAAATTGGGTTGTTTCAGTTCTTCCTACCATCTTGAACGAGTTTGCACCTCGTGACATTTTCAATGCTGTCGAAAACGGTCTCTACTGGTGAGCGATTCCTGATGGAACACTTGCATTCAAACATGCCAAAACTACTGGAGGTAAAACGTCGAAGGACCGACTGACGATCCTCCTTTGCTGCAATATGGATGAGAGTGAGAAGTTGGAACCCCTTGTCATTGGAAAGAGCAAACAGCCCATTTCCCAGGTTTTGGGTTTTAAGATAATGGCGCTTAATCTCACCTTACCTGAGAATGTCCTGAGATCCTTGCAGTCATCCCCATTTCATTGGTTGGGAAAAGGCCTAAAATATCTGGGTATTTGGCTGCAGCCCTCATATAACAACTTATATGAGGCTAATTATCCTAAATTGTTTTTGATTATTAGAGCTGACTTGGACAGATGGGTGGGGCTTATCCCTCTGTTTAGTAAATTTTCAATAAACTATAAAACTATTAAAAAATACAATATATAAACTACTTCATTCAAATGGTGTGAGTTTTATACAGTCATCTCCATTCACATATTTCTGTAAGTGATATATATATATATATTTTGGATTTCCGTAGTAGCTCAAGCTAATCCATTTTTTTATTTAGAGGCAAATAGCCATTGCTATTAGCACTACATCAAGATGATACAATTAAAGGAATCAGAATGCATGATATTGAGTGCAAACTAGCTGCTTATGCAGATAATGCTTTTTTTTCTGTCTAATCCTGTAACTAGTTTGGCTGCCTTGTTATTAAGGTGTGCTAGTGTTTTTAGTGCATGCACAAAATTAGGGCATGCTAACTGTAGGCACCATAGGAATATTGTGGGCACCTACACATCGCGCGCTAATGGTTAGCGTGCGCTAAAAGCACTAACGCACCTCTAGCGCAGCTTAATAAACAGGGCTCTTGGTGCATCTGATTTTTCGTTATTCTGGTTTTCTTTTCTGGTTATAAAATTAACTGACATAAATTGGAAATCAGGCCCCTGAACTCTTACTGTGTATGTGCTGATATAAGTTCTTTGATTTTCAGCGATCTGATGATGGCCTCAAATATTTGGGGGTGGAATTAACTAGGGATATAGAAGATATTAAATTGTGCTGCATGAAAAATGGAATCTTTATCAAGAAACACCTGAACTGGAGAAAATCCAAGATGGCGATGAAGCAGGTTGTGTGAGATGAACGCTCTCTGCAATACTCTAAAAATATACCTTTTTCTTTGGAATGAGCATGCCGAAGAGGAAGGGTAAGCTCAAGGGACCCCCCCCTCCCGAAGCTAATAGCCCCCTCATTGGGACAGACTTCAGTCTCAACATTTTTGGTTTCGACCCCGAGCATGGGCGTTTCCACTACCGGGGCAAGGAAGAGCCCCATTCAGGAGAGCGATTTGTCGCTCAGCCCATTTGGACCAGCTACCCCTCCACTACCGCAACCAGACGGGATTAAAGTACCGAGTATTGATGCAGATATCGACTTGAAGGGGCGATGGATCTCGTCAGTGGAAGCAGCAGTTGAGACCTTCTCTGAGGATATTCCTCAGTCGTTAGTGGAGGGTGATCAGCGACTTCCAGGAATGGCATCGGAGAAGGCAACTGTGAAAGGGATTCAAACTGTTGGTTTGCAAGAGGAAATTTCCCTGTGTGCCTCGGCGATTCAGCCACTTGTGAGACCCCAAGAAATATCGCTGGAATCTATCTGGACTGCTCTTGAATCCTTGCATAAGGTTTGTGCCTCTTTTGTATCAGTGTCATTAAATAATGCTACTCAAGTAAGAGATGTAAAAGAAAAGATTGAAGGTGTCTTAACTAATCAGACTATTTTGGAGACAGACATGGTTAAAATACAAGAACAGCAAGCCCAAATATCAGGAGATCGATTAGTATTGTATCGGAAAATAGAAAATCTAGAGAACATGACAAGAAATGTAAATCTTCGTATATTAAATTTTCCACAATCTCAATATGTTACTCCGAGATATGTTTTTTAAATTCTTAAAAGAGAACTTTAAATATTTAGATCAGTCTCTTCCACCTCTTCAGAAATTATATTATTTAGAAGTAAAATCATAGCAACAAGATGTTAACGTACAACAAAAAGTTCCAATACAACAGGATATTTCAACAAAAACACTGGATATTACGGACTTTCTGGAACAATCTAAAGAGGAAATTAAAACTAGAGCAACCTTGATTGTGTCATTTGTATTTCTTCAAGATAAAGAGGCCTTATTAAGACTTTATTTTAAAAATGTTCATCCTGAATTTATGGGGAGCAGAGTTTCAATTTTCCCAGATATTTCCAAGTGGACTCAACAGAGGAGAAAGAAGTTTCTTGAAATGAAACAAGAATCTATTGGGTTAAATACTCGTTTCCAATTGAGATTTCCTTGTAAATGTTTATTATTCTTCAAAGACAAAAGATATGTCTTCTTTGAACCAGATCAGTTATGTAATTTTTACATATGCAAGGTAATAAGGAGGAGAATCAGACGTGATGCTGTAATTTGATAGGGGTAACCTCCTGCTTTTTTTTTCTTTGTTAAAATTAAGCTTCTTAGAAGACATAGCTATTGGATGTTCTCTTTATTTGTGGACTGTTAACCAAAACTTTATTAGTACATAAGTAATGCCACACTGGGAAAAGACCAAGTGTCCATCGAGCCCAGCATCCTGTCCACGACAGCGGCCAATCCAGGCCAAGGGCACCTGGCAAGCTTCTAAAATGTATAAACATTATATACATGTTATTCCCGGAATTGTGGATTTTTCCCAAGTCCATTTAGTAGCGGTTTATGGACTTGTCCTTTAGGAAACCGTCTAACCCCCTTTTAAACTCTGCCAAGCTAACCGCCTTCACCACGTTCTCCGGCAATGAATTCCAGAGTTTAATTACGCGTTGGGTGAAGAAATATTTTCTCTGATTTGTTTTAAATTTACTACACAGGAGTTTCATCGCATGCCCCCTAGTCCTAGTATTTTTGGAAAGCGTGAACAGATGCTTCACATCCACCTGTTCCACTCCATTCATTATTTTATATACCTCTACCATGTCTCCCCTCAGCCTTCTCTTCTCCAAGCTGAAAAGCCCTAGCCTCCTTAGTCTTTCTTCATAGGGAAGTCGTCCCATCCCCGCTATCATTTTAGTTGCCCTTCGCTGCACCTTTTCCAATTCTACTATATCTTTCTTGAGATGCGGCGACCAGAACTAAACACAATACTCAAGGTGTGGTCACGATATAACAGCATTATAACATGCTCACACCTGTTTTCCATACCTTTCCTAATAATACCCAACATTTGTGAAAACCATGAGGCTACTGTGATGATGATGAAGCTCCCACCTCAGGATCCCAGGTCCCTCTTTCACTCAGGGTGAGCTGGTTCTCAGTATGCAGATTTATGCAAATTAATCTACCACCCTTTTCTGCTCAGGGTGACCTGCTTCTCAAAAAGCAAACATAGTCAGGTTTCACCAATCAGGCTATTTTCATACACAACTTTATTCCAGCCTCTGGGGCACACTTCTTTTAGCTTAAAACACTTTCACAAGCTTAAACCGTTCTTCCAGCTTAAACATTTCATTTCTTTATACTCAGTGCAATCTTCCCTTTCAAACATTTCTTCTTGCACAGTTCAATATCCATGGATTTCTTCCCCCTGAGCCCTCTCACACAGGCCTTTGGGCTCAGTACTAACTCCGTCCCCGGACACACAGTCCCCGGACCCACAGTCCCTCTTCACTGTTCTAGACACACAGGCTTTTCCTCTGGGACACACAGTACCTCTTCACTGTTCTAGACACACAGGCTTTTCAGCTGGGACACACAGTACCTCTTTGAACCCATAGTTCTTCTACCTGGCACTCTCGGGCCTTCTTCCCCCCAGCCAGCTTCCTTCTTGGGAACACCCAGTTCTACCACCAGTCCAAAGGGCACAGCCAGTACTTCTCAGGGGGATTCCTCTTTGCTTTAGTTACCAGCTCTCTTTTTCCAGCTGCCAGCTCTCCCCTCCTCCCTTCACAACTCAGGAGGAGTATAAGTAGTTAATAGCCAAACAGGACCCAGCCCATAACCTGCTGCACCTGTTTCTATCCCCAGGACTCTCCCCGGTCCTAACGACCTCCAGCTATCCTCCAGGACTCGCCCCGGTCCTAGCGACCTCCAGCTATCCTCCAGGACTCGCCCCGGTCCTAGCGACCTCCAGCTATACCTCCCCTTTCTGGCTCCCTTCAGCAACTCACCCAGCCCTTTTCCCTGGACATTTTAGGGGAACTACGCCCTCTAGGGGCCTAACCAGGGTAGGACAGCCTCTTCCTTCTTACATACCCCCTCCCATTCACCAGGCCCGAGGGGTTTCCGCTGCAGCGGGCCCTTCCTGACCCTCTTCTCCTGCAGCCCCCTACCGCCTCTTGGGCCACCCGACGCTACCATGAGCCCTCCGAAGGAGGGGTCACCTAGCTCGCCTAGGTCCCTTATCTTTCTCTTAGCACCTCACATGGCTTTGGCCCTTCCCCCCGTTCCCGGGGACCTGAGGTGCCTAGCCGCAGCAGGTCCTGTCTGACCCTCCAACTGCAGCCACCTCCTACCGCCTGGGGCTTCCGACCTCACCACGATCCCTCCGAGAAAGGGGTCACCTGATGACTCTTCTCTTAGCACCACACATGGCCCGGGCCCTTCCCTCTCACTAGGGTGCCCGCCGCTACCATGCTCCCCAAGGCTGGGCCCCTGCAGTAGGTCCCTTTTGACCCCCCCCCCTGCAAGTCCCAAAACCTGGTTCTTAATGTTCCTCTTTAATAGATCCTCTCCAGCGGTAATTGACTCCGGTGAGTGCTCTGGACTTCTCTTCTCTGGCTTGAACTTTTCTCCAGCTTTTCCGGCCTCCGTCCTTCCTGGCCGTCCGATGGTGCAGCCTGCAATCACACAAAACAACATCCAAGTGTGGCGTGTTTACTCTCCTGGCCCCCTCACTTGTGCTGCACCTCCCTGTGTGTCCGCCCCCCCTCCTGGGAAGGGATTTGTGGCCTTCCCCATCCCCTACAGCCACTCCCAAGCCTCCAGTTCTCACTTACGTATCCACTCTCACCTCCCCCCTAAATACCCTTTACCTGGGGTAGGTGAGCAAAGCGCTTTTGCTAGTGTTGGCCCCCTCGACGGGCATCTGGAACCACAGCCTCTGGAACCTCTAGGGACACCTCCATCTCACACCAACCCCTCATCTGGTCTGATCTGGAATCCGACAGCTCCCGCGTGGATGTTCAGTGCAGATCCCACCACTGCCACCACTGGTGAAAACCATTAGGCTACTGTGATGATGATGAAGCTCCCACCTCAGGATCCCAGGTCCCTCTTTCACTCAGGGTGAGCTGGTTCTCAGTATGCAGATTTATGCAAATTAATCTACCACCCTTTTCTGCTCAGGGTGACCTGCTTCTCAAAAAGCAAACATAGTCAGGTTTCACCAATCAGGCTATTTTCATACACAACTTTATTCCAGCCTCTGGGGCACACTTCTTTTAGCTTAAAACACTTTCACAAGCTTAAACCGTTCTTCCAGCTTAAACATTTCATTTCTTTATACTCAGTGCAATCTTCCCTTTCAAACATTTCTTCTTGCACAGTTCAATATCCATGGATTTCTTCCCCCTGAGCCCTCTCACACAGGCCTTTGGGCTCAGTACTAACTCCGTCCCCGGACACGCAGTCCCCGGACACGCAGTCCCCGGACACACAGTCCCTCTTCACTGTTCTAGACACACAGGCTTTTCCTCTGGGACACACAGTACCTCTTTGAACCCATAGTTCTTCTACCTGGCACTCTCGGGCCTTCTTCCCCCCAGCCAGCTTCCTTCTTGGGAACACCCAGTTCTACCACCAGTCCAAAGGGCACAGCCAGTACTTCTCAGGGGGATTCCTCTTTGCTTTAGTTACCAGCTCTCTTTTTCCAGCTGCCAGCTCTCCCCTCCTCCCTTCACAACTCAGGAGGAGTATAAGTAGTTAATAGCCAAACAGGACCCAGCCCATAACCTGCTGCACCTGTTTCTATCCCCAGGACTCTCCCCGGTCCTAACGACCTCCAGCTATCCTCCAGGACTCGCCCCGGTCCTAGCGACCTCCAGCTATCCTCCAGGACTCGCCCCGGTCCTAGCGACCTCCAGCTATACCTCCCCTTTCTGGCTCCCTTCAGCAACTCACCCAGCCCTTTTCCCTGGACATTTTAGGGGAACTACGCCCTCTAGGGGCCTAACCAGGGTAGGACAGCCTCTTCCTTCTTACACATTCTATTCGCTTTCCGAGCCGCAGAAGGTTTCAGTGTATTATCGACGACGACACCCAGATCCCTTTCTTGGTCCGTAACTCCTAACGTGGAACCTTGCATGACGTAGCTATTACTGTATCACTTTTTCTTTTCTCTGTTAACTAATACTTTATTATTATATATATTTTTTTCCTGTGTAGAATATTGCTTAAGAATTCGTGTATTCAATCAAAGATTGTTATATCTTTGTATTAGATGAAAATTTATAAAGAAATAAAATAAAAAAGAAAAATGGAATCTATATTGACTAAAGCAGTAACTACTTGGATGCCTTAAGCATCTCTACTGGTAGGATAGGCTTGATTTGATTAAAATGGTTTCTGTTTTCCAGGCCAAATATATCTTAAGTTTGTCTCCTTGTTTTGTACCCAGGGATTTCTAAAAAAGAAACGTGACTTGATTTTTTTTTTCAACCGAAAACACAAGATTGATGTATTGTTAAAGAGAGCTAGAAGCTGTGGTGGGTTCAATTTTCCAGACTTTTATAACTACCATCTGGCTATTTTATCCAAATATGGCCTGATTTGGCACATGACTATGCTACAAGAAACAGAACCCTCATGGGTGAAATAGGAGAGTGTGGTGGTTGTAGCCTATTCCCCTTCTGTACACCTAGAGGATGCAGGTGACTAAGCACTTGTATATTCATTGTAGGATTCATTGTTACTAGTATCGTATTGTAGACATTAGATGGCCTCCAGGCAGTTTAGTGGCTGTGTGGATGCTGGACAGCTATATGGAAGAACTCCCAGCTAAGAATGCCCTCCCGCGGGAGGTGGTGGAAATGAAAACGGTAATGGAATTCAAACATGCGTGGGATAAGCATAAAGGAATCCTGTGCAGAAGGAATGGATCCTCAGGAGCTTAGTCGAGATCGGGTGCCAGAGCCTTTAGTGTTCACTCTGGTGGATCCTCTTCTACTTCTATCCCTCTGCCTGTCGGCGTACCTCAGGGTTCTGTTCTTGGTCCCCTCCTCTTTTCTATCTACACTTCTTCCCTTGGTTCATTAATCTCATCCCATGGCTTTTCCTACCATCTCTATGCTGATGACTCCCAAATCTACCTTTCTACCCCTGATATCTCACCTTGCATCCAAACCAAAGTTTCAGCGTGCTTGTCTGACATTGCTGCCTGGATGTCTCAACGCCACCTGAAATTAAATATGACCAAAACCGAGCTTCTCATTTTCCCCCCCAAACCCACCTCCCCGCTCCCCCCGTTTTCTATTTCTGTTGATGGCTCTCTCATTCTCCCTGTCTCCTCAGCTCGAAACCTTGGGGTCATCTTTGACTCTTCTCTCTCCTTCTCTGCTCATATCCAGCAGACCGCCAAGACCTGTCGTTTCTTTCTTTACAACATCCGTAAAATCCGCCCCTTTCTTTCCGAGCACTCTACCAAAACCCTCATCCACACCCTTGTCACCTCTCGTTTAGACTACTGCTTCTTGCTGGCCTCCCACTTAGTCACCTCTCCCCTCTCCAGTCGGTTCAAAACTCTGCTGCCCGTCTCATCTTCCGCCAGGGTCGCTTTACTCATACTACCCCTCTCCTCAAGACCCTTCACTGGCTCCCTATCCGTTTTCGCATCCTGTTCAAACTTCTTCTACTAACCTATAAATGTATTCACTCTGCTGCTCCCCAGTATCTCTCCACACTCGTCCTTCCCTACACCCCTTCCCGTGCACTCCACTCCATGGATAAATCCTTCTTATCTGTTCCCTTCTCCACTACTGCCAACTCCAGACTTCGCGCCTTCTGTCTCGCTGCACCCTACGCCTGGAATAAACTTCCTGAGCCCCTACGTCTTGCCCCATCCTTGGCCACCTTTAAATCTAGACTGAAAGCCCACCTCTTTAACATTGCTTTTGATTCGTAACCACTTGTAACCACTCGCCTCCACCTACCCTCCTCTCTTCCTTCCCGTTCACATTAATTGATTTGATTTGCTTACTTTATTTATTTTTTGTCTATTAGATTGTAAGCTCTTTGAGCAGGGACTGTCTTTCTTCTATGTTTGTGCAGCACTGCGTATGCCTTGTAGCGCTATAGAAATACTAAATAGTAGTAGTAGTAGTAGTAGAGCCGGTGGCGGGAGGCGGGGATAGTGCTGGGCAGACTTATACGGTCTGTGCCAGAGCCGATGGTTGGGAGGCGGGGATAGTGCTGGTCAGACTTATACGGTCTGTGCCCTGAAGAGCACAGGTACAAATCAAAGTAGGGTATACACAAAAAGTAGCACATATGAGTTATCTTGTTGGGCAGACTGGATGGACCGTGCAGATCTTTTTCTGCCGTCATCTACTATGTTACTATGTAATAAAAAAAATCTTTTATATTGGCTGGATTGGAGTGCATTAGACATTTGTTCAGTGAATCCGGTTTATAGAGATGGCAGGCTGAAGGCGATGAACACCGCAAACTGGAAAAGGAACAGCAGCTAAAAGCTGATGTTATTTTTCCTGCCTGGGAGCATCTTACACCCCTCCCCCCAAAAAAAAACTACCTGCAGAAATCCATGGTGTCTAGGGGTTCTGGGACAGGAGTGATGCCCAGCTTTCTTTTGCCCATAAGCTGCAACTTGACTCCTAACAACCGTACCGCAAGACTCTGTAGAAATCCCTGAGTTTTATGATTGACCACAACTTTTTTTTTTTTTGTTAAAGAACTTCAGAAATCAGCCATGTCAAAATCCTTCTTCTGTATTCTTTGGCCCATTCAAACTATTAGATCGTTTTTATATAGAAACATAGAACAGTGAAAGCAGATAAAGATCGTATGGCCTATCCATTCTGCCCATCCATGCCATTTGCTATCCCTTTCTCTCCTTTACAGATTCTATGTACTTGTCCCAAACTTTCTTGAATTCATTTAAAGTCTTAGTCTCTACCATCTCACTGGGAGGTCATTCCGCAAATTCACCACCCTATCCATGAAGGGAAATCTCGCCTCACCAATCTACTACATTTATTTGAAGGGGTAAACAAAAATGTGAATAAAGCTGAGCCGGTCAATATTGTGTATCTGGATTTTCACAAGGCATTTGACAAAGTACCTCATGAAAGACTCCAGAGGAAATTGGAAAGTCATGGGATTGGAGGTAGTGTTGTATCGTGGATTAAAAACAGGTTAATGATTGAAAACAGAGAGTAGGGTTAAATGGTTAGTATTCTCAATGGAGAAGGTTGATAGTGGGGTCCTGCAGGGGTCTGTACTAGAACCGCTTTTTTTAAACATATTTATAAATGATCTAGAGACGGGAGTAACTAGTGATGTAATTAAATTTGCTGACAACACAAAGTTATTCAAAGTTGTTAAATTGCAAGAGGATTGTGAAAAATTGCAAGAGAACCTTGGGAGACTGGGCATCTGAATGGCAGATGATGTTTAATGTGTGCAAGTGCAAAGTGATATATGTGGGAAAGAGGAACCTGAATTTTAGCTATGTGATGCAAGTTTCCCCAGGAGTCACCGATCAGGAAAAGGATCTAGGTGTCATCGTTGATGATATGTTGAAACCTTCTGCTCATTGTATAGCGGTGGCTAAGAAAGCAAATAGAATATTAGGTATTAGGAAAGGAATGGAAAACCAAAATTAGGATGTTATAATACCTTTATATCGTTCCATGGTGCGACTGCACCTCGAGTATTGTGTGCGATTTTGGTCACCACATCTCAAACAAATATAGTGGAATTAGAAAAGGTACAGAGAAGTGCAACAAAAATGATAAAGGGAATGGGAAAAGTTCCCTATGAGGAAAGGCTAAAGCAGCTAGGGCTCTTCAGCTTGGAGGCTGAGGGGAGATATGAGAGAGATCTATAATATAATAAGTGGAGTGGAACAGGTAGACAATCACTTGTTTACTCTTTCCAAAAATACTAGGACTAGGGGGCATGCAATGAAGCTACAAAGTAGTAATTTTAGAACAAATCGGAGAAAATATTTCTTCACACAACGTGTAATTAAACTCTGAAATTTGTTGCCACAGAATGTTGTAAAAGCATTTAGCAGGGTTTAAAAAAAGGTGTGGATAACTTCCTAAAAGAAAGTTTCATAAGCCATTATTAACTTGGCTTTGGTTAAATCCACCGCTTATTTCTAGGATAAGCGCCATAAAATGTATTCTACTGTTTTGGGATCTTGCCAGGTACTTGCTGGAGCTGTGCTGTCATCCCCCAATCTCTTCTTTCCTAGGTAGATGCCTAGTCAGCCTAGTGGCAGGGCCTGCCCAGATCTCTGTTTCAGTAAGTGGTGGGCACCAGTCAATAGTTTTTAGGCATGTAAGTGACCTAATACTGGGAACTGGAGTGGCCTAGTGGGAGTGAAGGAGTGGCCTAGTGGTTAGGGTGGTGGACTTTGGTCCTGGGGAACTGAGGAAGTGAGTTCGATTCCCGGCACAGGCAGCTCCTTGTGAGTCTGGGCAAGTCACTTAACCCTCCATTGCCCGCCGCATTGAGCCTGCCATGAGTGGGAAAGCGCGGGGTACAAATGTAACAAAAATAAAACTGTTCTACAGCTGGTCATCAGCAGCCTTTTTCCCTGTTTTTGAGTAGAAAGGCCAAAGTGTCCTCTCACATACAAGTTCTGCTTGTAGTTGTTTGAGGGCTACCTCTTCAGAATGTCCGTGATCTCCGTTCTGCTGAGATTCTCAAATTTGGATCCAGCAGGCTGAAGTCTTCCCATCAACAGCATGCACATTTAATCAGTGTCTTATAGCTAAATCTTTGTGTCTCTTTTTTGTGAGCTGACCTTCTGACAGTTTAATTTCTCATCTCTAAGCACAACAGAGATTAACTAGGGATAGCAATTCATTAACAATAGAAACCAAAACCAGTGTGTAAAGGCACTGTTAATAGTTAATTGTAAGTGTGTAATCTCTTCCCACCCACTCTTTGTGATACAAGAGGGTCATTTTGCCATATGAAATTAATTACCAATGTATTGAGGATATATTTAGTTTTAAATTAAAATGTGTAAACTGTCTTACTGATTCAGAAGAATCATCTTATACAAGACCTCCTCATATTATTTTCTTATCTTTCTGTCACAAAATTCTGTTTCCTTTGATACTTAGTGAGACTATAAATATACTGTGAATGAAAGGAACCCAATCAGCCACTATAATAAATCCCAATACTGATACCTTTGAACGTAGTGTAACAAAGTCCTTTTGGTTTTATTTCAGGGATGCTGCCTCGCTAAAAGTTATTTAAATTTTTAGGTACGACGAGAAGCGATGCACACATTGTGCTCTGCACCCCCATCTGATGTGCTGAACTGTGAAAGTTGGACTACACTTCGTAAAACCCTCATGGTATCCCTTGAAGATCCTGATTCTATATTTACTGTAAGGAGGCAGTTTAATATTTATTATAAACATATTCTGAAGTTGTTAAGCATATACATTTTACTGACCAGTTGTATTTTGGCTGCAACTTATTCAATATGTCTAAAATTCCTGGGATATATAAATAGTTGAAAATGTTCTGTAAAATGACATAATACACCCAGATATAAATTGAAAACTTTACAGCCTTTGCTGTGCCTTGTATGGTTCTCCTGCTTTGTCACAGTGTTTAGATGTGATGTGTTTTGCTCTATGAGTGCCTGCAATTGAGTGCAGATTGTGTGCTCCCATCTCCTACAGGAGGGCACCTGAATATCCAGCCTTGGAGAAGGTTCTCTTTCGGCTTCTTGTCAAGCTGAGAAAATTGAAAAACCTGACTTATTTCAGTGAGTGGCGAGAGAATATTCCCAACTAAAATCTAACTCTAGAAACCTAACTGGATCTATTAACAAATTTAGCTAAGTTTAAGGCATATTTTAAAACATAGAAACTTAGAAAAATGTTGGCAGATAAAGACTATATGGTCTATCCATGCCATTTACTCTTTCTATCACTCCCTTAGAGATCCTATGTACTTGTCCCAAACTCTATTGAATTCAGATGCTGTTTTTGTCTCCACCACTTCCACCGGGAGGCCGTTCCACGAATTCATCACCCTTTCCGTGAAGACGTATTTCCTCAGGTTACTTTTGATTCTTTTCCCTTCATCTTCATCCTTTGCTCCCTTGTTCCAGAGCTTCCATTCAGTTGAAAGAGACTTTTCCTCCTTTGCATTTATGCCACATAGATATTTAAATGTCTCTGTCATATCTCCCCTCCCCCCCCACCTTTCTTCCAGAGTATACATATTGAGATCTTTAAGTCTGTCCCCATAAGCTGTATGACGAAGACCACTGACCATTTTAGTAGCCGCTCTCTGGACCGATTTCATCCTGTTTATTTCTTTTTGAAGGTGCGGTCTCCAGAACTGTGCACAATATTCTAAATGATGTCTCGCCAGAGTCTTATACAGGGGCGTCATCACTTTCTTTTTCCTACTGGCCATTCCTCTCCCTATGCACCAAAGCATTACTTTAGCTTTTCCATGTATATATGCACTGATTTTTAATGAGCACAGTGCAGTACCTTCTGGTAAACTGTTCTAGCAGCTGAAAAACAGTAAATCTCAGGAGAGGAAAAATGTGGCAAAATAGAATGAGCATAACAATTTAGTTTTAGTTCATTCCTATTGGTTTCAAATGCGTACTGAATTCTCTGAAAATGTTTAGTTCTAGATTTAATGATACTGTATTTTAAATCTGTAAATAGTAATAAACATGGCAAAATACTTTCACAGTAAGTTGTTACATTTTTACTTCTGTGTAAGGAAATACCTATATTGGATACTTGGTAATCTGCAGAGTGAAAGGGTGGAGTTAGCACACATATGATAGGTGAGCAGCAGTGCCAGATGTCAAGGCTTCAACTCTCATTTCTGACTCCTTCCATAGCTTTCGTAAACATTTATAATACAATCATAACAACAGTTACCATGAATTAGAATTACTCTCACCTCATGCTTACAACTGGGTTTGTAAAAGAGGTCAGAGGGTCTTAGTTCTGTAGTTATAAATACTGTATCCTAAGGGATTTAAGGAGAGTTTGTAGGGGAAAGTTTTATAATCCAAGGGAGGAAGAATGATGAATGAAGCAAATACCATGGCTGCAAGTTACACTGACAATTTCTGATGCAGTATAAGGCAAGGATTCTCATAACAAATTTTTGTCTTGCTGGTGGCTACACTGAGTATCTTTGCTAAACTATGTAACACTAGTAAAAAAGGCCTGTTTCTGGAACGAATGAAACGGGCGCTAGCAAGGTTTTCCTGGGAGTGTGTATGTTTGAGAGAGAGAGGCAGAGTGAATGTGCGGGTGTGTGACAGAGTGAGACTGTCTGTGTGTCTGTGTGAGAATGAGAGTCTGTGACAGGGCCCCCTCCCCTGTTCCTAATGCCCCTCACCCCGTTCCCTCCCCTCCTTTTCCTCCTTCCCACACTTTGGGTTCCTTAAGGCTTTCAAAAGTCTATGTACCCCCGTGGCCATAACGCCCAGTATCTGGATACCCCACCGCTTTCCAACTCACCCCTCCCCCAAGATGTAATACTTTCATGTCCTTCATTTTTTTAAAAAAAAGTGTCCTATCTACCCTGTGTACAAATGCCCGACATTCAGATTGTGTTCCTCTCGTAAATTTTCATTTCTTTCATTCATTCAGAACTTGCCCCCCCCCCCCCCCCCCCCCCGAACACTTTTGGTTCCTTCAGTCTTTTAAAACTCTCCTATGTACCCTGTGTGTTAATGGCCAGCATTGAGATTGTTTTGCTGTCCCAAATTTGCATGTCTTTCAGTCATTCAGAACTCCCCCCCTCCCCCCATTTAACACTTTGGTTCCTTCAGTCTTTTAAAACTCTCCTATCAACCCTGTGTCCTAATGGCCAGCACTCAAATTGTTTTGCTTTGCCAAATTTGTCTGTCACTGATGTCACTGAGGTCAGTGCGTGCCTGCCTAGCAGACCACTTCCGGCAGGCACGGTCCCAAGCACATCCTGTTGGAGGTGAGAATTATTATATAGGATAGCCAACTTCATCTATGGGGAGCCACAAATAATGTGGGGTGGCCACATTAGAAAATTATAAAATATAAAAGTATCACAACCTTGAAAAATGAATGAATAATAAAAACACAGGAGGACACAGTTGCTTTCCTTCTGTGTTTGCAGCTGTTCAAACTCCCATTGCTTTCCAACCTACAAGATTTTATACAAGTTGAAAAGTACATCTCTCCTTTCTCCATTTACAAACACAGGCATGCTTTTGTGGAGGATTCGGCAGGAAAAGGCGTGGTAGAGTATGCTTCAGTAGGATGGCAGGGGCTGGATTTTTCTAGAGGTGTGCATTTTCAGGGGTATGATGTGCATATTTGTGTTGAGAGCAGTGCCTTCAAATGGGTTAGTTTTTTTTTTTTTCATTTCATGACAGTAATGAAGCTTATTTCTAATGTGAAGATATATGGAGTAAGATCTCAGTCTCTCAAATTTACTGCTGTCACTCGCCATAGTACTTGCATTGTGCCAAAGAGAGCTTTTGCCTGGAGTTCATAAGATGTAACATGTATAGTGTTTATCTTTCTGCCCTCTCCCAGGTATAAAGGTACTAGTTACCTGTAACCTGGAATGTCCAGGACTCCAGGAATTATGGTCCTAACGCCATCAGGCGGAGAGATAGAAAGACACAGAAGGCTATAGTAATATGAGAATAATCAGTAATTGTTTATTACACTTACCAATCAGGATTGCAATTAGAAGACATAATATAATTAATTAATTCTCATATGAGACAGCAACTGGGACACAAACGTGATCTCTGACATTAGCTCTCTGATTGCCTCTGTCCATGATTCTCCTTGTCTACCCTTTTCTCTCATAGGCTAGTATTGCCGGACCATTGGATCTTGAGGTCCATGTACCGGGTATGTAGGATCGGAGTGCGTCCTTTGGAAAATGGCCTCCCTGATCCAAGTCTTCTGCTGTATTTCAACAATGCACATGATATGCAGCAGGACGTATGGATTTCCAAGCTGCCACATGTCCCACACCACTTTCTTTAGATATCGGTCCGCTCGGCTGAGTTTTGGTGAGTTTCTCTCCACTGGCTCTATCCAGGGCCCCTGCAATTGTTCCTCCATCAGTGGGATGCCAACTAGGCAGTCCACTTCCTCCTCACCAGCTTAGAGAGAACTTTCATCTCTCCCTGACCTGAGTGACCTCTCTTGGTTGATTTGGGCACTTTAGAGCAGGCAGTCTACCTGCAAGCTCCGCTCTGACCACTCTGCCACCAGTTTCACTGGGACATCCAGGTCTACGATCCCATGGCCAAACACAGGTAATCAATAAGGTTTGGAAAGTCCTGTGTCCAAATCCTTTGGTACTCTTCTCAATACTCCATGTTCCCCTTTGTGAGGCACCCAAGGGTCGAATGGTAATATCTCCAGCCGGGTATCAGAGCAACAAAAAACTGAAAATTCCTCTACGACCATACACTGAAACCACCAGAGAAATAGAAGATGACACATGACCTTCAGGCAGGGAGCATGGATAAAACACCTTTATTGTAGCACCAACAGTAGAGACCCAACATGGGTCTGTGTTTTGGTGGATGTACCGCTTGCTTCAGGGATCACGTACAAACACTCTATGGACTTGTTGTGTATTGTACTTGGTGCAGCATGCTGTATAACAAGCAGGAAGATGTGTCCGAGGACAACAAGAACTGCAGTACTTCAGTAAGAAACTCTTGGCAACCTCAAATGCTCTTGGGAATAGAAGTTGAATCTTGCTGGATGTCAGCAACTCCCTCCTGCAGAGTGATGATTCCTTCTCCATGACTCCCTCTTTATGGCTGCAATGTGGCCCCACCAGGAAATATGTTTCGGGGTCCACCTTTCATATAACTCAGAATATTTCAGAATTCTTGTTTCATTCTTGTATAAAGTTTCATAAAAATCATAATATAAGTATATACCCAAATATTTAAGACCTGAAACTATCCATGTGAAATCATAATTACTGATGAGATTTTCTGGCTATAGACATTGAGGGGCATTATTTCAGATTTCGACCAGTCTTATAGCCTGATATACCACAAAAGCATTCTATTAATTGCAGAAGAGAAGCAAGAGGTTTTTCTGAGTCCGTAATATATAATAATATGCCATCTGCATTTGCCGGCAACTTATATTCATGTTCTTTATATGTAATGCCTTTTATATTAACATACTGTCTAATTGCTATTAATAAAGGCTCAAGGGCCACATCAAATATGAACAGTGATAGGGGGCACCCTTTTCTTGTGTCTCTGTATAGCGAGGAAGGTAAGGACAATGGACTATTAACATATAACTTCACCATATGTGTAGCAATGTTCTTATCATATGAACAAATCAATCCCCAAAACCAAACTGAGAGCAGCAAACATAATTCCATTCAACTCAATTAAAGGCCTTCTCGGCATCCAAAGACACCGAGAAGGACAGATGATCAAGCTTTTTTGCCAAATGTATTAAATTCAGGTACAATCCAGTAATATGTGATGAATGACGGCCTGTTATAAAGCATGTTTGATTCATATGGATTATGTGGTCCATGGTTAATGAGAGGCGCAGAGCAATAACTTTTGTATATTTTTGCATCTATTAAAGAAAGGGGTCTGTAGTTGGATACTGATGTAGCATCACGGCCTGATTTGCAAGCACAATCATGATGGCTTCAGCAAGCGTACCCTTAAATGAATCTTCAACTAGAGCCGCATTAAATATGTCAAGTAATTTGGGTGCCAGAAAAGGGTGGAAATATTTTTAAAAAACTTAGCAGTAAAACCATCTCTGCCCCAATTTCATAGCTTTAACCACCTCTGAAACACATATTTCTTTTTCTAATGACCTCTGATCCTGCTCTGTGAGTTTTGGACCCTGAAGGTTGTGAAGGAAATTAGATATAACTGATGAGTCTGATACAGCTTCGGATGCATATAATCTAGTATAAAATTGCATGAATTGGGTGGCTATGTCCTTGTTTACCGTGAATGTTTTACCACTTCCATCTTTTATTGCTGCAATTCTGCTTCCAATTTTCTTGCCTTTGAGATATGCAGCTTATTAGCAGATGTGTAATAATGTGCTTGTTGTAAAAAAAAAAAATATCTGTTCTAGCATTACTGTTTAGGAGTTGATTGTATTTAAGGCTGAGTTTCTGTAAGATTGTATTAGTGCGTGTCTGAATAAGCACCGTGGCCAGTTGCCTAATTTCAGATTCATATTTTCTCTTCTCTAGAATCTGTTGCTTGTTTAGTTTCTTTGAGTATCCTATTATGTGTCCTCTTTTGGTTCCCTTGAAGGCATCCCATTTGATATTCTAAGCTAGCTCAGTGGCATCATTAAATTCGTATTATTCTTCCATTGCCTTATTAATACTTTTAGTAAACTCTTCATCAAGCAGCAGACTCTATAACCTGATTATAATCTCCTGCTATTATGGTGGGAATATCAACATTCTCTAAAATCAAAGTCTGAAGGGTTGCATAGAAGAGTTTATCTCCAACCGATGGGGCATATATGTTAATGATATCAATGTATTATTAAGTTTGAAATCAATTTTATGAAGTCTGCCTGCATCATCAGCATGCTGTGTCACAATATCCAGATTAGGTAAATTTTTGAAAAGAATGGCTACGTCACCTTTCTTTCTAACAGCAGGAAAGGAGTAGGAGTATTTAATGCAGTCCGCCTGGAGCCTTTTACTATCTGCCTGATTTAAGTGTGTCTCCTACAGTAATATGATGTCAGCTTCTTTTTGTCATAAGACATTTGAACACTTTATTGCGCTTTACTGGGTGATTTAAGCCATTAATATTTATAGAGTGCTACCATGATATTATGTATATATATATTTTTTGTTGCATTTGTACCCCGCGCTTTCCCACTCATGGCAGGCTCAATGCAGCTTACATGGGACAATGGAGGGTTAAGTGACTTGCCCAGAGTCACAAGGAGCTGCCTGTGCCTGAAGTGGGAATCGAACTCAGTTCCCCAGGACCAAAGTCCACCACCCTAACCACTAGGCCACTCCTCCTCTACAGTGAGGTATTGTGTTAATGACTCGAGTTATGATGTCAGCAGTACTTAGAGTATAATTCTATATCCTTAGCTCTCTGAAATGACTCCACATGTTTAAAAGATATAGAAGCAATCCACAATCATATGCATTATATGTATGCATTATTTGACTCACAAATATATCCAACAGTTCTCTTGGTACTTGCCCGTATACTATTTGAACATACAATATCTACTAAGGGCAAGCAATCTCTCTACTATATTGATAACTATAAGATAATAGAGGAAAAAACTTCAGAAACTCGGTAACAGCTGACCATACTTTTAACAAGACAGCTGACCGCTCTGCGTGGCTAAATTTGTGCTCACGCTGGCAAGAATCCTCATTAGTCTCAAAAAGGTTCTGGTGTGGACTAGGAATTGGTTACTGGACAGAAAACAGAGGGTAGAGTTAAATGGTCATTTCTCTCAATGGAGGAGGGTGAACAGTGGAGTGCCGCAGGGATCTGTATAGGGACCAGTGCTATTTAACGTATTTATAAATGATATGGAAATTGGAACAATGAGTGAGGTGATTAAATTTGCAGATGATATAAAACTATTCAAGGTTGTTAAAACACGTGCAGACTGTGAAAAATAGTGCAATTTTCACACTATTTTGTGATGCTAGGGTCCACCTTGGTGGTCAGTACTCAAGAAAAAGATCCTAGGTATCATTGTAGATAATACGCTGAAATCTTCTGCTCAGTCTGTGGCAGCTGCCAAAAAACAAACAAGATGCTAGGAATTATTAGGAAAGGGATGGTGAATAAGACCGAAAATACTATAATGCCTTTGTATTGCTCCATGGTGCGACCACACCTTGAGTATTGTGTTCTGGTTGCCCTATCTCAAAAAAGATATAGAGGGGCATTTTTGATATGATGTCTTAAGTCCGGCTTTGGACGTTTTACAAAAAAGTCCAAAATCTGAATAGGAAAGAAGGTAATTTTAAAAAAAGAAAAACGTCTTTTTTTTTTTTTTTTTTTTCTCAAAAATACTGTTTAGAACAAGTTTTTGTGATCTGGACGTTTTGTTTTTTGGTCCATCTTTGCAAAAAAAATATCCAAGTGCAAAACACACAAAATCAAGCCATTGGGATTTAGGAGGAGCCAGCATTTTTAGTAGACTGGTCCCCCAGATATCCCAGGAAAGCAATAGGGCACCCTAGGGGGAACTGCAGTGGACTTCATAAAATGCTCCCAGGCACACATGTCACCATTCCTCCCTTACCTTGTCTGCTGAGTCCCCCACCAAACCCACCCAAAGCCCATTACCCCTAACTGTACACCACTACCATAACCCTTACGGGTGAAGAGGCACCTATATGTGGGTACAGTGGGTTTCTGGTGAGTTTTGGAGGGCTCACATTTTCCTTCACAAGTGTAATAGGTAGTGGGAGATGTGGACCTGGGTCCTCCTGTCTGCAGTGCACTGCAGCAACCACTACACTACTCCAGGGACCTGCATGCCGCTCTAATGGACCTGAGTATTACATCTGAGGCTGGCAAGTAATGTTTTAAATCACATTTTGGGGTGATGGGAGGGGGTTAGTGACCATTGTGGGAATAAGGAGAGGTTTTCCCTGATTCTCTCCAGTGGTCATCTGATCATTCAGGGCACCTTTTTGTGCCTTATTCGTTATAAAAACAGGTCTAGCTCAAGACGTCTTAGTTTTAGTCCTGGATGGTTTTGTTCCATTATGGCTGAAAAACATCCAAGTGTTAAGAATGCCCAGATCCCGCCCCTAACACACCCCTTTGTGATTTGAACGCACTTCTGATGAACTTCATAGAAAAACGTCTAAAAATTGGTTTTGAAAATTGTTTTTTGTGAGGAAAAACGTCTAAATGCAGATTTATGCCAGTTTTTGGACATTTTTCTCTTTTGAAAATGAGCTCAATATAGCGGAATTAGAAAAGGTTCAAAGAAGAGCGACCAAAATTATAAAGAGGATAGAACTCCTCTCATATGAGGAAAGGCTAAAGAGGTTAGGACTCTTTAGCTTGGAAAATAGACGGATGAAGGGAGATATGATTGAGGTCTACAAAATCCTGAGTGGTGTAGAACGAGTAGAAGTAAATTGATTTTTTACTCATTCCAAAAGTACAAAGACTAGAGGACACTTGAGGAAGTTACATGGAAATATTTTTAAAACAAATATTAGGAAATATTTTTTCACTCAGTGAATAGTTAAGCTCTGGAACTCTTTGCCAGAGGATGTTGCCACGATTTGGGTTTCTGCCAGGTACTTGTGACCTGGCTTGGCCACTGTTTGGAAAACGAGATACTGGGCTAGATGGACCTTTGGCCTGACCCAGTCTGGCTACTCTTATGTTCTTATGTAGTGACAGCAGTTAGCATATCTGGTTTTAAAACAGGTTTGAACAAATTCCTGGAGGAAAAGTCCATAGTCTGCTGTTGAGACTGATAATGAGAAGCAACTGCTTGCACTGGGATTGGTAGCATGGAATGTTGCTGCTAATTAGGTTTCTGCCAGGTACTTGTGTCCTGGCTTGGCCACTGTTTGGAAAACATGCTATTGGGCTAGATGAACCATTGGTCTGACCCAGTGTGGCTACTCTTACGTTTTTATGGCTTTCAGCAGTGTTGAAACCTCTTTACTGGGATTCCCTGAATGTCCTCTTTCAAAAGTATCCTTCAAGGATATTTCACACCGAGCCATGCGCTCCTGGGCAACTGTTGGCTGCCCCCCCCCCGCCCATTCTAATTTAAAAGCTGCTCTATCTCTTTTTTAAAAGTTAGTACCAGCAGCCTGGTTCCATCCCAGTTAAGGTGGAGCCCATCTTTTCGGAACAGTCTCCCCTTTTCCCAGAAATTTGCCCAGTTCCTAACAAATCAAAATCTCTCATTCCTGCACCATTGTCTCAACCACCCATTGAGACTTTGGAGCTCTGCTGCTTCTTTGCGAGGAACTGGGAGCATGTCAGACCTGTGAGTTCTTGTACCAAGTAGAGCGCTGCCGAGCTCGGTACTCGGACCAGGTTCTGTTTGGCGGCCGGACAACCCCAGGCTTCACTTGCGCTGACCGCCGTTCCCCAGAGGTTGAGCCCCTAGGTGCAGGCGGCCTGTAGGGCTTATGAGATGGAGCAGGAAGCAGGGTGATGAACGTGACGACCAGACAGGCAGCAGGCAAGAGAGTGATCCAGGTACAGGCAAAGTCAGTAGACAGGCAGCAGGTACGAGAGTAATCCAGGTATAGGCAAGGTCAGTAGGCAGGCAGCAGGTATGAGAGTAATCCAGGTACAGGCAAGGTCAGTAGGCAGGCAGCAGGTACAAGAGTAATCAAGGTACAGGCAAGGTCAGTAGGCAGGCAGCAGACATGAGAGTAATCCAGGTACAGGCAAGGTCAGTAGGCAGGCAGCAGATACGAGAGTAATCCAGGTACAGGCAGAGTCAGTAGGCAGGCAGCAGGTACGAGAGTAATCCAGGTACAGGCAGAGTCAGTAGGCAGGCAGCAGACACAAGAATAATCCAGGTTCAAGCAGCAATGAAGATCAAAGTAGAAGAGAAGCACACTACTGAGCAAGTAACACCTACCAAAGTAGAAGCCGAATCAAGGAGTCTAGGGAGAGCTCAGCTGACAAAGTGCTGGCGTCTGACATCAGCAGGGAGAAGGGGCACAGCCATAGGACAAGAGCAGGGGAAGGAGGAACCGGAAGACCAATAGGAGAGAAGCAAGGAAAGCCAGGCAGAGGAAGAACAGACCCAGGTGGGTGGAAGCAAAGCAATCAAGGAGCCTGGAAGCCAGGCAGAGAGACAGCAGAGCCAGGTGCATGGAAGCAAAAGAATCAAGGAGCCTGCAGCCAGAGAAGAACCACACACACATGGCTCAGGGACCCTGCGCAGCCCGAGGACACCGCTTGCGTTGAGGTAGGGGACATGACAGAGCATTTCGGAAAATGCTGCTCTGTAGTGGTTATGCAGGGGTCTTGCCCCTACATAGACATCTCACCATTACCCCCTTATATTGTATGATGAGCCCTCCAAAACCCACCAAATCCTACTGTACCCAACTGTACACCATTACTGTAGCCCTTATGTCTGCATGTATCATCTCTGTGTGGGTACAGTAGGTTTTTGGTGGGTTTTGGATGGCTCACGCTTTCCATCACAAGTGTAACAGAGTGGGATATGGGCCTTGGTCCCCTTCTCTACAGTGCACTGCACCGACCACTAGGCTACTCTAGGGACCTGCTTGCTGTTGTAATAGGACTGGCCATATCATTTGAAGCTGTCATAGAGGCTGGTATGCACTGTTTCTTTCATATCTTTGGGGGTCAGTGACCACTGGAGGAGTAAGGGGGGAGGTCATTCCTTAATCCCTCCAGTGGTCATCTGGCCATTTAGGGCACCTTTTTATGACTTAGTCATTATTGAAACAGGTCCAGACCAAAACATCCAACTTTTAGCCCTGGATGTTTTTGCTTTGTTCCTTTATGGCAGAAAAATGTCCAAGTTGTGGGAACATATAGATGCACGCTCCCAACATACCCCCTCATGATTTGGACACACTGCAGGTGAACTGCATAGAAAAATATCTTAAAAATGTACATGAAAAATGTGCATCTGCTGCTTTGTGCCCTTTTTTTGACATTTTGTCTCTTTTGAAATTGAGCCCCAAAAAGAAAATATTCTGTAGGCTGTATGATGATTAGCACACGCTGAATGCTGGAGACACCCATAGGAATATATGGGCATCTGTAGCGTTTAGCATGCGCTAAAAATGCTAGCACACCTTGGTAAATAGGGCCCTAAATAGAATATTCTCTTTCAAACCTATAAGTAATCATCATAAATACAGACAACAATGTAAATCCCTGCTATAGTCTGACCTTTGCCCTACCCTCGCTAGAGAGCTGGAACTGACTGCATTAGAAACTATAACCGTACCATGAAAATTGCACTATTTTTCTATCAAATGTTCCTCCACAATTAACTCACAAGAAAAAAGACAGTCTACCCCACCAAATATCAAATTGTCATATCCTCAACAAATAGAAATGTTGTGTCCTGAATAGTAGTCTTTCATCTTTCCTGTTGTCCCCTAAAGGGCAATCTTTGTGTCACTCCTGTGATGACCCACTGAATGACAACTAGTTTTTGTTAAATTATTTTATTTTTTGCTTTTGTGTGGTCCTGAGTAGAAGTGAAATGCACTTTCGTAAACCACCTAAATTCATGTCTTTTTTTTGTTTGTTTTTTAGGAGAAAATTTTGAGATTTTATGCAAAAATGTTTTCCTCATCACCAATAAATATGACAAGAGAAGTTTATACAAGTTTAGGTATGCATACATTAAAATGTATATATATGTTTAAAATGTGTTTTTGTAATGTATCTAATAATGTTTAAGTACCTCTTTATTGGTTATCTTGCATTGTCTTTCATATTTTTGTCAAAATTGACATATAATTCTTCATATCCAGGATATCCTATTTCTGTACCCATTTTGTATTTTTGTCAGCCCTTCTAGCAGAGCCCACTGTGCTGCATCCATCTCCTCCCAGCCATCGTCCTGCCCTTTACCTTCTTATACTTGTCTGAGCCAGTGCCTCCCTGGTGGCCCATGGTTTGTGTTGGCCATCTGTGTGCTCCAATGTCCTCCTCATTCCTTTCACCCAGTTTGCCATGTTGGTTGAGAACTTCTTTAGCTATTTGTTCTATGGTGATATCTCTTGCTGCTGCCATCATCCCATGTTGATGCAGAGAAAACACTGTTGTATTATCGGGGGTAGATGTGTTTTAGTTTTATATAATGTAAATAGATTATTAGTGAAAAGAATCATTCAATTTTTACACATTCTTGTCACTTCCTTTCTTACTAATTGCAGAGACTTTCTAAACATATATGTGTGTCCTAGTGCTATACCTGTCACTTTGAGAGAGAAAATTCTCCAGTCACTTTAAACAGCAGGTAAATCCAATTATGTAGGAGCCATAGCAGCAACTCATTTCACACAGGGACTGGCCCTGTGACTTGCCTGCATTGTCATTGGCTTTCATTACATAAGTTCTTAATCATTTTGTGTTTCAACAATACAAAAATTGGTATAAACTTATCTTTAGTTTCAAAACGTTACATTCGGACCAGCGCCAACACGGGCCATGTTTCGCCACGCCACGTTACGTTGCTTCAGGTCAATAGGTCCTATGTTAAGACACCATTAACCTCAGTATGAGGAGTTGAGGAGACGCCTGAAGTTATTGGCATCTTAACATAGGACTTATTGCCCAGACGCAGTGTGGCGAAACATGGTCCGAATATAATGTTTTGAAACTAAAAGATAAGTTTTAAAGTTTATACCAATTTTTGTATTTTTGAAGGATAAAATGATTAAGAAGTTATGTAATAGAAGCCGATGACGATGCAGGCAACACACAGGGCCAATCCCTGTCTGAAATGAGTTGCTGCTGAGGCTCCTATATAATTGAATTTATCCACTGGTTAAAGTGATTGGAGAATTTTAGAGCGCAGGATTGTTTTTTGAGTGATACTCCCACTGTGTATATCGTGGTGGACTGTTTCACCGTTACTTTGGGAGATAAAAGCACAAAGATCCAAAGCATATTGGTTTAGCATGAATGTTTTTCATCATTTGTACTGGCCCTTCATTAATTTAATTTAATCAATTTATACTCTATCTTTTCATGTTCTACTTCTTCACAGTGCATATTACGAAAGAGGATGCTGATTTTTTTTCCTCTTTATATTTTCAGCAAAACATTCAGAATTATATTTTCTTTCTGGAGAAAATCAGATTCCTTCATTTTCTTCTGGTGTTGACATAACCAATCCGGACATAGTTCGTTTGCTGAAGAAGGTATAATTATATATATTTTTTCCACATACAAGTGTTTTCCTTCATACAGCTCTGAAAGAACAGATTTCTTGCTGTTAGGACTGTTATCTTTATTTATATTTTGATAGTTTTATTTATCTTTTTAAAATTATTATTATCAATAGGTTCGTCTTCTAAATGAGTACCAGAAAGAGGCTCCATCGTTTTGGATCCGCCATCCAGAAAAGTATGTTGACTTTAAAAAAAAAAAAAATTCATTGGAATTTGAGAACCAGGTGTTAATCTATAATTGTGAGCTGTTCAGTTCCAGTTTGGAAAGGAGTCCACATTACTAGATCACTGCTGTACTAGATATGTTATTAGACTGGTTGGCAGTCTCTGCTTTTGTAAAATGGGCTGAATTGTCTTCTTACCTTCAGCTGTAATCTTTCCAGAACTGGCTAGAAGCTCTTTGGTAAGGTAGATTGACGTGCATTGGACGTGCGTAGGCGCCTACGGGCCTTAGTAAAAGGGTCCCTTAATAATTGACAAAATTCATGTGTGATTGATAATTCTCAACTTTTAATTGACTTATTTGTTAATCCACCTAGAACCTCTTTGGGAAGTGGGCTGTTGATAAAAGCCTAAAATGGAATAGAATACTAGAAAAGGATGGGGATTTTTCAGTCTGATTATTAGCCATTTAGACGCCCAGTCTCCCAGTCTCGTAAGGTCCTCTTGTAATTTTTAACAATCCTCCCACGATTTAATGACTTTGAATAACTTTGTGTCATCAGCAAATTTAATTACCTCACTAGTTACTCCCATCTCTAGGTCATTTATAAATATGTTAAAAAGCAGCGGTCCCAGCACAGACCCCTGGAGAACCCCACTAACTACCATTCTCCATTGAGAATACTGACCATTTAACCCTACTCTCTGTTTTCTATCTTTTAAGCAGTTTATAATCCACAATAGAACACTACCTCCTATGCCATGACTCTCCAATTTCCTCTGGAGTCTTTCATGAGGTACTTTGTCAAACACCTTCTGAAAATCCAGGTACACAATGTCAACCGGCTCACCTTTATCCACGTTTGTTCACCCCTTCAAAGAAATGTAGTAGATTGGTGAGACAAGAGTTCCCTTCACTAAATCCATGTTGGCTTTGTCCCATTAATCTGTGCTTTTGAATATGCTCTGTAATTTTATTCTTTATAATAGTCTCTACCATTTTGCCTGGCACCGACATCAGACTCGCCGGTCTATAATTTCCCGGATCTCCTCTGGAACCTTTTTTAAAAATCGGGGTTACATTGGCCACCCTCCAATCTTCTGGTACCATGCTCGATTTTAAGGATAAATTACATATTACTAACAATAGCTCTGGAAGTTCATTTTTCAGTTCTATCAGTACTCTGGGATGAATACCATCCGGTCCAGGAGATTTGCTACTCTTCAGTTTGTAGAACTGCCCCATTACATCCACCAGGTTTACAGAGAATTCATTAAGTTTCTCCAACTCGTCGGCTTCGAATACCATTTCTGGCATCGGTATCCCACCCAAATCTTCCTCGGTGAAGACCGAAGCAAAGAATTCATTTAATCTCTCCACTACGGCTTTGTCTTCCCTGATCGCCCCTTTAACCCCCCGTCATCTAGTGGTCCAACCGATTCTTTTGATGGTTTCTTGCTTTTAATATACCTAAAAAAATTTTACTATGTGTTTTGGCCTCCAACGCAATCTTTTTTTCGAAGTCCCTCTTAGCCTTCCTTATCAGCACTTTGCTTAAAGTGGCCAATTCAAGTCAAACATAGCTGGCAGAATCCCGAAAAAGTAGCAAAATTCTATGCTATGTATCCTCAGGGATAAGCAGTGGCCTTCCCCAGCTCTGCCTTAACAGTTTATGGACTTCGCCTACAGGAATTTGTCCAAACCTTTTTTAAACACAGCTACATTAGTTGCTTTTTCCACATCCTCTGGCAATGAGTTTCAGAGATTAATTATGTATTGGGTGAAAAATATGTGCTCCCTATTTTTAAAAATGTGCTACTATCGGGCTCATTTTCGAAAGAGATAGTCATCCAAAAAGTGACATAAGTCAGCATTTGGACTTTTATCTCACAGAAATGTCCAAATCAGTATTATCAGAACCTCTTTTTGGACGTCTTTTTCTCTGAAGGACGTCGAAATCTCAAGGGGGCGTGCCAGTAGAGGAACAGGAGTGGCCTAGTGGTTAGGGTGGTGGATTTTGGTCCTGGGGAACTGAGGAACTGAGTTCGATTCCCGGCACAGGCAGCTCCTTGTGACTCTGGGCAAGTCACTTAACCCTCCATTGCCCCATGTAAGCCGCATTGAGCCTGCCATGAGTGGGAAAGCGCGGGGTACAAATGTAACAACAAAAACAAAACAGTGGCGTGTACAAGGCGGGACTTGGGCATTCCTAAGACTTGGACGTCTTTCATCCATAATGGAACAAAGCAAAAACGTCCAGGACTAAAACGTAGACGTTTTGAGCTAGATCTGTTTTTATAACGAATAAGGCACAAAAAGGTGCCCCAAATGACCAGAAGACCAGTGGAGGGAATCAGGGATGACTTCACCTTACTACCCCCAGTGGTCACTAACTCCCTCCCACCCCCCAGAAATGTTACTTGCCAGCCTCTGTGCCACCCTTTGATGTTATACTCATGTCCATCAGAATAGCATGCAGGTCCCTGGAGTAGTCTAGTAGTAGGTGCAGTGCACTGCAGACAGTTGGACCCAGCCTCCTACTTCTCCCTACCTGTTACTGCGAGCCCTCCAAATCTCACCAGAAAGCCACTATACCCAAATATAGGTGCCCCCTTCACTCATAAGAGCTATGGTAGTGGTGTACAGTCAGGGGTAGTGGGTTTTGGGGGGCTCAGCAGACAAAGTATGGGAGCAATGGTCAGATGTGTACCTGGGAGCATTTTATGATGTCCACTGCAGTGCCCACTAGGGTGCCCTATTGCTGTCCTGGGATGTCAGGGGGGCCAGTCTACTAAAAATGCTGGCTCTTCCCATGTTCCAATGGCTTGATTTGGGATGTTTTACACTTGGATGGTTTTTTTTTTTAAAATGGCCCAAAAACACAGACATCCAAATCACAGGACGTCCATAGTATTTTTGAACGCAAAAGATAGACATCTATCTTTTTCGAAAATGACCTTCTTTCCTGTTCGGAATTTGGACGTCTTTGTAAAACGTCCAAATTCTGATTTAGACATTTCTTTCAAAAATGCCCCTCCGCTTAACTTAGGTGCCCTTTTACTAAGCTGCGTAAGTGCCTACGCATGTACAGTGCGTGCAAAAGCAGCACTTTAAAAATGCTAAAACCTGGGAAAACAGGAAAAAATTACCTTTCCAAAAAAATTAAAAAGTGAGAAGTAATGGTTCGAATTGATGCAGTACTGCCTACCCTCCTGAACAAGCAAATTTTTTATTCAAAAGTGCTGTGTTTTGCCTTCAAAATGCTTATTAAAATTATAAAAGTTTATGCATTTGAGCGGCCATGTTTATGCATTCCAATAATTAAAAATTGTCATTGGGTCAAGGAAGTGCAATTTTCACTTATTGTAAAATGTAAACGATGTCAAAAAGTACAAAAACAGTTGGATGTGCAAAAAGTGTAAGAATGAACACATAAACATATAAATAATCTTATTGTTCTAAGATGATGTATTTTGTTAGTTTTTTGAACATTTATATCATTTTTAATGTATATTTATTTATTTGTAAATATGTTGTCATGTTATTTATCCTACTCAATAGTTTTATTATTTATAGTATGTTTACTAGCAATTTTATATGTACATGTTTAAATGTAATTTTATTCATAAGACTCATAAGATTATTATTTATGGGCTTCTTTTACTAAGGACCAGTAAGCCCAACTCAAGCTTACCGCTCGCTATACAGGAAGTACTGCTTTGCTACTGCAGTAGCCTGGCTGTACTTCCCACCCCTAGCGTGCTGTCATTTCTTGCGCTACAGAAATTTAGGGGTATGTTTACTAAGGTTCATTAGCATTCTTAACATGCCTTTAAAGTTAAGGCACGTTAAATGCTAACACGCCAATACATTCCTATAGGCGCGTTAGCGTTTGTCAAGCGTTAGTGTTTGACACGTGTTAAAAACCCTAACACACCTATAGCGCTCCTTTGTAAACACAGGTCTTATTTATTTTTATAACGCCGGAGTGTACCCGGCGGTAATTGGGCAGTGCCGCGTGCTGTCCAGTTACTGCTGGGTTAATTTGAGAGGCCAAAATGGCTGTTAGGCAAGTGCTTTACTTGCTGCATGGCCATTTCCTGCAGGAAGGCGAGATTTCCTTTTTACCAGCTGCAGTAAAAGGGGACCTCGGTGCGTGTGTAAAACACATGCTGATGCCAGTGCCAACCTCCTTTACCTCAGTTTGGTAAAAGGGATCCTATATGTTTATGTGGTCATTACTCTTTTTTGCAACACATACATTTTGTAACTTTAAATCAGCGTTTTGAAGGCAAAACGCAATGATTTTGAGTAAAAATGATCTTTTTCAGGAGAACAGACGGTGCTGTATCAATTCCAACCATTATTTCTTACTTTTTAATTTTTTGGAACGATCATTTTTGTCCTCATTTTTTACGGGTTTTAGCGTTTTTAGAATTGAGTTCCTAAGGTTTAAATAATATTGGCTTTTTCATTCAAGAAGTTTTAAAGCCTTTTTTTAAGCTTTTTGATACTGGTTTTTGAAGATTTTATACTGTGTAAAGCAATCCCAATGTTTAGTTGACCTTTGACTTGACAGGAAATAAATTCTGCTGTAAATAGAGGTAGATTCACTGTGGAACCCTTTTACAAAGGTGTGCAGTAAACACTAGAGACACCCATATATTCCTATGAGCGACTCTAGCGCACACTAAAAATGCTAGCGTGTCTTTGTAAAAGACCCCCTCTGTTTGCTAACATGGTGGAAATCTGCTGCTGTAAGGAAGGACACGCTGCACTGTGAGTTGTTTTGGTTTAATTCTTTTTTATATAAAGCACTTTGAAGATTTTTTTTTTATTTCACTGTTTTGAAAAGCTTTTATTATATTTCTTAGATTGTTGGATTTGGTTGTAACTATTAGAAGAAAGTCTGTTCTAGTCCCCAATAGATATATACTCCTTTTCAGTGCTCCTCATTATGTTTTACTATGGCACATTATCACTACTATGGTTGAAGTTTATGCTGTGCACTAAACTGACATATTTTGTCCAAGGGTTGATTTTACTGCTGTAAAACATTTTTTTGAGCATTTTGTAGATCCACTTTGGTGGTTTTTCACTGTCACTTATTCTCTGCTCTAATATTTATTATTGTCTGTTTTATTAAGTATTATTTATTATGTTTATTGCTTTTAAATTTGATATTTTTAATTTTGGTGTTAATTTTATGATTTTAATTTGATTGTTTGCATATTAGTTTCTACCCCTAAAGCAGCCCACAGGTGAAACGTGGCCACACCGGGTGATTGTTTTAATAAAGCTGCACATCTTTCCAGACTGCTGGTCTGCTTGTCTGTCTAATATTATTGCATACAGAAGGTGCAGTCTCACTTTGGAGATATTCTTTATTTATTCTCTATTCCTTTCCTAATAATTCCTAACATTCTGTTTGTTTTGTTTTGGCTGCCATCACATACTGAGCAGAAGGTTTCAACGTATTATCCATGACACCTAGATCTTTTTATGGGTGGTGACTTTTAATGTGGAACCTACCCCCATGTAGCTATTATTTGGGTTATTGTTCCTATTGTGCAACCCTTTGCATTTGTCAACATAAAATTTTATCTGCCATTTGGTTGCCCAGTTTTCCAGTCTCTCAAGTTCCTCCTTCAAGTTCTTACAGTCTGTATGTGATTTAACTACTCTGAAAAATTTTGTATTATCTGCAAATTTGATCCCTTCACTCATTGTTCTCATTTCTAGATCATTTTTAAATATGTTTAAAGGCACTGGTCTCAGTATAGATCCCTGTGGTTCTCCTCTATCCACCTTCCTCCACTGAGAGAATTGTCTATTTAACCCATCTCTGTTTTCTGTCTTTTAACCAATTCCCACTCTACAATAGGACATTGTCTCCTATCCCATCCCTCTGGACATTGTTACAAAATTACTTCTAAACATTTGAGGCTTTCTCCACCAGACTGAGGGGTTACAAATGAAAATAGATGAAGGCTACAATGACCCTGGCCAGAAGCAGTTAGCCTCATAGGCGGTTGGTGGCCCAACTGTTTGGGGAGGCTAAAAGGGGCGGGGTTAGGGGTGGGGCTTACATCCATAATTGTCTGACAACACAGAAAAAAAAATAAGTAAAAATAAAATAGTTACAGTTAATACATTTTATTAAATTTAGATATTAGATATGTATCTTATGTCAAAGAATAAAGTGGTTGTGCAAAGCATATACTAACCACAATCGCAACCTTTTTTTTACATCCACTACTCTAGGCTATTACCATAGTGTACAGCGTGGATTGGATGATATTTTAGATAAAATGAAGAAAATGTAGTGTAATGTAGGCATTGATTAGAAAAAGAAAACAAAAAAGGCAACAGTCTACTTGCTATATAAAAATCTATTATAAGAAGTAGACCGATACACATACATAAAAACAAAGAAATTATTTATTCAAACGTCGGGTACTGTTTTTATCTTTGAATAAATAATTTCTTTGTTTTTATATATATGTATTGGCATTGATTAGTAATACCGCACTCTTGCTACTCATTATAATTCTAAATGACATAAGAGGAGAACTTGTTTATCTAAAACTCTATAAACTTATACAAAAGGTAATTTGTTTTGTAACAGGTTCTTGTTGTGTCTTGCAAGGCGCAACTGTTAAAGACGCTTGCTCACTTTGCATATATAAATATTTAAATGTAATACTTAAAGCCATAAATCAAAACATTGTATACTGCCAGTATCTGAAAATGTGTTACTATAATATTTCAAAAGCTACCACTGAACAAAGATTAATTTATTTTCTACACAGTAAAACTTGTAGGCGAACCGTTTCACATGCAGCGTGATTCACTAAAACTCGTTTGTGAAGTACTGGGAGCAGAGAATGGAAATTCACCTCATCAGCTTTCCAGAAAGCATTTTCTTCTTGTTTGAATCTTTTTAACTGATTCCTAAATTGGGGAACAATAAAATCCTGCCAGAAAACATTTTTTAAATTTTTATTTACATGTGTATTTAAAAGAAAATGTTTTCTGGCAGGATTTTATTGTTCCACAATTTAGGAATCAGTTAAAAAGATTCAAACAAGAAGAAAATGCTTTCTGGAAAGCTGATGAGGTGAATTTCCATTCTCTGCTCCCAGTACTTCACAAACCAGTTTTAGTAAATCACGCTGCATGTGAAAGGGTTCGCCTACAAGTTTTACTGTGTAGAAAATAAATTAACAAAATAAAGGAAAGGAACGCCATAACAAAATAGGTTTCCTTATCCTTTGCCCCCTCTCCTTCTTCCACACACCAAGCAGGCAATTTGAGTCTCTCCCCTGTCTCTCTCTCTGCTTGTATTTCCTCTTCCCCTTCACTCTACCGGAACTTCAGTGGCTGCTGCAGGCAGGCCAGGCACGTCTTCTGACTCTGCTGCTCTCAGTCGCTGGGAGAGGAAATGATGTTCGGGAGAGGGAGAGGCTGGCAAAGTCAGCAGATGCGTGAATGCAGGATGCGAGTGTGACCCCGTGGCTCTCTTTTACTATTACTCGTCGACGTCGTACTTCTAATCCGGCAGCAGTGGCAGTCAGAGAGTTAGCAATGGGAGGAAGGTAGAAGTCGTCATGGTTCGGGCTGGGGAGGCTTAGCCTCCCCAAGCCTCTTATACCGGGCGCCTATGGTTCGCCTACTAAGATCACCTGAAGAGAAAACAATAAAATAATTGACAAAGTCACAAAGAACCACAGACTGACACCTAAAGATCTGTATACCTCTCTCACTGTGACTGATGTGAGGGCTTATATGTCAATCATCAGAGAACAATTGAATGAGAATTGTGCTTTTTTTGGGGGAGGGGGGGCATCTAAGAAGAAACCACTGCTTAAAAAAGAAATGTTGCCCTCTTCAGATTTGCCAAAGAGCTTCTGGATGATCAAAATTTTTTTTTACATAATGTTCTCTAGAGTAGAATGTCAGGCCATTTGTCTGTGAGTTCATGCTGATCCGAAGGGGGGGTCATGCAGCAACACATTGATCTTAAGCATCCAAATAAACTTACTGCACAATGGCTGAAGGAGAAAAGATATTTGGGCCAATATTTTAAATGATTTAAATGGACAGGAGAGGTCCCTGCCCAGTTAAATCATGCTGGCTGAGTGATTCCTGGATTTTCAGCAGCAAATAACCAGACAGTGCCACTAAATATCTGGGGAGACAGCTGCGGCACTATCTAGTTAGTGCCGGGGGGAGACTGGATGGAGCTGGATTTGCCCGGTTAGCAACAATTTTCAGACCACTAAGCAGGTAGTTGCTTAGATAAATTTAGGACAGTAAAAAAGCTCTCCTAACTTTATCTGGCTAGTTATCGAGGCACAGGTTTGAGTATCACCTAGATAACTTCCAGTGACTGGCTAAAGTTGAGTTAAGGCCCTGTATTGAAAACTAGGTTATATTCTGCCTGTGGCAGTCAGCACTTTTAACTTTGCTAACTGCCATGGGCTGAATATCGACTCAATTGTGTTTTGGATTGGCAAAGTCAAATTCTTGACTTAATTTGTACTGAAATGTTGTGGCAAGATCTGAAGTGAACTGTTCATGCAAAGGGGTCCTTAAATTTCACAGAATTGAAAATTCCTCAAGGTTTGTTTGAGAAACTGGTCAACAGTGACAGGAAACATTTAGTTGAAGTTGTTGATGCTCAAGGAAGTACCATCAGCTACTGAATGAAGGGTTTGCATACTTTTTCACATAAGTATATTTCTTATTTAATCTTTTTGTTGAACAAATAGTTAAACATATTATCTTTGTTGGTTATTTATTTAGTGGGGTTAGTGGGGTTATCATTCTTATCTAGGTTTAGGTTATGATCTAATCCTGTTTTGAGAATAAATTATGCTAAAATTTAGACCATCCTGATGGAGCCATGCATTTTTTCTCAGCACTACACAGGTTAACAAAATTGGCAGAACAATTTTATTAGCCCGTGGATTTAAATTACCCCACTATTGACTGAAGTGAATTTCTCATTAAGGCATGCTAGGGAGGTTTTCAGTTAGAGTTACTAATGTGGTCATCTTTTGTTCATACTGTCCTGACCTGAGGAAAGAGACATTGGCTTTCAAAAGCTAGTCTAAAATGTAGTAAGTTATTCCAATAAAAGATTGTCCCCTTATTTTCTATTTTATGTTATTTTTCTTTATTAACCTTTAAAATGGACTAACATGGCTACCATACTACTTTAAGATGGATGACAGCCATATAAAAAATATGAGCAAACTCACTGAAAGTCATTTTTTGCTGATACTATCCTGATCTGAGGAAAGAGACATTTGGTTTCTAAAAGCTAGTTGAAAGATTAAATTAGCCTAATAAAAAGGTATCACTTTGTTTTCCAATTTTATTTATTAACATGTGTTACCTCACTGTGCTAACACTATTAAAAATAGAACACGCTAACATGGTAATGCATGTTAGTGAGTATAGCTGTAAGTTTTTAGATGCCATAAACACCTGCTTTATGAAACAGCAGGTCCTAGAGTTAATGAGAGGGGCAGCTGCTTTAGATGTAGTCATCATTGCAGCGCAGGACCTGGTGCAACAGTTACGGTGGTAGGACAGATTGGTAATTGTGATTATGATGTCATCAAATTTGACATAATTCTTGTTTCTTTAACAAATATTGTCGAAACCAGATAAAAGTGAGAGGTCATATAGTATATGGAACATTTTCAATTGTATATTTACTGTGCATATAGTTAAGTAATGTTTTTTTCTATTCTCAATTTTTTCTTGAGGTATATGGAGGAAATAGTGGAAAGTACACTCTCTCTTTTGTCTGTAACACAAGAGCAAAGCCAGATTACCTCGCAAAAATGTTTGGATCCTGTCTACTTTTTGGCCCTAATTGATGTTAAAGCTGTGTGGTTCAAAAAATGGATGGTAAGAAAATAAATCCAAACTAACAGTTTTATGACTTAAATACATTTATTTAACATGGAGATATGTAGGGAAGATTTCACAGATCTATGGATAAATCAGGTGTAAGAAATGTTTCTAGTGTACATTTTTATTATGCTATAAACTACATTTTGACTTAAGAATAAAAATGCTTTATATCAGATTAAATTGAGAATACAAGTCCCACAGCAAATAGTTTTGCAGTTTCTGAGGCACTGGAAAATGCATTTAGATGTTACATGTGGGCAAGCGGTTTTGAAACTACTAAAAAAGATGCTTCATTGCCTCATGAAAAGCCTGTAATTCCCTTGAGGACACTAACCTTGGGCTGAAATTTTGTTTCTTTGAAGGCAAGCAGGTTTACCAAGTCACACAAGTGGGCTACATGAGCCTTTTCTGTGCCTAACCAATTGTTTTTCCAGAGTTTTCTAGAAAGGCTCAAAGGCCTATAATGCTGATATGCTGTAATTCTCTCTCTGTTGTGGCCTGCCTGGTCATATGTGAATACCTACAGAAGCAGACCTCAGAACTGGGAGCATTTCCAGGATACAGCAGTAGCAATTATCACTTGACACCCTAAGACTGAATTTTATGATGACTATCTGACCTGTTCATATGATCACACCAATGTATCTTTTGTGGAAGGACATTATACTTTTTGCATTTGCTGTGGTTGGCTCTGGAGTCTCTGTCTGTTTCCTGGATCGTCGTTCAGCAGTACCAAGTTCTAGAATGTGAAAATAGGTGAGCGTAGCAGTGGAAAACATTGACAGCTTTCCTGTGTCCTTGTGCCCTCTAACTCTAGAGACTGTAACTCTTACAGTGACTATGGTTCAGGATTACCAGGAGATATTATTTGACTTAATTCATGTGCCCCATTTTGCTATAATCCTGTGGATTCCCTGTCTTGAGCATAGACGCCAACAATTCAAAATGCTTGTGGGTGCCAAGCATAATACAAGTTACCCCTCCCAGGAAAGGGAGAGAGTGTGTGATATCGAGGGTGCTTAGCACCCATAGAGCTGGCTCCTATGGTCTTGAACTGCATGATCCCCATATCAAGTGAAAAACTCCCCAAATCACATTCTCGTCCATGTTTTTTGTCAGTTGAACTGTTGCCTAATTTAGAAATGAAAGAGGATGCAGCCTTGGGAATCTAGATGTGCAGCAACCAAGGAGGACACTGGATGCCTACCAAAGAAGTATTTGATGTATAGGGAAGTGTTTGATAACAGCAGACACTGTACCACCTCACAGGCCTTATTGACTGCCCAACAGACTTATAGTCCGGGGTAGAAATCCCATTTGGCAGAATTTACTCTCTTTCAGAGCCAGATTCGAGGCATTAAGGGAATACCTGAAAGAGAACGTCAAAAAGGGATTAATCATGCCTTCAACATCTCTGGCAGGAACCCCAACTTTTTTTTTAACCTCAGAAAGATGGCTCCCTTTAACTATGGGGTCCTTTTACTAAATTTTGGTTAGCGCTAGTGCTTGCTTACTACAAATTAAAAAGGCTTTCCATAGGGTGCACTGAGGTATCCTGAGGTAAAATCCCAATATGCACTTGCAATACCATATGCGAAGAAATATTTCTGAATTTTTCTTGGAAGGGGTGTAACTGGAAAGGGAGAGTGGGTGTGACACCACCTACAAAATGGGTGGTAGTAAGGTCTCTTGTATTAATGTTTGTTAATGGCCACATTCTAAGGGCAACATTAACACATGCCCATTAATTGGGAAAATGGAAAATTTACCATTTTCCAGCTGTGGTAAAAGGTTAGTAAAAGGACCCCTATGTATAGTTTACTGAAGACTCAATGCTGTAACCATCCAGAGTTGATAACCCACTCCCCCTCATCAGTGAACTATTGGAACTTCTTCAGGTGGTCCAAGTGATCCAAATGTCACCAAGCTTGACCATCGTGGTGCCTACAACCTTATTCATTTACAAAAGGGAGGAATAAGGAAAACTGTTTTTTTCATCAGATATGGCCATTTTGAATATTTATTAATGTTCTTTGGCTTAAGAAATTCTACTATGTTTCAAATTTTGGTCAATGAGATAATCCAAAACCTGTGTGTGGTAGTATGTCTAGATGATATTTTGATTTTCTCTGAGAATCTGGCAGATTACAGTCACCAGGTCTGTCAAGTTCTCAAGTGTCTTCAGAAGCATACTGTACGTTTTGTGTCAAGCTAGAGAAATCTGAATTTGACAAGGAATCCATTAAATGTACGAGTTACATCATTTCCTCTGGCATCCATGGATCTCCAGAAGATCTTGGTGGTGATCAAATGGCTGTCCCAAAAGACATAAAGGGAATCCAGTGATTTCTAGGATTTTCAAGATTCTACTGATGATTTGTACAACTCTTCTCTGGAGTGATTTTTCCACTGATTGAAATCCTGAAGAACATGCCATTCAGATGGGGCCAGGAGCAACAGTGGGCATTCAGTAGTCTCAAGGCAGGAATCACATCTTTTCTACGCCTGATACACTCTGATCCAGAACAATTATTCATCGTGGAGGCTGATGCATCAAAGAAGTAATGGGTGCAGTACTGTCCCAAGAAGAAGATACCAGGCAATTTCTTCCCCCCAAATTGCATTCTACTACTGGAAGTGGACAGCAGTTGAAAAGAATTATCACATTCACAACTAGCAGTTATTGGCTATTACAACTGCTATGTTCTAGAGGAGACTCATTATCAAGTCCAGGTCTACATGGGCCATAAGAATCTTGGGTTCCTTAGGACCTCCTGAAACATGAACTGTAGACAAGCTCATTGATCACTTTTCAAGTTTCAGATTTTAGCTTTGCCCTGATCCACCAACCAGGCACCCAGAATAATTAGACCAATGCTCTGCCCCGGAGAACTATCACTATTCTTCACATAGAGAACTTTGTCCTGGGTACCTGAAAGATGCAAATTGTGGAACATGGAAAGACAAGTTTGCCCTGCACAAGATTCACAGCGAGAAATGACAAGATCAGGGAAGAGGACAGGTTGGAGCTGGCATTAATGATTCCTGTACAAGAGGGTCAAGGAGTGGCCTAGTGGTTAGGGTGGTGGACTTTGGTCCTGGGGAACTGAGGAACTGAGTTTGATTCCCACTTCAGGCACAGGCAGCTCCTTGTGACTCTGGGCAAGTCACTTAACCCTCCATTGCCCCATGTAAGCCGCATTGAGCCTGCCATGAGTGGGAAAGTGCGGGGTACAAATGTAACAAAAAAAAATCTTTAAGGCAAGGTATGTCTGGAAGTGTTCTGCAGCTGTCATGAGAGGAGGAGTAGCCTAATGGTTACTGCAGTGGCCTGAGAACCAGGGGAACCAGGTTCAGTTCCCATTGCAGTTCTTTGTGACTTTGTTCAAGTCATTTAACCTTCATTGCCCCAGGTACAAAATATGTACCTGTATATAATATGTAAAACCACAGATAGATGATATAGCAAATCTTATCCCCTTTCCCCTTATTAGCAAGGCACCCTTGCATTTTGCAGAACAAGACAGATAGTAGGCAGTGACTTCTTGTGGCCAGGGTGGGGTCAAGATATTAAAGATGTTATGTCCTGTGAAGATTTTGCCCAGAGTAAGGTTTCATTTGACAGCCCCCTCATGGATTATTACTGCTAATATCTGCACCTTCTAAACCCTGGGAATGGATTTCTGTTGACTTCATTACAGATTTAACCGTGTCCTAAGGGAAGTCACCATTTTGATTGTCGTAGATTTTTTTTCTCAAGATGGCACATTTTATTCTGCCATTTGCCTCCTGCCTGCCTGTGAAATGGAAGAATTTCTGCTATAGGAAGTGGTCCGTCTTTATGGCCGCCTTCCCACAGAGTCTCTGAGTGAGGTACACAGTTCATCACAAGATTCTTAAGAAGCATGATGAAGCTTCTGCACATCTAGGCCACTTGTCCTTCAGACAAACAAAATGTATAAATAGAACTGGGAACAGTATATACGGTGGTTCTGTAACTATCGCCAGAACTACTGGACCCAATTAACTTCCAAAGGCAGAATTTGTTTACAATAATTAGGAACATTCATCTTCCAAGTCCTTGTCATTATTTACTAACAATGGCCTTCATCCTTATTTCCAGACTGGGCTAACTCTTTAAGTGACCAAAATCACCAAATATAACAGAAAGAATGAAAAGGTTCAGAAACATAAAAGCTGTTGAGAGAATCTCCAGTTTATAATGTGAGTCAAAGTTGTGTCTCCATCAGTGTTCCATCTAAGGAGTAGACTGGTACATGCAAATTTTTTTTGTGTGTGAGCAACAAGTTTAAAAAATTTTTGAGCGCCAGTATTAGCAATGCATTTCACAAGACTGGAAGTGACAAAGAAACAACAGCATAGACCATTTCATATAGCACAATTTTATTTGAAACTCATTTAAATCAGGTCAGTAATTGATTTAGTTTTATCAATTTTTATTTAATTTTTATAGTTTGATTTTTGTTTGAAAGTTGGGTTGATATTTTTGTAAGCAACCATGTAGAATCTGTGAGTGACGCTGCTAAGATGTATAAGCAATTGTTCAGTCACTGTGCTTAGAGGGAACATTGGTCTCCGCCTATCATCTAAGGAGCAATAGACTTATGGGAAAATTCAAGCAGAGGTTCATGGGACTCTTTGTGATCCAAGGATGAGTCAATTCAGTGGCCTTCCATGTGTAGCTTCCAGCACATCTCTTTATCCCTCTGGTGTTCCATGTGGCCCTGCAAGCAAAACCTGTTTTCCGACTAGCAGCCTCCTCCCCTGCAGCCAGTTACCATGGGGGGAGCATCATGAGCACCTCATCGAGGACTTCTTTGATGCTGGATACCTCTGGGTCCGTCTCCATTATCCTGTGGATTAGGAAGGTTATAGCCCAGAAGAGCATAGCTGGGAGCCTGCTGGTAATATCTGTGCCCCTAACCTGTTGGCCCGATTTCATTGGCTGCATTCAGATAAGCCAGGTCCTGATTCTTCAGAAGGGACCAGTAGGAGAAAGGTATTCTGTCAGGGAAACCAGAGCTCAAACCTGGGACCCTGTGGTCTGATCTATAATTGAGCCACAATTTCTGCATATCTTTGATCCGGCCGCAAGAGCATTTGAATTGTGGTAATGCAAGGAGATCCCTGCCCCCAGAGGAAGCCCACTAGACCAGCAAGGATTGTGTTCACTGCATGTCATAAATCTGTGTTAACATCAAATACAAAAGATATTCTTAGATAACTCTGTGTTAGCCAATTAGCATGCAGTAAGTCTAACACAATAGCTGACTAGCATTTCCATGCTCACTTGATGCCCATGCCATACCACCTAACAGAAAATTGTGAAAAAATCAGTAATGTACGGTTTGACGTGCGGAAATAAGCAGCCTACCTCAAACCCCCATAATGTGGTTGTATAGTGGCCTGTTTCCACATGTCAACCATTCTTAATGCCCTTTAGTGAATGTGCCCCTAATATGTCTTTTTTTTTTTTAAATATTTTAAAAGTGCAGGTAGCATATATTAATATGTACCCTCTATTTAAAAAAATTGAATGTCGTTGATATTATTTTTGAAATCCGTTAAGAAGTCCTCCTACTATGCTGCTTATTCATGGGAAAAAATAATTACTCCTTGGACAGCAGAATAAAAGCCCTCACATGCCTTCCTACATTCCACATCCCCTAGGAGATGTCACCTAAACTTAGCTATTTCAATGACTACAAAAGTCCTGCGCAACAATGCAAGGTGGGGTGGTAAGATTCATGCAGGGTAGCACATCGCAAAGGCTTCTGGAAAACCGTCTAAGCTGAAGATGCTTATCCACCTGGTTTGCAGTGGATGATGTTGCCCTGGTGTGAGAACTTATATCTTGCTGGTTATAGAAAACACCTGCTATAGGTAAGTAACCTGGTTTTACTAAGCTTTATTAGTACTTACCAGCAAATAGTACAACAATTATTTTTGAACTAAAATGCATCAAATAAATTGTAGGTGATGCTAATTTTTATGGACTTGTCAATATATATTTAACTAACTTCCAGTGTGTTCAGATACTGTATTTGCCTTCACCAAGGCAAAATAAGCTAACATCAACATCTGAACATAGAAGTGAGGTGATCACTGAGGGACCCACCCCACAATAGCCAGGCCCCCTGACAAGGCAGAATTGGTATGTAGAGCCTGAACTCTTTCATTACAACTTAAGGTCCATGGGTCAATTTTAGCAGACAAACGAAAAGGTTCCAGTACTTAATACCCTCTCAAAAAAGGCCCTGGTAGCATAGGCGCTGACTCCGTGGGTGCTGTGGGTGCTCAAGCACCCCCAATATTTTTAAACCTGCCCTCCTTGCTTTCCTGCCGCTCAGCCAGCGCTTAAAACTAATTTTAGGTGACTGAACGGCAGTGAAAGAAGCAGAGTACATGCTCCGTCTTCAACTTTCTTCTTCCCTCTCAGCTGTGCTCCTGCCCTTGCGTAAACAGGAAATGAGGGCGTGACCACAGCTGAGAGGGAAGAAGAAAGGTGAAGACGGAGCCGGCTGTACTCTGCTTCTTTCGTTCAGTCAGGTAAAATTAGTTTTAAGAGGTAGGGCAGGGAAGAAATCGCTGAACATTGATGCTGGGCAGGGGGCAGGGGACAGGGGAGAGAGGAGAGTTGCTGAACATGGATACAGGGGAGGGCAGGGGACAGGGGAGGGAGGAGAGTTGCTGAACATGACTACAGGGGAGGGCAGGGGAGAGAGGAGAGTTGCTGAACATGGATACAGGGGAGGACAGGGGACAGAGGAGAGTTGCTGAACATGGATGCAGGGAGAGAGGAGAGTTGCTGAACATGGATGCAGGGGCAGGCAGGGGAGAGAGGAGACTTGCTGAACATGGATACAGGGGAGGGCATGGGGCAGGGGAGAGAGGAGACTTGCTGAACATAGATACAGGGGAGGGCATGGGGCAGGGGAGAGAGGAGACTTGCTGAACATGGATACAGGGGAGGACAGGGGGCAGGGGAGAGAGGAGATTTGCTGAACATGGATACAGGGGAGGGCAGGGGAGTTGCTGGACATAGATGCAGGAGAGGGCAGGGGAGAGAGGAGAGTTGCTGGAAATGGATACAGGGGAGGGCAGGGGAGAGTGGAGAGTTGCTGAACATGGATGCAGGGGAGAGAGGAGAGTTGCTGAACATGGATGCAGGGGAGGGCAGGGGAGAGAGGAGAGTTGCTGAACATGGATGGATGGGAGGGCAGGGGAGAGATGAAAGTTGCTGTACATGGATGCAGGGGAGGGCAGGAGAAATGATGGACATGAATGGAGGGGAGGGAAGACAGGAGGAGATGCACATGGATGGAGGGGAGAGAGGGAAAATGCTGGACATGGATGGCGGGGAGGAAAGAGAGGAAGTGAGATGAACATGGATGGAGGGGCGGAGAGAAGAAAAATGGTGGACATGGATGGAGGAGAGGGAAGAGAGAGGAAGGAGTTGCATATGGATGGAAGAGAGTGAAGAAAGAGGAAGGAGAGGCATACTGACAGAGATGAGGGAAAGGGAAAAGAGGAGAAAAACTACACATGAATGGAGAAAATAGACGCCGGATGGAAAGAGGGAAGAGAGGGGGCAGATGAAGGATGGAAAGGAGAGAGAGAGGGGGCAGATACTGGATGGAAAGGGGGAAGAGAGGGGGCGGATGCTGGAAGGAAAAGGGGGAGAGAGGGGGTAGACGATGGATGGAAAGGGGGGAAAGTTAAAGATTGAGGAAAGAAGAAACAAGAGACTGGGACCAACACAATTAGAAACAGTAAACGGCCAGACCACAAAGGTAGGAAAAAATGAATTTTATTTTTAGTTTAGGATAAAGTAGTGTGGTAGCTGTGTTAATAAATACAGAAAATGGAAGTAATGTTTACTGGACTAATTTTAATACATTTTTGACTAATGTTTGGAGACCAAACCCTCCTTTCTTGTGTCAGTACAGAATACCATAACAGCAGTATACTGTGCTGACCTGAGGAAAGAGGTTTTGGCCTTTGAAAGCTAATTGAAAAATGTATTTAGTCCACTAAAATGATATCATATTTTCTATTTTTTGTTTTATTTGTATTTGTTAACCTATAGTATAGTGATTGAAATATGTCAGTTTTTGAAATTTGCATCTCTTTATATTTGCACAGTACAGGGGGATTGAGGGGTGGGACTGTTCAGGGAAGAAGTCCTGGTGTAGGTTGCAGGCAGCCTATGAGTGGCGCTGCCACTGCCCAGGTGAAGACTGCAGTAGATATAATTTTAAGGTATGGGGTGGGGGGGGGGGGGGGGGGGGGGGGGGGGGGGGGGGGACACTGCCTGTAAAAAAAAAAAAAAAAATTTCAGCACCCCCAATCATTTTGAAAAGTTGGCTCCTATGCCTGGTAGTACATCACCTTCACGGCAGCCTTTATTTTTAGAGTTGTAAACTGAAAGAATTGTAGAGGTGAGAGAAGTTTGTAATATTATTGAAATGGAATTGCAGTGGTGTGTGTGTTTTTCTTTGTTTAAATGTTGCATACACTTAGGCCATTTTTCTCTCTGTTTTCATTTCTATTCCAGCATGCCTACTATAGCAGAACAGTAGTACTTAGGCTTCTTGAAAAGAAGTATAAGTCGTTGGTAAGTCTTTTCTTTTTGGATGTTCTCTTTTGAAAATGAGCTCCATAGTTACTCTTTGCTGAGAAACTATGACTGTAGAGATACTTCTTTGTAAATGGTATTGAATTTCATACTGGAATACTGGGAGCATATTGTTGCCAGAGCTTTGTTCTGACCTTTGGTACTAGATTCAAAATTCTGTTTACTAAGAAGTAACTTTCTTTCAAAAACCTATCAAAATACAGAATCAGCAGTACAAATGTCATTCGGCACTCTTCAGAGAGCAGTAATAATATTACCTTTCAACAGTTGTCCCATGGGCTTTCAACAAGCAGTTAATGCATATGACACCGTTATAATGGTGAAACAGAGATTAGATACCTAAAAGCTGTCAGGTATCTGAGAAAACCAGATAAAGAGAAAAGTCAAATGTCCCTCCTTTAGATACTTATTCTCAGTATTGATATTATAAGAGTTGCATATACATTACTGAGAAGAAATTTGTGAACCCCTTAGGTCAATCTTTTTAGCAAAGTTTATATCCCGAGAGAAAGAGAGAGAAAAACATTGCATAAATAACTTGGGAAAAAGGAATATATTTTTATTTATTCCAGAAAATGTTTAATAGAATTGTATTTATTGTTTCATTGTAAGACTTAATAAAGGAATTTTGGCATATGCATAGTTGTTAGGAGTACTGTGTCTATTAGAGGTATTAGAACTATAGTGAAACAGATTTGCCCAAGATCAGAGAGAACTTCAGTGGGGTCTGAACTTGGCTTTTATGATTCTCAGCCTATTGCTGTAACCACTAGGCTGCTGTTCCACTTGGAATCCCTGGTGGATATAGGGAGCAGGAATAATCTCTGGTTTCTCTTGCTCTGTTGCATCGTCAACATTTTTTATTGAGATTTATTTGTGTATGCCCCAAGTGGTAGTATCATAGTACTCACAAACTCAATTCATTGGAAGGAGCTTTTGATGGGTGTGGCTTCTGGTTGTTAACCTCAGCTGGTTTGGATCTGCAGTGGACAGCATCTTTAATCCATCACCATTTTGTGCCAATATCATTTTGTGGAAAGTTTCTCCTCTTGATGCAGCTTTGCGAAACAAGGGGGACCCTTGTTGAGGATTTGGGACTTTGAGCAGGCTGCCTTGTAATGTCTGAGTTCTCATGAACATGCATTGAAGAAGCAAACAAGTACTGATGAGTAGTATTTCAGATAAGTGATTATACTTTATTATGGCAGAGCTCTGGCCCTAGAAACATATTTTTCTATTTTAAGTACTTTTTGATTAAAGTTGAGTATAACTAACACTTGGGTTTGGGAGTTTTATTTAGGCAACAGTTTTTTTTGTAGTATTTTTTCTCCCACTTATATGGGAATTGTTTCTCACTACAGTTTTTCGGTTTGCCTTTGAGCCAATGAGAAGAAGCCCTATGGGGTTGCATGTAGTAAAAGTCAAAGACTTATCCCAGGGCAGTTGAGTCTCTAGTCATTTAAAAATTAGATAATCCTCCATAGTGTTTGTTCTCTCAACTTTAGGAGCATTAGTAATAGTATTTAGAGTAGTATCATATTACTACCATCAGAGGTCAGGCTTCCAAATTATACCATGATAACTATTGCTATGGTCCCCCATAGCTACCATTTCTGAAAGCAGGAGCAACTAAGGATTGCTCACTCCTGCTCCCTGTTACCCACCAAGGATTCTAAGGTATTTATTGGAGGTTATGGGAGACCCAGAGGAGTAACAGGGGGAAAGGGCACACTTCATTTTACTTAGGGATTGGTAGGTGGTAGCAATTGCTTTGGTGGTGCTCGTTCATTTTACAAAGAGATCTGGATTAGGGGGTGGTTTATAATAACAGAATGGGTCAGCCCTTTAAAAAAGATGGTGAGTCTCATATGAGGTCTGCTGCCCTTGCTTTGCTCCAGCTGTGAACGTACATTATTCATGGCTGCAGTAATGAAAAACTGTATTTCTCCAAGGACAAGCAGCATAACAAGGCCTGGTTGATGGGGTGATGCTCGGCATGGAAGAGCTTCAGCTTAGACCAGTCCAGACATTTTGAGAAGATACCTGCCGTGTGCATCATTTTCTGTACTATGAGGACATTGGGAACCTGCACAACAGCAACAGGATACCAAACAAAATATATATGAAGCAAAATAAATACATAATAAACATGGCTTGAATTGAAATTGTAATGATGTATCTAAATGGCTCTGAAGAAAGCCAAAGATTGAAAAGTTCCCCACACAACAGTGTCAGGTAGAAAGTGATGCGCATGTGAATTGTGAAGCTTTTGATTTGATGTAAGCTTCAGAAGCTCTTCCACTTCTGGTTCTGTTAGTGACATCACGCCATCTCTGAAGACTTGTATCCTGCTGTCCACAGAGAACATCTGCTGTAGATAAGTAACTGTAGGATTCAGTAACTGAAGGTAATGAGATCTCAGCTCACCAATGCATTATTTTACTGCAAGTTAGTAAACAGGCTCCCATCTATTTTAGCTCCTGATTCTATTCCACTAATTACTTGTGCTAAGGAAACCAGGGATTCACTTTCTGTTTCTCACAACAATTTTGATTTGTCATGAATTATTCATGCATCTACATTTTGGTCTCTGTTTTAAAGCATATTCATTCGTGAAAAACATTTACATGTACAGATGTGTACATGTGTAAATAGCGATTTTAGAAAGTATAGAGATTTCAAGGGAGCATGGTGAGTGTGGGTTGGGATTGACAGGGCAAGCACAATTCTGATTTGTCGGGTGTGCCCAGTCCCCTTTGACCAGCCCTTGAAGGCACGTGTAGTAAAGTAAAATACGAATACCTGTAGGCTAGAAAGCTAATAAATACAGTATAGATCAATATGGCACCATCAGTTTTATAATCCAAGAGATGGAAAGAAGTCCAAGTCCAGTAGACCACAGATATATGGGAAACTGCTGAAGAAACGAAAAAACAGGAATAGGAAAGCCTACCAACCTCAGACTAAAACCTCATTTCTCTGGATCTCATCTCAACAAATTCTACAATGCTTGTCCTGCCCTTTGCTTAGAGTTTCAATGCTTTTTTGACTTCTATGTGAATGCTGAGAGTTAATGTGTGGGTCTGAAGTTTCCATTTATTTAACGAGAAGACTTTTTCTACAGGAAAATCTTCACTCCATATATATATATATATATATATTTTATCTTTGTTTTATTTCTAAACATTCACTAGCAGTAAGATAGGACTTATACTCAGACTGAGAATGTAAGATGTTTTAGTCATCTGTGTTTCTTCCTTAGATCGTTGCTTCTGTTCAGCAGTGTTTGTATTATTTTGAATCTTGTGGGTCAAACGTTGGTGAGAGCCCCATAATGGGTATTGGAGTACAGCAGCAGCAGCATTCCAGTAAGTTCTTGATTTTTTTTGATGAGATACATGTTATGTGCTACAGGGGAAAATATTTAGGGATCCTTTTACTAATGGCCTGCGCTGGTGTAGGCCATAGGAATAAATTGGGCCCTGCTACAGATAACTCGAGCTAAGCTTTAGTAAAAGACTCCCCTAGTGTCCCTTTTAGTAGTATTTTGTATTTTAGGGTTTCTGAAAACTAGAAGATATGGCAAATCATTTTCCAGACTTTATTCCAGACATGTGTCAAGAGAGGGCAGTCAAATAATAAATGTTACAATGAGCCTTCAGCTTTTCTACAGGACCAACAATCTTGAATTACCGGTTCTATTAATTTTGGCAGTTTTAATTGGTGTCCATAGAGGTCTGTTCATGAAGAAGTAAATAGATTGCATAATTTCTGCTGATTTAGTGGATTTAAAAATTTTAGTCCATATGATTTTCCATTGGTCCTCTGAAATTGACTGATTAAGCTTTGTAGACCAAGGGGCTCATTTTCAAAGCACTTAGCCTTCCAAAGTTCCACATGTTTCTATGGAACTTTGGAAGGCCTCCAAGATTCTTTGGTAGATGTATGTGAAAAAAATTTTCCATTTTTAAAAAAGTTCCTTTCAAGCAGAGGCAGGTTTAGGGTGGGCTGAAATGGAGTTGCACAATGCCCAAATGTTTGGTTCATCTTCTGTTAGCGAGTTGATAGATAGTTTTGATGATATACAATGTTTAAGTTGCAACTGTTGGAAAAGTTGGTGTGTTGGTTGATATGGCTCTCTCTGTGTCCCGCCTTCCTCTGATGTCATTTCCTTTCCACGAGGGCGGGCGGGATGCTGAGAGGGCAGCAGGGAAGCGAAGGACGACGGAGTTGAGCTTGCTGCTTTTACTAGCGCCACCCACAAGTTCACCGCTGCCTGCGACTTCGTTTTTAGAGTGAGTGGAAGTTAGACATGGGAGCGGGGAGGGCAGGGGAGGGAGGAGAATTGCTGGCCATGGGAGAGGGGAGGGAGGAGAATCGCTGGCGAGGGGAGGGCAGAGGAGGGAGGAGAATCGCTGGACCTCTGAAAAAAGGTGCCGGTACGCTGTACCGTTGCGTACCGGCACAAAAAAAGCACTGGAGAGGAGCCAGCATTTGTAGTGCAGTGGTCTCCCTGACATGCCAGGACACCAACCAGGCACTCTAGGGGGGCATTTGAGAATTTACATCTGTCTTTTTTTGAACTGGGTATACCGGAGCTGTAACAGCTTACAGAAATTATTTATAATGAAAAAAAATCACGTTATTTCTATACTGATATAGTATTTTTCATGATACCTGTTTATATGTACCATGGCTGGTATGAGGGGTGTGGCTACTGTGGGTGTGGCTACCGTATGGGTAGAGCCATAGGTGGTGACCCCACCCTCAATGAGTACCGGTACCATTTTTCGTATAAAAAAAGCACTGTCCAAGCCTGATACTCTACCCCCCCCCCTTCCTCACACGTTAAAAAAAAAAAAAAAGCGGGCACTTTGAGCATGTAATTTGAATACTTTGGCACCAGTTTGAAGGGGTTTTTTGGTTAAATTGAGAGCTTTGGTCTATATAGAGAAATCATCTTTTTATCAGCTATTTGGTGAATACAGCTTTAAATTTATATTACTGTTCGGGCTTTACTTGCAGTTTTTACTTTCACTTCATTTATGATAACGGGAGAGGCTGTTAAGCGATGCTCTCGCTATGGGAAGTGCAGAGCAGCGTCGAAGCACTGTCCAGTGGGTTGTGCTAGCTTGATTCCACCCAAAGCAGTCACAGAGGGCTAGCAGAGCTATTGACTTCTCACACTGGATACTCAAGGCCTCATTTTCTTCACATAACGCTGTTCTTTCTCTGACGCCTGTGGTGATTTTGCCTCAGCAAGATTCAGCCCCTGTGGGTGAAGGGGCTGCTCTGCCGATTCAGAGTTTGTGTGTTTCTTTACCTGCACGTGTTGCTGGTGATTTTTCTGCCATCCCTGGTGCAGCTGCTCCTGTGTCTTCTCAGGAGCCTTTCTCTTCAGAATTTATTTTATTACTTCACCAAGCCATTTTGCTAAAATGCTCTCATGCTCCATGTGTAAAACAGATTTTTCAGGCAGAAAACAATTTATTTTATTTACCCCTTGTGTATATGTTTCAAGTATATTTAAATTCTGTCATGGATTTGGTTGCTAGTACCTCTGCCAGTAAGATGTTTCAGATGTCTGCTGCTTTCTGAGTAGTGATATGTTTCCTCATTGTTCTCCCTTGTATTTTCTTTGCAGCAACTGATCTCTTGTCCTTCAATTTCGTGTGAGAATGCTCACCCTCCTATATCTTATTAAATTCTGTCAAATATTTGAATATTCATATCATCTCTTTCTCTAGCAAGTGTTATGCCTCTTTTGTAGGGTTTGTAAATGTATAAATACTAGGGGGGTTGTTTACTAAAGCTTAGCTCGAGTTATCTGCAGCAGGGCCCATAGGAATAAAATGGGCCTTGCTACAGATAACTCGAGCTAAGCTTTAATAAACAACTCCTTAAGTGATTTAAAATTTAAAAAAAAATTTCATTTACTTCTTTTTTTTTTTTTTTTTTTTCTTTGTCTTGCAAGGCAATAAACAGAAGACTTTCTACACAGGACAGGAATTACAGTACATATATTTCATCCATTCAGTGTGCCTTTTAGGAAGATTGTTGATGTATACACATGGCAGAAAGCTGTTTCCAATAAAGCTGAAGAACAGGAAAGGTAATAACCACTATTTTAGAATGATCTATGATGTATGATCTTGGAATTTGGTTCATACATGGTAAATAGAAGGCTAATATTTCATATTCATCAATGATTGAAGATAGTGCATGCACAAAATCATTAAGATACGAGGCTCTTCTGGAGGTCTTAAAACAAAAAGAATCCACTTAAATATAAACTTATATTTATTTATCAGTATCAAGGTGAGGTTAGTCATGCTTCAAGGAAAATGACAAGACTAAAGCACAAGCTAAAAATGTTTAGTATGCATCTACTAAAATATCTCAAGTGTATACTAAGCATTGTGCTTAATGGGAGATGCTTTACACTTAAATTGTAGTATGTATTGTCCTTGTTAAAATTAACACAAGAAGTGTATAATTTCTGTGTGCTGTTTATCCTTGACCACTGCATGTGGCTACTGCATAAAGTAGTCCATATTTGTTACACTATGGGGCTCATTTTCAAAAGAGAAAAACATCTAAAAAGTATCATAAAGCACCATTTTTTACTTTTTTCTTCTCAAAACGTCCAAATCTGTATTTTCTAAACCTATTGTGCAGACGTTTATCTATTTAATTCGTGTGCAGTGCGTCCAAATCACAAGGGGGCATGTCGCGGACTTTTCAAAGGCTGGATTAGGGCATGTCTAACACTTGGACATTTTACAGCTATAATGGAACAAAACAAAAACGTCCAGGAATAAAAACCAAGACGTTTTGATCTAGACCTGTTTTTAGATCGAATAAGGCACAAAAAGGTACCCTAAATGACCAAATGGCCACTGGAGGGAATCAAGGGTGACCCCTCCCCCCAATACCACCCCCAGTGGCCACTTGTCTCCCACCCCCCAAAATTTAAATAAAAATATGATTTACCAGCCTCTATGACAGCCTCAGATGTTAAAGGCAGGTCTATTAGAACAGCATGCAGGTCCCTGGAGTAGTGCAGTGGTCGGTGCAGTACACAGTAGGGGACCCAGGTCCCTATCTCCCTCTGCCTGTCACACTTGTGGAAATTGTGACCCCCTCCCAAACTCACCAAAACCCTACTATACCCACATATAGGTTGCTCCTTCACTCATATGGACTATTTTAGTGGTGTGCGGTGGGTTTTGGATGGCTCAGGGGACAAGATAAGGAAGCAAAGGTGAGATGTGTACTTGAGATCATTTTTATGAAGTTCACAGAAGTGCCCTCTAGGGTGCCCCATTGCTCTCCTGGAATGTCTGGTGGACCAGTTTACTAAAAATTCTGGCTCCTCCTACATCATGGGTGTCAAATACATGGGTGTCTCTAGCGTTATCATGTGCTAAAAATGATAGCACCTTAGTAAACAGGGCCCTAAGTCTGTTGTTTCTCCATCACCACCATTATTTGTAATGTCTACATCTATTTCGATAAAGAATTAAAACTGTTTATTGCTTTTTTAATTTCTATAATCTTTAATAGGTTTTTTCTTGTATAGTGCCTTTCCTCTCTCAGTTTGATGGATGGTTATTATTAGGATTTATTTACCGCCTTTTTGAAGGAATTCATTCAAGGCGGTGTACAGTAAGATGACAAAATAATTTTTAATTCTATGTACAATAAGTTTTTTTTTTCCTTCTGTGATTTTGTTGAATTTTTTTCTGCCTTTTCTGTATCAAGTTTTTTCTTGGAATTGTATTATGAAAATTAAATAATAATAATAAAAGAAATATAAAACTGTGATTCATAATTAATGTAGTTTCAAATAGTTGCACATTTGTGTTCATTCGTATTAGAAACATAGAAAAATGAAGGCAGATAAAGACCGTATGGCTTATCCAGTCTGCCCAACCATACTACCTGCTATTCCTTCCTCTCCCTTAGAGATCCTATGTACTTGTCCCAACTTTCTTGAATTTAGCTACAGTCTTTGTCGTCATCACCTCCACCAGGAGGTCGTTTCATGAATTCACTACCTTTTCCATGAAGAAGTATTTCCTCAGGTTACTCCTGAGTCTTGCCCCTTTCACGTTCATCCTATGCCCCCTCATTCCAGAGCTTCCTTTCAATTGAAAGATACTCGCCTCTTGTGCATTTATGCCACATATGTATTTAAATATGTCTATTATATCTCCCCTGTCCTGCCTTTTTCCCAAAGTATACATATTTTGATCTTTTAAGTCTGTTGAAATACACTTTATGACAAAGATGTCTGACACCATCCTGTGTATTTCTTTTTGAAGATGTGTTCTCCAGAATTGTACACAATACTCAAATGAGGTCTCACTTATACAGAGGCATTATCACCTCCTTTTTCCTGATGGCCATTCCTCTGTCTGAGTGCCCAAGCATCCTTCAAGCTTTCACCATCGCCTTTTCTCCCTCTGTGACAATCTTAAGATCATCACATATGATCACACCCAAGTCTTTGTCCTCTTCTGTGCACAGAATTACCTTGCCTCCTTAACTGTACTCCCATCCCAAATGTATGCCTCAGTATTTTTTAACCTTAAATCTTAGCTGCCAAGTTCTGTACCATTCTTGAAGTTTTGTTAGGTTCCTTCTCATGTTATCTTTGTCATCAGAGGTGTGTACCCTATTCCAGATCTTGGTATCTTCCGCAAAGAGGCAAACCTTACCAAACAGTCCTTCGGTAATATTGCTTACAAAATTGTTAAAAAGAACCGGCCCGAGAACTGAACCTTACTGCACACCAATGGTAACATCCTTTTCCTCAGAGTGAGTTCCATTTACCACTACCGTCTGTTGCCTTCCACACAATCGGTTCCTTGTTGAAACTGAAAACTGTATCTGAATTCAAGGAATCTTGGGACAAGTACATAAGATCTCTAAGGGAGTGACAGGGAGAGTAGATGACATGGATGGGCAGACTGGACAAGCCATATAGTCTTTATTTGCATTTATTTTTCTATGTTTCTAACCCAGTCACTTTAAGGCCGATTCCGAGGGCATTCGGTTTATTTTTAAGTCACCTATGTGGAACCGGGTCAAAAGCTTTGCTAAAATCTAAGTACACCACATCTAGCATTCTCCCTCGATCCAAATCTCTGGTAATCCAGTCAAAGAAATGAATTGTATTTATCTGATAAGACTTGCCTCTAATGAAATAATTCTGCATCGGATCCTGTAATCCATTGGATTCCAGTAATCTCACTATTCTCTGTTTTACATAGTAACATAGTAGATGACGGCAGAAAAAGACCTGCACGGTCCATCCAGTCTGCCCAACAAGACAAACTCATATGTATACCTTACCTTGATTTGTACCTGCCTTATTCAGGGCACAGACAGTACAAGTCTGCCCAGAGTATTTCCCGCCTCCCAACCACCAGTCCTGCCTCGCATCACCGGCTCTGGCACAGACCATATAAGTCTGCCCTCCACTATCCTCGCCTCCCAACCACAACCCCTCTTCCCCCCACCTGCTCCGCCACCCAATTTTGGCTAAGCTTCTGAGGATCCATTCCTTCTGCACAGAATTCCTTTATGCATATCCCACGCATGTTTGAATTCCTTTACTGTTTTCATCTCCACCACCTCCCGCGGGAGGGCATTCCAAGCATCCACCACCCTCTCTGTGAAAAAATACTTCCTGACATCTTTCCTGAGTCTTTTCACTAATTCACTTAACCACAGAGGTCAGACTTACCAGCCTATAGTTTCCAGCCTTGTCCTTACTTTCATTTTTGTGGAAAGAGACCACATCCCCGTCCTTCTCCAATTCTCTGGGACCACTCTTGTCTCTGTTGAAAATATCAGCCAGTGAAGCTGCCAGCACTTCTCTAAGTTCCTTTAATACTTTTGGTTGTTTCACTGTCTTGCAGTAGCAATAAGATACGGTATATAAATTGATGTAAATAAAATAAAATAAAATAAAACCCCATCATTTGGTCCACCTTTAGTTTAGCTAGCTCCTCATGAACACATTCCTCTGAAAATCATTCATGGGCTATGACACTTCCATTCCTGTTTATGTTTGTCTTCTGTCATCGTAATCCTGGCCCTTCATCTGTGAACACAGAACAGAAATATTTGATAAGCAGTTCCACCTTATCCTTATCAACTTCTACATATTCCTCCCCTACACCTTTGAGTCTCTCAATACCACTTTTGCACTTCCTTTTATTTCTAACATATCTAAAAAAAAAATGTTCTGTTTGGCCATTTTACTGTATCGGCTATTTTTTCTTCCATCTGCATCTTTGCTTTCTTGACAGCTTTACCATTTTCTCTTAGTTTTTTCAGATATTGTCACCTGTTGTCACATCCGTCGCTCCCTCCGGCTGCTCCTCTGCTGGAAGCAGGAGCCGGTGTCCATCGCGGCGATGGCCGGCCTTCTTGAGGCCGCGGCGGAGAGCTGGGGTTCGCCGCGGCGATAGCCGCCCAGTCCGGGGCCCAGGCCATGTGCCGGCGATCGCGGCTGCCGGGCTCTCGATCGCCGGCTATGGGGTCCGTACTCGCGCCAGTGGGGAGAATGGCGCCGAGACGCTATGGCCGGCGTCTCCTTCGCTTTCGGGCGCGGGAACCCGAAGCTCCGCCTCTGAGGAGTTGGATTGGGAGGCCGGTGCTGTAGTCCCGCCTGGGAGGTCGGAGAGAGCCAGTCAGAAAGATTTTGTCAGTAACCGGGTTCTGATTGGCCGGCCACGTCAGCTGGGGCTGGGTGGTTGATTACGGACAGTATTTAAGGAGCAGGCCTGAGATAGGACATTGCTTCAGGTTCTGTTTCCCGAGGCCAGTCTCTGTGTGTTCCAGCATTCAGTTCGTTTTCCTTGTTCTTCTGGTTTTGACCTTTGCATTGTTTTTGGATTTCTCTGCTAGCTGCCTTCCCTGACCTATTGCCTGTTTTGATTACGCTGTGAGCTGCCTGCCCTGACCTGTTGCCTGTTTTGGACTCCTTTGTTTTCCTCCTGCCCTCCGGGCTCCTGGTTCCAGTATTGGGTCAGTTCGTCAACCCTGCGGTTCCGGAAGTCCCGTTGGCCGCCTGCAGCTGAGGGCTCAACCCTCGGTGAACGGCGGTCGCCGCGGGTGAAGACTTGGGGTTGCACGGCTGTCCTCTGAGGTCCTTCGGGGCCTTGCGGGACCTAAGGGCTCACCTTCTCTTCAGACAAGACACCTGTCTTCCTCTTTCTGCGATCTCTTGTAGATTAGAAAGGCTATCTTTTTTCCTTATTTCTCAGCTACTACTTTTGAGAACCAAAGCGGCTTTCTTTTCCTTTTATTTACTTCCCTTACTAAAAGGTTCATTTTCCTTAAAATAGCTCCATTCATTTTTGGCCACAGCTTTCTTACTTCTTCCAGATGTCGCCATCCAGCTAACAACTCTTTGAGGTAATCCCCCGTGTCAACAAAGTTAGTTTGAAGTCTAAAACCTTTACTTTAGAATGAACCCTCTCCACACCTGTCTTAGTATTAAACCACACCATCTAGTGATCTCTGGATGCCAGGTGATCACACACTATAACATCAAAAACATTCTCCTTATTTATAAACAATAAGTCCATTAAGTCCCCATTCTGTGTGGGCTCCATTACTAACTGTTGAAACAGTTCTCCCTGTAGAGAATCCAGGATCTCCCTACTTCTAGAAGACCTCATAAAAGGGACACCCCAATCAGCATCTTGCATATTAAAATTACCTATTAGTAGTATGTCCCCTTTCACAGCTATATTTTGAATGTCTTCAATTAAATCTGTACACTCCTTCTGCCTGTAAAGGAAGCCTATATATCACACCAATGTAAATACATTTTCCATTCCCTCTTTCCAGATTGACTCAGTGTCTCTTCTTTACCCCGTAAATCCTGAAATTGTCACTTTTATATTATCTTTCTTACTACCCTGACTTTCCTGAACATATTCTAGCCTATTATAACTATGTCCCTGTTATGGTTCTGTGTGATCCATGTCTCTGTCACTGCTACTAAAATCCAAATCAGCCTCTTCCATCACAACTTCTAGATTCAGAATCTTATTTACCATGCTATGGGCATTAGTATGCATTGCTTTGCTGATGTTGCCCCTCGTTCCCGTTTTTGTAGAGATACTTAATGTTCTACTGACCTGGGGGCTTTGATCACCCAGCCCCTACGATTCTAGTTTAAAGCCTGCTTCAGTGGGTTAGCCAGTCTGCTACTGAAGATGCTTCTCTTTTTTGATAGATGGACGCCATCTCTACTCGGCCACCCTTGGAAAATCATCTCTTGGTCCAGGAAGCTGAAACACTTTTGATGACATCATCCATATAGCTGTGCATTTATCTCTAGGAAGCGAGGTTCTCTGCCTTGGCCATTGCCTTCCACAGGGAGGATTGATGAGAACACCACCTGCACACCTATATGCTTCACCTTCTCTCCCAGAGTCATGAGTTCACTTTTGATGCATTTGGAGGGTACCTGGCAGTTTCATTTGTGTCAACAAACTAACTTTTAGTTCCCAGCCCTTAGGGCTTGGATGTTAAGAAGTTAGAAATGGACTCCTTGAACTTACCAGACAGCATCTCTCGGGTCCTGTTAGCTTCCAGGAGAGATTCTACTAGGAGGTCATATGATTGTAAATGGATGAAGTTTGCCGTCTGGTGCGAGGGCAAGGCCCTAGATCCATTTTCCTGCCTTATGCAAAATCTGCTCGAATACCTTCTACTCTTCTCAGAGTTGGGTCTCAAAACTAACTACTTAAGGGTTCACCTCAGTGCAGTTGGAGATTATCAACCCTGGTGTGGAGGGTAAGCCCATCTCTGCTCAGCTTTCATTTGTTCAGTTCATGAGGGTCTTCTAATGAAGCCTCCCATCTTGTCATGTGATCTTAACATTGTTCTTATGCATCTAATTAAAACTCCCTTTGAGCTACTTGATATCCACCATCTGAAATACCTGACCTGTAAGGTGCTCCTCTTGGTGGTAGTCACCTCAGCAGACAGGGTCAGTGAGCTATAGGCTTTAGTAACTGATTCATCTTAAAGAGCAGTTTTGCACATGTATCCTAAATTCCTTCTTAAGGTTGTGTCCTAAATTAATTGCACCTTAATCAATCCATTGTTCTACCAACATTTTTCCCAAAGCTAAAGTGCACTTCACACTTTGAACTTCAAGAGAGCCTTGGTCTTCTATCTGGAGTGGACTAAAGCCCATAGAAAACCCATCCCACTTTTTATTTCTTTTGATTTCAACAGGATGGGGGCTGCCATCAGTTCTTGAACTCAAAATGCATTTCCTTTACTTATGCTCAGGCTGGGCAGACACTGGAGCATCATGTCACGGCTCACAATGTGTCAGTAGTCCCACTTCAGGTCAGCCTCTGTAGAGGAAATCTGCACATTCACATCTCACTTCTGCCTAGAGCAAGACTCCAAACACAAGATCTGGTTTGGTCAGACAGTCCTTCAAAATTTATTTGGGATCTAGAGTCCAGCCTTTCCCTTCTCCCCCACAAAGCCTGTTTGTTTTCTGTTCCAGGCTGTCTATTAAAAAAAAAAGAATGAAAGAAAATGAAAAAAAATGTTATTGGATAGTTAATTTGTCTACATGCCTGTTGCAAGCCTAAGTTGCATTCCTTTTTTCGGGATTCCCATCAGTAGGAAGATTACATGCTGCTTGCCCTTGGTAAAAGCGAAGTTACTCATCCGTTCACTGGGTAAATCTCTCTTATCTGCACCCTTCTCCTCCACCGCTAACTCCAGACTCCGTTCCCTTTATCTTGCTGCACCATATGCCTGGAATAGACTTCCTGAGCAGGTACGTCAAGCTCCATCTCTGGCCGTCTTCAATTCTAGCTAAAAGCCCACCTTTTTGATGCTGATTTTAACTCCTAACCCTTATTCACTTGTCCAGAACCCTTATTTTATCATCCTCACCTTAATATTCCCTTATCTCTTGTTTGTCCTGTTTGTCTGTCCTAATTAGATTGTAGGCTCTGTCGAGCAGGGACTGTCTCTTCATGTTCAAGTGTACAGCGCTACGTACATCTAGTAGCGCTATACAAATGATAAGTAGTAGTAGTAATGTTGTCCGAGGATGAGTATTCTCACTGCCCTGCTCACCTCACATTGGAGCTGTATTCTGTTATCTATTGTGTTAGACTGATCTGTCCTGCATGATGATGGCAGGTAGGAAAGCACGTGCACGTACAGTAGTCTGCTTTCAAACTCTTCTGGAAAGAACGCTGGGGAGCTCTTCCTGCACAGATGACGTCACCCATCGGTGAGAATACTCATTCCTGTCCTCTGAGAACACCTGCTACAGGCGAGTAACTTAGCTGTCTTGTGCTATATTGAGCCATGTTATATTAGGTTTGTTGTACATAATATAGCAGACTCAAGAAAAATGTCAGGAAGTATTTTTTCACGGAGAGAGTAGTGGATGCTTGGAATGCCCTCCCGCGGGAGGTGGTGGAAATGAAAACGGTAACGGAATTCAAACATGCGTGGGATAAGCATAAAGGAATCCTGTGCCGAAGGAATGGATCCTCAGGAGCTTAGTCAAGATCGGGAGGCGGGACTGGTGATTGGGAGGCGGGGATAGTGCTGGGCAGACTTATACGGTCTGTGCCAGAGCCGGTGGTGGGAAGCGGGACTGGTGGTTGGGAGGCAGGGATAGTGCTGGACAGACTTATACGGTCTGTGCCCTGAAGAGCACAGGTGCAAATCAAAGTAGGGTATACACAAAAGTAGCACATATGAGTTATCTTGTTGGGCAGACTGAATGGACAGTGCAGGTCTTTTTCTGCCGTCATCTACTATGTTACTATGTTATAGCATTCCTGTTGATCTTGAATATACTGATCTTGAGCTATAGACTGAATGTTAGTATTGCTCATGTTTATGTGACCTAATTGCAAATTTGTATGCCCTCATTGGTTGTACTTTTAATTGCAACACTTATTTTTGTTGTGAATTTCATAGAATGGATATCCCTAACTGACCTGGTGGTGCTGTTTACTCGTATTATATATTCAAGCTGTGCAAAGGAGACACAGGTAGCACATTCAGGTAATGTTTCCCACTGCATAATGCATTTTTTATTATATCAATAGTTGAACAGAAATATGCATTTATTTTTTGTAAAGATGATTCCAGGAAAGACTCTATTTGAGATTGTGAGCTCCATCGTCATCGGCTGTTTTGCATATCAGCAGCAGCACCTAATAAGTAATCTAATTTATATTGTTTTCACAACTACATTTTATATACATCTGGATTAAATTATGCCAATGTTCAATTTTGGATTAGTTAATTTGGGTCACATTTTGAAAATAAATGTGGCTTAGTTTTTGTTTGTCTTCAAATCTAATCATGGAGCTGACATCTTATGTAAAAAAGAAAACACATGCATAAAGTAAATAGTAAGACGTTTTACAACTTCATGCTATGTTAGTCCCTAATCATATGAGTGCGGCAGAAAAAGAAAAGAAAATGATCACAGGTCGTAGAAAGAAGAAAATTATTACATTCAAAGGCATTACATGAAACATCCTGATGCTTTAAATGCTCGTCCCATTGATCCCAATTCTGCTGTACTAGAAAACATTTTTTTATTAAGAAAAGCCTTTAATTGTTCTGGCCAAAGAAGACTTGTATTTACATACTTTAGGGCCCTTTTTCTAAAGCTTAGCGTGTGCAGAATGCTAAGAAGCCCATAGGTATATAATGGGCTTCTTAGCACTTAGCGCATGCTAATATCCATTTTAGAAAAAGGGTTCCTTAATAATACATTTACAAGGATAGCATAAAATATAAGAGCACAAAAGAGCAGGCCTGGTGGCACAGAGACAGAAACAGATTTTCACATATTTGTGTTTGCTTAGTTAGATCAAGAAACACCCAGATGGAGGGATTGCAGCTTCCAGAGGCTGGGATTCTATCAGCAGAATTTATTATTTGCCGGGAAGAGGAAGAGTTGGTATGGGATAAAATAGAGTAGGTGTACTGCCTTCACCAGATAGTCTGTTGTAACAGTACTGTTGAAGCAATCTACTATGGAAGAAAGAAACAGAGCTATTCTGCTAGTGATGTTTATGTTCCTTCAGGATATGGATATGATCATGAAGCTATATTTTAAGATGATTTCAATTTTTGTTTTTCAGTCAGGAGAGCTGGTTGTTTCCTGATTAACTAGTACCCATTTTTGTGAAATTTATTTGTGGGATGCACATATGTTCATGGCTTTATTTGGGAAATTTGTTGCACATTGCTATGGCCAGGAAATTTCCACATTCTTGGCTATAGCAGCATTAGAGAAATGCAAAAAAAAAAAAGAAATTAAACTAGACAAACCAAAAACAGGTGCTTCATGCGGTGGCAGCTGCTATTTAAATGGAGGCCCCTGTGGACCAGTAGCTCCTGCCCCGATGAAAGGTTGAGATGTAAAAAAAAAATGTTCCCTCTAAGACCCTTCCCCTTTAAGCCCTGCCCCTTATATAAATAGATCTGAGGTCTGTCCCTTTCCTCAGCCTCTTCCCCACCCATGCTCCAGGATACTAACCAGGTGGTCCAAGGGGCATTGGTAGGGTGCAAGAGCTGTTGCCAGTTGATCCTAAAGTGACAGCTTCCACTATCAAAATGATGTCTTGTGCTATTACTGCTAGGGTTGGGGGCAGTCATTTTGAGAGAGGGAGGTTCTAGGCAGGGCTATAGTGAAGTATGTGTGCCCACACAAGGTGAATAGGAGGTTGATCACCAAAATTGCACCCTGTCCATTGCCTCCCTTGCTTTGCTAAGAGATAGTGGGTAGGATGGAAGCGCTAAGGGGTTTGTTGCACAGGGTGTGTTTCCAGCTTGGAACATTCCTGATGCTGGAGCAGTAGTAAGTAGTGATTGCTCCTGCTCCCCCTTCCAAATCCCTCAGACTCCATCGGTGAGTCTTAGTCCCAAGTGAATGGGATTTCTTGATGTTTTATTTATTTATTTATTTATTTATTGCATTTGTATCCCACATTTTCCCACCTTTTTGCGGGCTCAAAGTGGCTTACAATACATTATGAATGATGGAAATTACATTTTGTTATGTAATGGCCTAGAGGGGCAAATGTTTGGCAATGTTTCTTCTTGATATTTTAGACTTGGATCAGCGCTGAGATGAGGGATTGTGGGGCTACTTGTCCATCAGGGTGCAGAAACTTCTAGGGGGACACCTGGAGTTCAAAAAATATTAGCTGTTGCTATACAAATTGTGTAATTATTATTTTGCAATAATGAGCTTCTGAGACATTATTCCATGTCCATTGTCTTTTTGGCACTAATGAGCTGCTTTTCATGGTTCTATATTGCACAGGCTCTTTAATGGCAAATTTTAAATAAACATTCATGCTAAAGTATATTTTTACAAAGTGACTGCAACTATGCAGTTTACATGAAAAATATTGTTAAAACTTCTCAAATTTGATGTTTATATGATGATTCAGGCATTTTGTATTATTCTACTTTTGAAATGTACTTTTGCCATGTTTATTCTCTTGTACATGTGATGTATATGGGGAGGCTGATTTTCAAAGCACATAGACTTAAAAAGTAACATAGGTTACTATTTGACTTTGTATGTCTATGTGCTTTGAAAATGAGCACCTTAATCTACTCTTAATGAAAACATCCTTCATGAGAGGATTTGGTAGTTTAGAATTAATGTGGAATTTGCTGTCCAGCCTTCTCTTAGTATTAAAAATGAATTGTGATGAATCAAGAGTGACACACGTTTACAAATGGATTAATGGTAGCCTGTCCTGTCCAGCTTGAAGTTTTATAGAAGAAACTGCACTGATTTCTAGATGCTATGATATCGAAATCAGGATGTGTTTTTTTTTTTTTAAGGTAAAACTAGATTTTTTCTGGATCTCCACTGCCTTTAGAGTAGATAAATTTAGAGGTAGATTTTCAAAATGATTGAAACAGTCAGGAGAGGCTCCTGACCATTTAAATCGCTTTATGGGGGTAACTGGGGATAGTCAACCGCATGTAACTGTTAGTGCCACTAAATATCCTCACTAACTGGCCGTTCCCTAAAAGGCTAGGTTATTGGTGGGCTGTGAGCAGAGCAATAATATTCAGTCCGCTAATCAGGTAAGTAACTGCATAAAGTCAGGATAGCAAAAAGCTGTCATAACTTTATGCGATGAGTTAATCGTGCACCAGTCTGAATATTGGCTGGTGCCTGGTTAACTTCCGGGTCAGAGATGGGCAGAGAGCAAACCTTCCTGGAAAATAATTGTGAGGACTTACTGGGCACAATAGGGTTTAATATCTGCAATTTATAAGTATCTATCTAAGACATAAAAGGCAAGATTGCTCTCACTTATAGGAGACAATGGAAGGTGGAATTAGGGGTACATTATGAGGAAAGGGAGTGGAATCTTGTGGAGGCTTCTCTGCTATAATGTCTGTGGTGGCTAACATACAAGAAACAGATATAAAGTAATATAATAATTCCTCTAGTGAGGCTGCTGCCCTGCTTTCCAGCTGTGTCTTCACTTTGCTAGAGGCACTGTGGAAAAAGAGGCACAATGGAGCATGTGTGGTGGCTATGTCAAAATGTTAGAGTATTCTGGAAGACTGCTGAAGCCTGAATGCAGAGGTGGCTGGGTCAGGAGAACCCTTGGGATCCAGCTATATTTTTGTTTAATAGACCAATACCTGATACAACACTAGTTCAAATGCATTTTCTTGGACATGCTTTCAGTGATGTTAGAATTATCATAGCTGCAGTTTAGAAGTGTATAAATCCCCCATTGGTGGATAGCAAAATTGAGGTAAAGCTGTGAAATAGAGAGATAAAGTCCAGCAAAGAGGACAGCTCTATAAATAGGAAAAAAATATGGATATCCTTTACATCTTATTGTCAGTGATTAATACGTGATGTGGTAAAGTAGTTTCCCCGAGGACAAGCAGGCTGCTTGTTCTCACATGTGGGTCGACGTCTGCGTCGGCCCAGGAATCGGCATTTTGCAAGCAAAATATTTAAACGTTTTTCCAGAGTCTTCTGGCGCGCATGCAGTGTGCACCGCGCATGCGTGGACTGATTTCCCGCCTGTCGCGTGAGCACTTCTCAGTTTTTCTTTCTCCACGTTGAGGTGCGGCAGCATTCATTTTCTGCTCCTCTCAGGCCCAGGAAGAGTAGATTTCCTTCGCTTTTGTTTTTTGCTTTTCTTCACAAGATTAAAAAAATATATATATACTAGTAAAAAAGGCCCGTTTCTGTCACAAATGAAATGGGTGCTAGCAAAGTTTTCCTCGGATTGTGTATGTTTGAGAGAGTGTGTGTGAGACTGACTCTGTGTGAGAGAGAGAGAGAGTGAACGTGCGAGTGTGTGTGTGTGTGTCAGAGAGAGAGTGAGACTGGGTGCGAGTGTGTCTGTGAGAGAGAATGTGTGTGTGAGCATGACAGTGTGTGCCAGGGGCCCCTCCCAGTTCCAGGTTCCCCCCCCTCCCTCCCTCCCTGTTCCAGGTCTCCCTCCCTGTTCCAGGTCTCCCCCCTCTCTCCCTCCCTCCCAGTTCTGGGGTCCTCCCTCCCAGTTCCAGGGTTGCGCCCCCCTCTCTCCCTCCCTCCCTCCCAGTACCAGGTCCCTCCCTCCCTTCCTAGTTCCAGTGTCGTCGTCACTCCCTCCCTCCCACCCAGTTCCAGGGTCGTCCCTCCCCCCTCCCTCCTGCATCATTTTTCTTTCAGTCCCTCATGCTGTGGTTCTCTCTCCCTCCCTCCTTTCATGTGCAGCCTGTTGCGAATTGGCAGCTGTCCTGACTTCTCCCGTCCCCCTTTCTTCCTCTTCGTCTCATGCTTGTGGCGCTTCTGACCTTTATCCTTGCTGTGACAGTGATCGGCGCATGCTGTCTGCAGCTAGTCCTGGAGTCTTTCCTCTGCATGTCCCAACCTCTGCGTAAACAGGAAATGTAATCAGCAGAAGGGCGAGATGTGCAGGGCAGAGGTACCAGAGGCAGCTGCGGGTGGCGAGGGGGTTTGATGCGCCGGGTTGTGGAGGGGGGGTTGATGTGCCCTGGGGGGGAGAGGGGTGTTTGATGTGCCGAGGGGGGGACTTGGGTGATGCACCGAGACCCTGCTTGAATACCTTCTGCACTTATCAGAGTCTGGTCTCAAGACCAACTCCATAAGAGTTCACTTTAGTGCGATCAGTGCTTATCATCGCCGTGTAGAAGGTAAGCCTATCTCTGGACAGCCTTTAGTTGTTCGCTTCATGAGAGGTTTGCTTTTGTCAAAGCCCCCAGTCAAACCTCCACCGGTGTCATGGGATCTCAACGTCTCATTAATCCATGCTTTTGTATATGCTCTGTAATTTTGTTCTTTATAATAGTCTTTACCATTTTGGCCGGTACCGACATAAGACTCAGCAGTCCATAATTTCCCAGATCTCCTCTGGAACCTTTTTAAAAAATTGGCGTTACATTGGCCACCCTTCAGTCTTCCAGTATCTTGCTCAATTTTAAGTATAAATGACATATTACTAAGAATAGCTTTGCAAGTTCATTTTTCAGTTCTGTCAGTACTCTGCAATGAATACCATCTGGTCCAGGAGATTTGCTACTCTTTAATTTGTAGAACTGCCCCATTAACATCCTCCAGGTTTATAGAGAATTCATTCAGTTTCTCTGACTCATCAGCTTTGAATACCATTTCTGGCACTGCTATCTCACCCAAATCTTCCTCTGACAATTCTTCTCCTCTTTGACTGGGGATGGAGTTTGACAATAATCATGTTTTGAGGATTTTGCAAGATTAGGTGGTTGGGCGGGAGGAATTCATAACAGGTTATTAAAGTCGTTTGGTACTTCTAATTATTGTGCATGTTGATCTACAGGATGGATTGGGGGAGTAGGCAATAAGGGGGGTGGTTTTGTTCTTGCTAACAATAGAGGTGATTTGAGAGATGTACACAATGGAATTGGCATGTGCAACTTCTAGAATAGTGACTAAGGGCAGTTGTGTGCACAAATGCTAATGAGTGCCAATTAGTGCCGGTTAACACCAATAATTGTCTGTTAACTCCAATTAGTTAAGTTGCAGGTACAAGTAACCTTATTCTATAACTTGTGTGTGCAAATTCACGTACTAGGTATAAATTTGGTGTGCAAATTTATGGAATCCAGGGGTAGGTGTTTACTTTGTAGACTTGGAAGTTATGTTGGTGATCAGTCAAATTTGAGCCTTGTATTCAGTGGTAGCGATGACTGGATAAATTCCCGATGCTTTATTGTATTTGTATATTCAGTGGTGCTATTATGCAGTAGCTGATGCTGCCACTAATTCATTTGAGATAGATACAGCGCTTTTTTTGTGGGGGTACTTGGGGGTACTGAGTACCGGCACCTTTTCCATTGTCTGCTAAAATTGACCCAAGGACCCCAAGTTTTAATGAAAAAGCTTAGGCTCTACACACCAATTCTGCCTTGTCGTAGGTTCTGTGACTGGTTGCAGGGGGCCTGGCTATTGTGGGGTGGATCCCTCAGTGATCACCCAACCCTTGAAGGGTGGCCTAGCATTTGAGTACCGGCACCTTTTTTGCTAGAAAAGATGCACTGGATAGATTCGTCAGGGTAGTGAAATATCAGACCTGTTTAGCAACTGAATTTTGCTGCTAAATGGTTAAGTGTTGGTACTTTCTATATGGCAAAATTATCACTCAAACACAAAAGTGAATTATCAGAAATTCACAATATATCTTATGGATCTTCATTGACATTTTGGACACGTATTAAGAATGACTACACTATGAAGTAAGGGGGGGGGGGGGGGGTTCCCTATGATTGTGAACCGTGCCCGTACCTTAAAAGCATTGCAGGCTAGGTGGCTCTTCTGAGGTTTTTCCTCCACTGAAATAATAAGTGTATTCGATCATTGTGGTAGCCAGGTGCCTTGAAGCTCCATAAGATATATTATGAATTTCTGATAGGTACTTTCTATATACCATCCTAATCCCATCTCCCCTTGTATGTATAACTTTTATATATATAGCCTGAAATAAAAAAGACAAACTTATGCAGTCAGTATCAATGCCAGCCAAAGTCTTTTTGAATATTCAAGCCACTATTACATAGATCTAGACATTTTTTACATTAGACTAGATCAGGGGTTCTCAACCCAGTCCTCGGGACACACCTGGCGAATCAGTTTTTCTGAATGCCCACAATGAATATGAATAAGAGGGAGGTGCATAGAATGGAGGTAGTGCATGCAAATATATTAATTGCAGATATCCTGAAAACCTGACTGACTATGTGTGTCCCCAGGACTAGGTTTGCCATGATAGTTTATTTTCCATATAAGAATATTACTTTTGTTTGTCTTTTTAAATATTTGGAGTGTAATCTTAAACTTTGTGTGTGTTAGGTACCTATTCGCCAGCAGGTCTTGTTATAGAAGTTTTACGGATGCTTTGCGATCGCAAAGAATGTGCCTCTGAATGCTTATACACTAGTGCTGTCATAGATGCCCTTCTGCATCCTGTTTACTCTTTACTAAATGGAAAACAGGTCAGTAAAATATTATTATTTTAATAAACTATTGTAAATGTTTTGCTCTTTTTGTTGTTATATTTATGAAATCTTCTGTTTTTCTGCTTGGTTGAAATTCATTATATCAAATGTAATAAAATTTGTAACACAGAATGTATAAAATATTAAGGCATACAACATTTGATGAAGGGATACTTGTTTTATGAGCTAGTAAAATATGTTTTCTCTTTAATATTGAGATTATTGATTCCAGTTTTTTTTTTAATCACATTGATGTACCAGCTTGCGACTGTTTTTGTTTTGATTTTCTTTATTGCTTGCTGCTTTATTTTACTGTGCCAAACTCTCTTCAGTTCTGTTTAATTAGCTAATGTGAGGGTAGAATGGATCAGACTGATTTCTGGAGTTCAGTTGGCCACTTTGACAACCAGATTGGGAAAAACATTTCAGTCGGAGCAAGACTTGACTGGCTTGCTATTTGCTGATTGATATTTGATTGCTTTAAGTATTGTTTTGTTGTTATTTGAATATTTTTGTGATTATTTTTGTTTTGAGTATAGTTTGTTACTATTTTTTGATTCTTTAATTATTTTGAAGGTCAACTGGGGGGGGGGGGGGGGGGTTTGGGGAACGGAGAAAGTGGAAGAGGTTCCGTATTTAACTCAATACAATGTGTGATTGCTAGGTGTAAGAGTCAAACACCTGCAGTCTTTTTTTGTATATTTCTTTTTTAATAATAACACTTTTAAAAGACTTTAATATGCATTAATGCTATTAGCACATGTTAACGCGGCAATTTGCTGTAATAAGGGGGAAAGTTATCAACATGGGCTACTGTTAAGTTGAATTAGTTTACCACAAGTCGCGTTATTTTTGCACAACCTCCCATTTTATGCAATGAGACCCTGTGCTAAAATAATCCCAGTAGTTCACATTGAAAACTTTCCCCCTAACAGTTGGAACACAAAAATTTGTTTAGATAAAAGGATGCTATATAAGGGCAAACAAAAAAGTTGAGTGTTTATTATAAGAGCATTAAAACAGTACAAAGGCAATTCGGTATGCTGGTACCTAAATATAGGAGAGGGAGAAAACAAGAAAAGCTGTGTGATTTAGAGATAGATAAGCTTGTCTTCTTTGTACATGGAGGCGTCTCCCGATAATTTTGTCTTGGGATTTGAAGCTAAGTACTCCAACTGTTACCGAAGTGACTCTTTGCTACTGGCTCTTCTCGTTTAGTTATTTGGTTTTTTTTTCCCCTTTCGTACTACAGTTGCCATTTCCATGTCTCTATATTGTTGACGACATTATTAACTTTGTCCAACATATGAACATTTTTTGAACACAATTTCTCTGTTTTTTTACAACAGATTATCTTTATTCTGTAGGTTTTTTCAGAGATTTGTGGGCCTGTGATAAAATCCATATCAGGTGTGTCCACTGAGTTGGTACCCTGGGCCATTGAGGCCTCTTTATTTAAATTTAATTGTTATATGGACATTAATGTGGTCACTCTATAGAGCTACTTAGAGCTTTTTTTGTTCAGTTTCTATTATTATTGCTCTAAGCAGATCTTTTGAATTTTTTGACCTAAATATAGGTGCCAGTAGTGTGCCTAGTTTGTAGAATAGTAACGCTTATGCCCATGATTGGCACCAATTATTAGCAGTTAGCTGTACACATGGGCACCAAGTGATGCCTGCAACTTATACAATACTATCAATTGTGCATATTGCATGATGCCCACTTAGGTGCACCTTACACTTATATTCTAAAGTGGTTTAGGTGCACTCTTAAGCCATTATACAATTGATGCTAAGTCCGTCTCTTTTTGATGCCTAAAATGAGGCTTTTATTTAAGAAGGTAAAATGGAGCTGTGTGATGCACGACATACCCTGAAATAAGAAGCAAGCAAGGTTACATTCACTGACATGGAAGCCCTAATAAGCTTAAAATAGTTAGTAATGACTATTGCAACTTATACTCAAAAAACAAAAATAAAGAATTACAAGGAAATTTTAATAAAAGTTAGCACCCAGAGGAAAAAGAATAGTTTCCTTTTCTGTGTTGCTTTAGATAAGTCAGGAAAAATGTGAATTGTTGATCATAAAATCATCTCATCCATATGTCTGAAGTATAAACCTCAAAAATTAAATGCATTAAAAGTATACCCACAGTACAAAACAAAGATTCACTCCGAGGGATACTCAGATATAAACAAAAAACATTGAAGTGGTCAATGGGTGGTAGAAGATCCTTTATTCAAAAAGAAAATCAAATTCATTGAGTCACCCATTGTCCTTTTTGGATCGTTTGTTTTGATTTTGAAAAAAGGATCTTCTGCCACTCATTGGCCACTTTTGTTGTTTTTTGCTTAAACAGTGTACCCAACATATATAGTTCCTGCTTTAAAAATATATATGGTGGAGCAGGGGTTATGTATGCTACTTTATTGACTTGAATTTGGGTGAAGTAGTTAAGTGAGGGGCCCTTTTACTAAGCCGCGTAGGCAGCTACGTGCGCCCAATGTGCGTCAATTTTGAGTTACTGCCCGGCTACCGCGTGGCCATTGCGGTAATTTCATTTTTGATGCGTGTCCGCTAAGTGTGCCGGAAAATATTTTTATTTTCTGGCGCGTAGGCGGTAATCAACATTCTACACGTGTAGGCCATTGGTGGTTATAGTGTGAGACCTTACCACTAGGTCACAGTGGCTGGCGTTAAGGTCTGAGGCCTAAAATGGATGTGCAGCAATTTTCATTTTGCCACACGTCCATTTTCGGCAAAAATTTTAAAAAGGCATTTTTTACAGATGCGCTGAAAATGATTCTGTGCGCTTCTAAATCATATGTTTACAGTACCGCAGGCAATTTTTCTGCGCGCCTTTGTAAAAGGGCCCCTTAATTTTAAGGTATAAACAATTTTCTACATATTTACACGCGCAAGGTATACATAACATGTATATGCTGGAAGAGAAGAGAGAAAGAGGAGATATGAAAGAAACATTTACATTAATGTACAAGAAGAGAGCCTTTTTCAAATGAAGGAAAACTCTGGAATGAGGGGGCATACGATGAAGTTAAAAGGAAATAGGCTTAGGAGGAATCTATTCATTTACGGAAAGGGTAGTGTAAGCGTGGAATGGCCTCCTGGTGGAGGTTGTGGAGACGAGGACTGTGTCAGAGTTTAAGAAAGATTGGGACAAGCATGTGGGATCCCTTAGGAAAAGGAGGAGTTAAGGGTTATGGAGGATGGGCCATTTGGCCTTTAATCTGCTGCCATATTTCTCTGTTTCTATAACCTCAGGGTACCTAGTTATAGAATTGAATAAAATTAGGCATTAGACAGGCTATCTATGCATTGGCATTCCCAGTGGGATAATTTGGCTAGCATTGCAATGAACATGTATGCAAACATACTCACATACATTTATATATTTTTTGGAGCAGGTGTAAATTTGTGCAAGAGCATTTTTGCGATACTGGAGTTGGTTCTGGGAGTTTATTTTACTTAAGCACGTAGATGTCTACAGTGTATTGCCTTTATGTGCTTGAGAATTTTTATAAGCGCCCTATTATAAAGTTATCCCTACTGTGTTGTCCTTGAGTGATCTTAAAGTTGAAAATATATTGATACTAGTAAAAAAAGGCCCGTTTCGTAAACAAATGAAACGGACGCTAGCAAGGTTTTAGAGAGAGTGATAGTGTGTATATGTATGTGTGTCTGTGTGTGTGTGACACAGTGAAAGTGTGTGTGTGTGTGTGTGTCTGTGTGAAAGAGAGTGTGCAAGGGTAGGGTGAAAATGAAGAGATAGCAGTGAAATTTATTATAATTGTACATAGCACAGCACAAACATTTGAGACAGTTCTTGCCTTATCTCCCCTGCCGCCCCCTCCATACCCAACAATTCTTTCCTTGTCTTCCATCCCCTCTGTGTCCCGTGTGTGTGTGAGAGAGAGAGAGAGAGGTGCTAGCAGTCCCTGTGATAGTGGCAGGTCAGTTGCTCATTATAGCCAGGTGAGAGTGAATGTGTATGTGCTGTTTTTTTCTTTCCTTCCTATGCCCTCCTTGTCTGTTGTTTGTGTGGAGAGCAGAGATATCTATATGGTGCATTCTTCCCACAATGTGAAAGCTAAGGACGTATTCTTGACTGCAGTGTTTGTTTTTCGCAGGTTTTTGTTGTATGCTACTTCTTTGCAGTTGGGTTTTTTGTAATTCCGATGTTGAATGGCGATTTTGTGTTCTGGTAGGGCGTTTTGTCAGGGGAAAGCACATGCTGTACCGTAATCTTAAGCATGGCGTTTTGTCTGGGGAAAGCACATAGCTTGTTCTTAAGCATGGGCTTCCAAATTGGAATCGGCTTCCAGCGAGGTTCGTCGTCTCTCTGTTTTTCTGGGATTGCCCGGTTTGTGTTCTTCCTTCTGCTCCCTTGTTCCGTTGCCTTGTTTTGTGATTGGTCCTTTTAGCGTTGCTGTTGACATCGCGTAGCAACTGTGTGATGCTGGTTTTCATTGTTCCGCGATGCGTCTTATATCACGTACCGTCGCTTAGTAAGGGTTTCGCGATGCAATTGGTTGGGATGTCATTGATCCGCCCTCGACGTCATGACGTTTGACGCGGGGGGAGGGGGGGCAAACACTCATGGGCGAATTCTGGGTTTCACCACCATGCATTTAGAACGTTGGGACTTGTGGTGGCTTCAGAACATTGGAGGTGCGTTTTATATAGAGAGATATTTGTTTCTTCTAGAATACTTTTTATTTTTTCAGTAGCATTTATGGTAAAGCATGAAAATCTAACCGGATATGGAGACAAACAACAGTTTTGAAGTTGGTAATTCCTACAGCAGTTTAAAATGTTTTTGTTTGTGCTGCCACCTACTTAATCACTGGCAAGATTGTAAAGTTATATGTTATTTCCACCTTTATATCACTAACACTGCTACACCTCTAGAAATTTTATCAACAAATTTACCCCATTTATTAAGCCGCGCGTCAATGCCGTCACAGCCCGTTCATTAGCGCATGGCAGTCGCTAGCGCGGCTTAGTAAATGGGGGTTAATTATTGCAAAAATATAGTTACAAAATGAAGGGCTTTTATTGACACTTTTTAAAAAATTGTTTAGAAGTGTCTCCTCTTTCACCAAAATTGTGGATTTGAAAGGCATAGCCTAATAAGAAGAAATAGTTTTAGGTTCTTACGTGTGTGCAAAATTCTTTGGACAACACCAAAAAAGACCTAATAAGCTATATTACAGATGTTATTGTTGATAAATACCTCTTCAGATTTTTTTTCACTTATAATTATTTATTGCTTTTCCATGGCTCAGGTGAATGTGAACTGTGATGAAACCACATTAATAAATATTGCTGACATTTTGGCAAGGATTGCTTCAATAGAACGAGGCCTATCTCTTCTTCTTTATGGAGAAACTATAAACCCTTCTGGGGACAGGTAGGAGTGCTTTATAATGTTTATTATGAATAATTAAGTATTAGAAACCAATCTGGCTATGAAACACAACTACTGCAAGATAATAAAACCAGTTGTTTTTATTAAGCTCCACTAGACATTGTATCTGATGCTAAGCAATGACACCGAGTCATTCTGATTGGTCTCATGACCTGAATTGAATGTGTAAGACTTTTATAGTTCTTTGAACTTAAGCAGTCCTAACAAGTGGATAACGCTGTCCAATGGACCTGAGCTGGATGCATGTAAGCAAAGGTGCTTTCAAAATTGTCTAGAGTAGTACAGCATGTGTGTGTGGGATTTTCCGCCTCAGCATTATTGTATGGATCCTCATTAATGCAGCTCACTGGTTGTGAGTTTTTGGCTCCTTTATTTTTTCTTGGTAGTAAATAATAAAAAAAAAAAACCCTCTTTTTCATGTTAGGCCACCTAGATTTCATGATTCCTTCTCTTAGGGGTCCTTTTCCAAAGGTGCGCTGAAAAATGACCCGTGGTAGTGTAGGCGTGGGTTTTGGGCGTGCGCAAATCCATTTTTCAGCACACCTGTAAAAATGCCTTTTTAAAATTTTTTGCCGAAAATGGAGGTGTGGCAAAATGAAAATTGCCGCACGTCCATTTTGGGTCTGAGACCTTACTGCCAGCCATTGACCTAGCAGTAAAGTCTCACGTGGTAACTGTGCGGTAATGACTTATGTGTGTCAAATGCCACTTGGCGTGCGTCCAAAAATAAAAATTATTTTTTGGCTGCGTGCATCGGACGTGTGCCAAAAATGAAATTACAGCAAGAGCCCCGTGGTAGCCAGGCGCTAACTCCATTTTGGCGCGTGTTGGGCGCACATAGAGGCTTATGCGGCTTAGTAAAAGGGCCCCTTAGTGCTTCCCTATTTAGGATTTTCAATAGAATAGAAAGTATTCTTAGTTTTTGACACAGGTGTGGCATGGGACATAATTTTTAAAATTGACTGATTTTGAATTGGCTTTTTTTCTTCTGATGTCCCAGATGCAGAAGACCTCTAGTGGCTTCAAGAAGTGTGGATGGGTGGTATTACAGCTCACAGTCAGAACACAGTATTCCTAGTTGTTCCACCTTTCAAAAGATGGCACCTGAGGCTCGCTATGCACATGAAGGATGGAAAGAAAGGCTCTATAGATTAAGTCTGAACTAAGGGCTCCTTTTACTAAATGGCGATAAACCCAATGAGGGCTTACTGCTCGCTATAACGGAAGTACCGTCAGGATACCGCAGCAGCCCGGCGGTACTTCCCACCCCTACTGTGCCGTCATTTCCGGCACTACAAAATGCACTTATTTTTGTATCACCAGACTGTACCCAGCGGTAATCGGGCAGTGCCGCGCGCTGCACGGTTACCGCTGGGTTAACATGGGAGCCTTTACTGCCACCTCAATGGGTGGCGGTAAGGACTCCACCCTGAAATGGCCGTGCGGCAAGTGCTTTACTTGCCGCTTGGCCATTTTCTGCAGGAAAGTGAGACCTTCCCTTTTACCAGCTGCAGTAAAAGGGGACCTCAATACACGTGTAAAACATGTGACGATGCCAGCGCCGGCCCCCTTTTGCCACAGCTTGGTAAAAGGGGCCCTTAATGCCTTGGTAGCATCAACAGAGAAGACTATACAGCTGCATTGTATTTGGGAACTTAAACTTTGCAGAGTTACAAAATAATCAGTTATAATAATAATTCAGTCATACTGTGATAGAAAAGAACCTTTAATATTATAGGATCCAGTAATAATAGAACATGCATTGCGGGTATTTTCCTGACCACCACTGGCTTTATGCCCAGATATTCAGTTCTGGCCCATGTCTGGGCTCCACTATTGACTACCCGGGCATATGTGGCTGGCTTAAACTTAGCTGGTTAAGCCTGATATTCAGCATTTAAACAGCTGCGATGAACTGCGTGTAGGTGTCCTAGCTAGTTAAGTGCTGAATATTGGCACTTAACTGGCTAAGTGCTGATTCCACCCTCTGAATGCCCACAAAATATCCAGTTTCAGCTTGAGGGTTAACCAGTATTTTCAGCGGCATTGTCCAATTAACTGCTGCTTAATATGTCCGGTTAGCCCTGGACAGGCGGTTTAAATGGTCAGGAGCCTCTTTTGAATATCTGCCCCACAGCTGTTATTTTATTATTGTGCTTTCATATTTTGAAGAATAGAAGTTTTTTGTTTCCCTTGTTTAGAACTTGTGTTTGTATTAAATAACTGATGCATTGTAATATATCTGTTAATGCAGTGAATTATTAATTTATGACAATCTTTTCAGTAATAATTTAGTACAGGTTGTGTTATATGTTTTTATATTATTTTTATTTCATTTATTTCCTTTATAGCTCACTTATTACATTTCATTATAAAAAAGGTAAAAAGAGTTTTACAAAAATGGTCTTTGCCATGTAGAATCACATAACTGGTTTTGTAAAACTTAAGCAGGATAATATTTCATATTTGTTAATAAACATCTAGTTTTCACTTCATACTCGACTATCTTTTAGTGTTATAGGTGCGCATATGATTGCCCAGTTCACAAAGAAACTTCTTAGTGAAGATATTGCTGTTCTCTCTGAATCTGAAATGTTACCAGTTCTAAAGGGAGCTTTCATCTTTGTGTGTCGTCAAATGTATAACACATGTGAGGGTCTGCATGTGCTTATTCCATACGGCTTGCATGAGTCCATTGCTGAATCATGGAAAAAGGTAACCTTTTTGCAGTGTAATAATTACTATATTCTGAAACCTAAATATAAAGAAATCTATATATTTTATTTATAAATATAAGTTAATAAGTTAAATACCTTTTGTCAGTATTCAGATGTTGTGAGCAGTGTTTTTTTTAATGCCAGCCATGGAGTTTAAATATTTTATTTATGTTCTGTGTTACTATGCAGATACCGAGCAGTGCTCAGTATATGTGGACAGCAGTGACTGCTGGTCAACTCTATAGATAGTGGCGATATTCAACCACTTTCCTTATAGTTAAGCAGTTGTTAGAATATTTTTTAAAATCTGTATAGCTATAGTTAGGTGGAATGCTCTTCATTTGGCACTGTCTGGATAGTGCTACTGAAAATTTCTGTTTGAAGGGCAGTTCTAAAAACTAGGCACCCACATTTACATACCCTTTGCACGCATAAATGTGTAGAATACTAGCATTTATATTTGTAAGTGTACATTTACCTATGGAAGCATCAGCATGGCACCTAAATGCTATTCTTTAAGAGGATGCGCAGCTTGCATAGCATGTAAATGCAGTGGGGTTGTATATGAGTGGAGCATGGAGGGGGCTCCCATTTATGTATGTGACATACAGTTCTCCAAGGACAAGCAGGCCATTGTATTCTCACAGATGAGTGATGTCATCTGACGGAGCCCAGTGGGGTTGCTGACTAGTGATAATACTTAGAACTTTCTAGCAGAATCCCACCATGCATGCACTGGTGCCTTCCCTCAGTCTTGTTTTTTTTTTTTTTTTTTTTTTTTTTTTAATATTTTCAATGATACACAATACAATGTGACCATGCAGTTCACATTTAGTTCCATAAACAGAAAAACATTTCATTTAACATATAAGGAAACAATGAGAACATTTTTTCTGTCCACACAAAAGAAAAAATTGGTTCCAAGATAGGAAAAATTTTACAAGAATATTAAATTAATACACAGTTGCTACCTCTATGTTTAGACTCCAGCCTGTTATGTAGGAGGGCATATAACATTTACTTCACTTCTAGCATCTAGGAAATCTTTAAGCTGTTTAGGGTCCAGAAATTGAAACTGTTTACCTTCAAACATCACATTACAAATACAGGGAAAACGTAATACAAAGTTTGCTTTAATGGCCTCAACTCTGGGTCGCAGTTCCAAAAAGGCCCTGCGTCTCATTTGCGTTGGCCTAGATAAATCTGGAAAAATCCTAACCTTGGAACCCATAAACACGCTATCTAAATGTCTCAGGGAAAGCCTTAGTACTGCATTCCGGTCTGGTTCCAGCACAAAAGTGACCAGCATAGTCGTCCTGTGGGTAATTACTTCCAGAGAGCTTTCCAGGAAGGAAGTAAGATTCATTTTTGCATCCGTCCCTCAGTCTTGTTTTTTCCATGGAACAGGGAGGACATTTTTTTGTGTTCTCTGTTTCACTTTTTTGCCTCTCTTGTGCGGCTATTATTTCTGTTTCACAGTTAGTATTTTCTGGTTCTTTATTTTTCCTTTATTTTCTTTAGTCACAATTGAGTTTAATTTAGCCATCTTGATGTCCCAGAAGACTCCCAGTAGCTTCAAGAGCTGCACCCAATGTATTCGGGTGATTTCTGTAATGGACTTGCATTCTTTGTGCATCAGGTGCCTTGGGCCTGACTATGAGCCTAGCTCTTGTTCTCTCGCTTTAGGTTATCAATAGAAATCAAACAAAATAAAACATGGAAAAGAAAATAAGATGATACCTTTTTTATTGGACATAACTTAAAACATTTCTTGACTAGCTTTCCAAGGTTGCCCTTCTTCGTCAGATCGGAAATAAGCAAATGTGCAAGCTGACAGTGTATATAAGTGAAAACATTCAAGCATTACTATGACAGTCTGACAGGGTGGGAGGATGGGGGTGGGTAGGAGGTATGCATGGGGACATCAAAGCATATCATTGATATTCTAACAGGATGGGTGTGGATAGGTGAGGGGTGGGGTGATCAACAGAGACATACAGCTTTATGGTTTATAATGGGCTAGGAACCCCAGATCCTTGTTAAGTCCTTTCTGTTGGGTGTTAAAATATGCTTTGATGTCCCCATGCATACCTCCTACCCACCCCCATCCTCCCACCCTGTCAGACTGTCATAGTAATGCTTGAATGTTTTCACTTATATACACTGTCAGCTAGCACATTTGCTTATTTCCGATCTGACGAAGAAGGGCAACCTTCGAAAGCTAGTCAAGAAATGTATTAAGTTATGTCCAATAAAGAAGGTATCATCTTATTTTCTTTTCCATGTTTTATTTTGTTTGATTTCTATTGATAACCTTAAGAGTGGACTAACATGGCTACCACACTCCTCTCTCACTTTAAATATTCACTAGAGTACACAGAGGGTATGGCAGGTCCAAAAGGAGAAACATTTTGGCTCTTCAAAGTCTGGTACATCGTAATCTGCACAGGAAACATCAACCTGAATGGCTGCCAAGGCTTCAACATCCACTGGGAATGCACCGGCATTGGAGAGATCTCCACCTGTTTCAACATTGGGCGCTTAGAGCAGGCCCCAGGACTGATCAGCATCAGACCCAACACTGAGGACATATACGAGTTTGATGACCTCCTTGTCGGCACTGAAGGACTGCAGTGCTGAGCATTGAGTAAGCAAAAGCATCGGTCCTTATCGACACATGGTTCCGGGAGCCTCTGGGCATCGGCTTCACCGGTATCTGAGAAGTGCCGGCACTGGAAGGAACACTCCCCCTCTTTGTAAAAGGTACCGGTGCGCAAGTCTCCAAGCAGCTAGGTCCCCGTTTACTGTTCAAGACTGATGGTTTCTCAGGCTGTCTCTCCTGGCTCCACTGCCTTTTGCTGATGCCTTCCTTTGATGAATAGCTCCAAGCCATGCTCATGGAGAAGCTGGCACAGATGCTGCAACTGAAAAATGCTCAGGCATCAAGGGCACTTGCGTCAGCTGTGGTTCAGCCCCAGATTCTTCTTGAAGCTCAACCCTGTCCATTCAGAAATCCTCAATGCCGGCACCTTGAAGGTTGTCAACATTGACACTGGGGGAGAAAACTTCTCCAGACTCCGAGGATAGGGCTGTACCTTGGCGCTGTATGGGGCATGGACATGGTTCCACTGAGCCGAGATAGGCAAAGACTCATTTAGCCAGGTCTGAGTATGGTGAAGAGTCTGAGTGGGATGGTTGATGGGACTCAGCGGAGAACCCACACTACATTTTGGAGGAGGAGTCTTATGGGATTCCCTTTGATCCCTCCCCACTTCAAGAGAGATGTAAATCTCCACAAGAGAATCTCTCTTTCATTGGTGTTGTGTAGGAGATGGAAGAATAGCCTAGAGTAGAAATGTTAACTGTCCTAGACTGACTCTCCTCCAAAGGAAGGAGTCACAGTACCATTGCACCCTGTCCTTATGGGTGCACTGATGAAGAACTAGGAATCTCCCCTCTCAGTGCAGGCTGCACCAAAGAAGGTGGACATGCAGTATTGCATCCAGAATGTCCCCAGATTTGAGAGGGCACAGCTGCTTCATCGCCCTCAAACGAGCAAGGCTTTCCAGGACCCATGCTTCAGCACCCCTGTTTAGGATGGCTCAGACACTTGACTCATTTGGGAGGAACGCTATTCAGGCCTCAATGCTTATTGCCCACATCCAGTCCTCTTAGCTCTACCCATCCTTTATTTACAGTCTTTGATCTGCAGTATGCTAAGTCTTGCGGAATCTTTTCCACAGGAGCAGGCTGCAGAACTTTGCCAGTTGGCCAGTAAACAGCTGCAGTGTTGGGATATTTGGCCTAAGGCGGGTACAATTCTTTTGATTGAGTGTCCAGACTCTTTGCCATTGGTGAGGGGCTCTGCAGAATCTCATGGTTGTGTATCTCTGATCTTCAACCAGGGTTAAGGAGAGATTGGCGGATGTTCCCTGCTGAGGTGACAACCTGTTTGAAGATAAGGTAGAGGAAGTCGCGGACCTCATCAAGAAACATACAGATACCATCCAGACTTTATCTTGGCAACCTCCAGCTGCAGCCTCCTCTTCTAGGAGGTTTTTGAATGGGCCTAGGTGGCGACCCTACTACGCTGAGGCGTAAGTTTTCTCCACCTTCTTGCTCTGCCCAGAACTCCCAGGCCCAGAGTGCTCGACCTCGCCAGTCTCACCCTCAGAAGGCTCAGCCAGCTCCCCAGTTGAGGACGGGAATGAGCAATTGACTGGCTCCAGGAAAGTATAGCTGCACTCAAAGTAATCGACTGGATGTTTATCTTGTCTGGCAGATTGGATGGATCATTCAGGTCTTCATCTTCCGTCATTTACTATGTTACTATGATGGCCTACTGGTATGAAGGAGGCTGAATTTTTACCAACACAGATGGCCCCTTATAACCTCTAACCAGTGGGTTCTTCAAATAGTCTTGGTTATGCCCTGCATTGGCATAAAAAAACCCACCAATTTGCACACAGAGAGCTTCGGCCATCAGCTCTCATCACAAGCAGGTACTTGTAGAGGAAATCTTCACCCTTCTGCAGGACAATGCAGTTGAACCCATGCCATCAGGGCAAGAAAGGAAGGAATTCTGTTCCATGTATTTCCTTGTGCCCAAGAAGATGGGCAAGTATGTGCAACCTGTGTCACTCCTTGTATGTATGAGGAGCCTAACACGTTAGTTACTTCTTCCATTAAAGGCCTGGTTGAAGAGCCCTATATTGTACTGGTAGTAAGTTTTTGCAAAAATGGTGTGATGTGGTCACGTCGCTTGCAACCTTCTATGAGTCTTTCTGCAGCATTCTGAATCAATTAGAGCTGGTGTAGGCCCTTTGTAGTCAGACCATTGTATGGTGCATTGCAGTAATCCAGTCTTGATGTTATCATGGCATGCACAACTGGGATAAGATTTACCTTCTTAATGTAAAGAGAGAGGCAGCATAGCTGTTGCAAATAGTAGGATCAGCTCTTGAAGGTTGTTTGGATTTGGGGAATCAGAGTAAGTGTTGAATTTAATTGTATTGCAAGGTTCGTGACTTGTGATTTGAGGGAGAGTTCATACTTCCCAAAAGAGATTTTTATGTAAGGAATGTATCCACTTGTGTTAGGGACCCAGAGAAGCTCGGTTTTACTTGGGTTCAGGCAAAGTTTGTTGTGTTTAGCCCATTCTTGAATTAATGTTAGACATACAATCATTTTTTGAAGGCTGTAGATAAGTCAGGTTCAATGGGTATGAGTTGCTGCACGTCATCCACCTAGATGTGGAACTGAGTGTCCATTGGCCGAATCAGCTCAGTTAGTGGCTTGAGGTATATGTTGAACAGAATAGGTGACAGTATTGATCCTTGTGGTTCCCCGCAGTTCAGTGCCCATTGTGGTGATGAGTTGCTGCCAAACATTATGGATTGTTGCCTGTCTGATAGATAGGATCTGAACCAGACAAGTACTGTTCCATTGATACCTGTTTCTGTCAGTTATGCTAGCAAGATATCATGGTCATGATCATGGACAGAATCGGCCCCAGCACCAGACTTTGAGGCATTCCACAACTCAGCTTTACTTACGCCGGGTGAATTCCTTTAACCACCACCCTCTGGCATCTGTCTATCAACCAGTTCCTAATCTAGTTCACAATTTTGGGTCCTAACTTCAGCCTGTCAGGTTTATTCAAGAGTCTCCTATAAGGAACAATGTCAAAGGCTTTGCTGAAATCTTAGTAGATTACATCTAGCACATATCCTTGATCCAATTCGATTAGTTTGGCATGATTTACCTTTGGTTAAACCATATTGTTTCGCATCTTGTAACCTATTAGATTCCAGGAAATTCACTATCCTTTTTTTCTGCATCGCTTCCATTACTTTTCCAATAACCAAAGTGAGGCTTAATGGACTGTAGTTTCCAGCTTCTTCTCTGTCACCACTTTTGTGAAGAGGAACCACATCCGCTCTTCTCCAATCTCACGGAACCTCCTCTGTCTCCAAGGATTTATTAAACAACTGTTTTAAGAGGACCCGCCAGAACCTCTCTGAGCTCCCTCAATATCCTGGGATGGCTCCCATCCGGTCCCATAGCTTTGTCCACCTTTAGAGTGTCAAGCTGTTTATAAACACGCTCTTCCATGAATGGTGCTATATCCACTCCATTCTCATATGTGCCTTTGCCAGTCAATTGTGATCCCTCTCCTGGTAAGCCCATCTCTGCACAGCCTCTAGTTGTCCTCTAGTTGTTTGCTTCATGAGAGGTTTGTTACTGACAGAGTCCCCCGTCAGACATTCAACTGTGTCATGGTATCTCAACGTTGTCCTCACCCAGCTGATGAAAGCTCCTCTTGAGCCACTTGATTCCTGTCATCTGAAGTATTTGACCTGTAAAGTTGTGTTTTTGGTGGTGGTCACTTCAGTTCACAGACTCAGTGAGCTTCAGGCCCTGGCAGCTGATCCTTATTACACTAAGTTTCACCATAATAGTGCACGCACCCTAAGTTAATTCCTGAAGTAGTATCGGAGTTCCATCTTTTAATCGTCCTGCCAACATTTTTCCCAAAACCACATGCCCATCCTGGTGAGAGTGTATTGCATACTTTAGACTGCGACCAAGTCTTAGCCTTCTATATGGCGTGCACTAAAGACCATAGACAGTCTACCCAGCTTTTTGTTCCTTTTGACCCAAACAGGATGGGGGTAACCATTGGCAGTGGTACAATTTCTAATTGGCTAGCAGATTGCATCACCTTTACTTATGCCCAGGCTGGGCTGACTCTGGAGGGTCTTGTCAAGGCTCATAATGTCAGAGTCATGGCTATGTTGGAGCCCACGACGTAGTCTCCATAGAGGAGATTTGCCAAGCTTCAACGTCATCTATACACTCATTCAAATCTCAATACTGCCTTGAGCAGGACATCCGATAATATAGACGATTCGGGCAGGCAGTCCTGAAGAATTTGTTCAGTGTCTAGAATCCAACTCCACGCCCCCCCCCCCCCCCCCCCCCCCCCATGGCCCAGATTTGTTCTGATCCAGGCTACACCTCCACACCTGGAATGTTTTAGTTTCAGGATGATTGAATTTCAGGCCTCGACATTTCGAATCCCTATTGCCTGTAGTTGTTTTCAGTGAGCCTGGTAGCTAGGGATTCTCATCTGTGAGAATACAACGGTCTGCCTGTCATTGGAGAAAGCACAGTTACTCACCTGTAGCAGGTGTTCTCTGAGGACAGCAGGCCAAGTATTCTCACCTAGCCTCCCACCTCCCCTTGGAGTTGTATTCCTTTTGCTTTATACAATGACTGATGGACCCACACTCGTGTGTTGGGCAGGAAGGCACCAGCGCAAGGATGCTGCTAGAAAGTTCTATGTACTATCGGTAGTCAGTGTCTGCACCAGGCTCTGTCAGATGACATCACCCATCTGTGAGAATACTTCTCCTGCTGTCCTCAGAGAACACCTGCTACAGGTGAGTAACTTTGCTATGCTGTAAGTTACCACAGTTTCGCCAAATCTATATGGCTGGTGTAATTACAGGCGCATAAATGTTAGGCATGTTGATACTAAGTTACGCTAGGATTCTGTAATGGAATCTGGGTGCCCAGAGGTCGTTATGAGATAGGCTTCCACCATGCATCCTTGGGGTGTCTAAATGAAGGACCACAGTTGCAGAATTGCCCCCATAGTGGTTGCTGCCATAAAGATAACTACTTTTGAAAATTGAGTTGTTTGTTCTCACTGAGTGAATAATATCTATAGGGCTGTGCTGTTATTGGAGGATAATGACACACCACTGTTACGTTAGTAAGTGGTGTGGAATCCATAAGAGAATAATGGAGTAGATTTTTAAAGGCACTTACCCAGTTTGCTTGTGCTGCTAACAGATAAGTGCTGGTGAGAGGAATATTCAGCAACATTAACTGGAAAGTGCTGCTGAATATTCTTTTGATACCCTCGGCACTATCCAGACAGTGCTGGGGGTGGTTTATGGTTGGAGGGTATTCACTTAACAGCCATATTCAGACCACTAACTAGATAACATATCTGGATTGGTACCTAAATGCTGACTGCCACGGTTAAATATCAAGCAGAATATTCCCAGCATACACAGCCAGTAAGTGGGTAATACATCTAGAGTTCTGCAATCAGATAAGTAGGAAATTTGAAAATTACCAACCCCGTGACCAGGTCTAACTATGTATGCTGTTCCACATTGTGTGTACTTTTACTCACATTTAGTGTAGGAATTCTTATGGTTGGGCTAGAAGAGGAAATTGCAACAATATGTGCAGTGGTTAATTTATCCAGTGCTGTGCAATCAGTAAGGGGTAACATATTCGATGATGTTATTAATGAATGGCGATCTCCACTATATAGTGAGTAATTAATCTAGCACTGTGTGGTCAATAAGGATAGAGTTAATGTGGTTGTTAGTGTTTGAATCACATCATACAGAAGCTGTAGAAAGAAGCAGACTACACAAGCTCTGCTAATAAGTATATTTGAAAGAACCCTAAAATAGGAATTCAAATTCTGAATAAAATTGTACTGGGAGAAAACATATTTATCTGAATCATGTCTATGAAGAACACATGATCAATAAAAAGTTTCCAAAATCTTCTTAATTTTGGAAAGTAAAAACTTCTGCCAGAAATCAAAGAACCATGCCGATTAGATAACAATGGAAATTAATGACTACACTATAGAGATGGATGAGACCCAGCCTATTGATAAGAACATTCAAGAAAAAAGAAAATAAGGAAAGCAATTTAAGTAGTGGACATTAAAATGGATGATATCTCTAGTACTTTTAGTTATTTAAAAAATAAACTAAATTAAGTTGCTTTGAAATGCATAGAGATGGAAAACATCTGTGAGGGAGCTGGAGGACACAGCTCCAAAGCAAGATCAGCAGACTGAAATGCTAGAAAAGAAAGCCAGATACAGAACAAATAAGATAGAAGATAAATGTAGTAACCTAGGACTGCCTGAGGTAAGAAGTGTAAGCTCAGAGACTATGCTAAAACCTTTATCTGGACAAGACTCCATTCCGAACACATTCATAGAAAGAGATCATAGAATGTCAGGGAGATACCATCTACTAGGTGTAATGCTGAGAAGTTTTGTTTTCTACTTCCACGTTAACTGGGACAACAGTGATATACTGCAGGCAGTAAGAAAGAAAGAGATGCTAGGGTATATATTTTTTTTCCTTAACCAAATGGGCTCACAATCTAAGTTATAGCTTTGGCTGTCTGCTTTGGTCTTTGCCATGCAGTGAGGTGAACTTCCGTCCCAGTTTATTTTCTTACAGAGGACAGCAGGATTTCCTCAAGGACTTTGCTGTAGTTTTCTCCATTCATTGTCTCTTCTGTCCTGATAAGTGCCCCAGTCGCTGCTGATGAGAATCACCACTAGAAAGACATGCTGCCGACTCTAGGGGGCCAATTAACTAAAGTCCCTGGAATGGACTGCCTGCTATTTTCACGCCAGTAAAAATTACTGAGGTGGAAAAAGCGGGCAGTGCACTAAAGAAATCGCATGCAAATGAACTCCACGGACTTTTACTGTGCAGCTAGATAGGGAGGGCTACCAGGGCATGCACAGAGCAGTCAGTTGCTAAGCGTGGCTGCTCTGCCCATGCTTGGGCTAGCCCTGTGTCACTGAACTGTCAAATGCATTTGACAGCTCACAGCACCCCCCCTCCCCCCAACAAAAAAATTCCTAGTGGTCCCAGTAGACCCTGATCCCTCCCCACACCCCTGAACCCTCTACCAGCCCCCCTCCTAAGGCAAGAGAGACCCTGGTGGCCCTGGAAAAATAAGACCAAAAATATTATAATGCCTCTATATAGCTCCATGGTGCGACCTCACCTTGAGTATTGCATTCAGTTCTGGTTGCCATATCTCAGAAATGAAATAGTGGAATTAAAAAAGGTTCAAAGAAGAGCAACCAAAATGGTAGAGGGGATGGAACTGCTCCCATATGAGGAAAGGCTAAAGAGGTTAGGGCTCTTCAGCTTGGAAAAGAGATGGCTGAGGGGGGGATATGATTGATATCTACAAACTCCTGAGTGGTGTGGAGCAGGTAGAGGTAAATCGATTTTTCACTCGTTCAAAAAGTACAAAGACCAGGGGATACTCAATGAAATTGCATGGAAATACTTTAAAAATAAATAGGAGGAAGTATTTTTTTTCACTCTATGAATAGTTAAGCTCTGGAACTCGTTGCCGGAGGATGTGATAACGGCGGTTAGTGTATCTGGGTTTAAAAAAAGGTTTGGACAAGTTCCTGGAGGAAAAGTTCATAGTCTATTATTGACATGGACATGGGGGAAGCCACTTTTTGCTCTGGAATTGGTAGCATGGAGTGGTGCTACTAATTGGGTTTCTGCCACTTGATCTGGGTTGGCCACTGCTGGAAGCAGGATACAGGGCTAGATGGAAATTGATATGACCCAGTATGGCTATTCTTACGTTCTCATAAGCTAGCTGGCTTTTTTAAAAACAGAAATTCAGTGCTGAAGCCCACATAGGGCCCAGCATTGAATTTCTGGTTTTAGTGCCGTCGACAGACAAAAAATGGTGTCCGCTGCTGTCAGAATATAGATAGCATATTTTTTTTCTGCTGTACTTAAGGCATTTCTAAGATGCTGCCAGAAGAGCATATTTGCTGCATATTTTTGTTATAGGGAGAGCCTTCACCACATAGTTTTCCAATGATCAGCCCACCCCCACATTTGGGGCCTTTCTGCCCATGACTAGGGTATAGTTGGTTGATGTATAAGGAGGCATAACCCTTAGTGGTAGTACTGCAACACTATGACTAGGGGCTCCAGTTTGAGAGGTGGCGCTGGCAACGGCAGGAGCAGCATGGAATAATTTCTTCCCAGTACCCACTATACTAAAGTTACGGACCAGTGAGCCCCCAGTGGGATGGGGGTCTTTGGAGGATGGGAGTCTGATCAGGGGAGCTTGTGTTTGGGAGAGAAGTGATTAGGGTATGGTATGGGTGCTGATTGAGGGGATGGGGGACAGCACTGGAGCCCCTTTAAGATGTGTCTGTGATGGAATAAAGGCATATCAGGATGTCCTTTTTAAAAAAAAAAAAAAAAAAGAAGTTTGGAAATGAAGTGGCTTGAGATAAGAATGAAAGGGGAAGACTCAGGGTAATATCAAGATATATTTTTTCTTCAGAAATGTGGTGGATCTGTGAAAATATCCTATTGGAAGTTGTGGAGACAAAAAAAATATTGGCTGTCAAGAAAATGTGGGAGAAGTAGAGATGATCTCTGCAGGTGGAGAGGGGGGTGGTATTTAAATTCCCAGGATCAGTAGTCTCTGCTAAATGCGATGGGTGAAAGGGGATAGGCGATAGGCAAACTAGATAGCCCCTATTTCCTATATGTACCAATATGTTCTAACTTTTTGTTTACCCACACGTGGGGAGGGGAAACAGTTATCAAGCCATTGAAAAATGTTTTACTCTTGCCTCTTCCTTTTGTTGAGATTGGCAAACATATTATTTCTAGGATCTGACATTTTTGATTGTTGTGTATATTATCCTGATGAGGCTAATGTTATAAAAAGTACCTATGTGAAAAGTCTATGTGTCACTATTTGTGTAAAATAAGCTCTCAGAACTACCCCTAATAGTACACAAATATATGCCAGTTCTGAAGCATATTGAAATGTGTATGTGTACTCAATGTATGTACTTGTGTATTTTATAAAATATGTATGTACATCTTAACTGTACCCCGAAGAACACCTACGCATAGTGTGATTTATAAGTATGCTCCATCTAATTGTAAGATCCTTTTTCTGCATGTAACACATACTTCACATGTGAGAAATACTTTAAAAAGTTAACACTTATAAAGGGGCATTGTCCAAGTTAGAATTGGGATGTTTAGCTCATTGCATAAAAAAAAAAAAACCCATTCAACTGAGAGATTTTCAAACAGATGGGTTTTCATTTTGAAAATGGCTCTCGGATGGGCATGTTTACACAGAAAACTTCTAAAAAAGAAGAGCTATTTTCCAAAGTGACACGTCCAATTTATAAATGCCAAAAAAACAGGCACAAGAACTTGTCTGGCATCATTTTGAGAGAAATGGCCACACAGATGTTCCTGCAGATCAAGGAGGCAGCCTAGTGGTCAGTTCAGTGGGCTTTAAACAATGGCACGCATGTACATTTCCCACCATAACTCCTTTATTTTGTATTGTAAGCCCTCCAGGAACAAAATAAAACCTACTGTACTTAATAGTACACCATAACAAATGCCTTCCACTGTGCAGGTATCTCCTATATTTAGGTACAGTAGGTAATTTGGTGGCTTGGGAGGGCTCTGAATTTCCATCACACGAATTAGGTAGAGTGGGATTTGGACCTGGATCCCCTTGTTCAGTCCACTGCACTGACCAGTAGGCTACTTCTCGGAGCTGCTTTGTTGGGTATGCCTATAATATCTGATGCTGTCATCTCCTTTCAATTTCACTTGTTAAGGGGGTGGGAGGGGGACAGCATAGACTTGGGGATTATGGAGGGGGTCAAGCCTTATTCTGCCCAGTGGTCAGCTGGTCAGTCATAGCACCTTTTTGTTACTTGGATGTGATTGAAATATGTCTAAATACAAATGTCCTTTTTTTTTTTTTACTTGGATGTATCTTCCTGTTCCATTATCGCTGAGAGATGTTCTAATTTTGGTCACTCCCAAAGCATGCCCATGACCCCCCCCCCCTCCCCCCGTGTTATTTGGATGAACTTGGTGGAAAATTTCCAAATTCTCCCTTTTTGAAAATCGTGATGTAAACATTTTCGGCACATGGATGTGTTTTTGGCCGTTATGTTTATCTGCTACGAAAATGAGCTCCATAGAGTATTATGATAGTATATTGATTAAAAATAATATATTTTCTACATTTTTTATTTGATTAAGAATGAAGGCTCATATAATTCAACTTTGCATTTTTTAGACCAGTTTACTTTCAGAAAGAATTCCAACTCCTATTGCTGGAGCAGCATCTGTTTCATCTTCAAGTCAAGAATCACAAAATGTGTAAGCATTACTTCATTATCTTGTTTGAATGGAAAGATAACATATGAAGTGTGTATTATCATAAAAGTATGAACAGTAATTGTGTAAACAACACTTTCATAGTGCTTTGGATGCCATGGGAATGTCACATTCAGGCACATTTTTACTAAATCATATTGGTGTTTAACTTGGATTTTAACATATGCTAATATCATGGGACCACTCTAACAGCAACATTAATCCCCAGATTCTATATGTGGCAACTAAAGTTGTACATGCAAATCAGCTCACATTGATGATTTGTGTGCACAACTTAATTGATTACTGAGCCAATCAGCACCAATACTTGGCTGCTTACAACCAATTATTGGCATTAGTTGGCCTTAATTAGTAGTTATGTGCATATTGTGTTCTATAATGATGTGTGTGGAGCTCCTATAGCACGTAATTTTAAGGGGGCAAGGACATGGTGTTTCTGGAGGCATTCCAGGGGTGTTACCAGAATTTACACACATTGATACAGAATAGATTTGATCGCCGTTTAACTTAGGCACTGGCATTTACACCTACTTTCAGCAGGCATAATTGCCAGCTCCTAAAGTTAGACACCATTTATGCACTTAGGGGGAGACTCTATATATGGTGCCTAGAAAATCTGTGCGGAACTCATTTTTGCTTGCGTGTATTCTGTAAGATTCAGGCGTGATACCCCAGCACCTAAAACTATGCGTGCCCATTTACAGCAACAAAAATGTGGTGTAAATCTCTGTTCTTAGATTTACATGGACTGGGCTATGTTCAGTAACATCGCACATAAATTTGAGAATGCCCATTTCCCTGTCCATTCCGTGCTCATGGTCACACCCTTTTTGAACTGCACGCTTTAGAGTTTAGGCACAGTTCATTACAGTATACGCTTGGTGAGTTATGTGCATAAATTCTAATTACTGCCAATTAGTGCTCATTATTGCTTGTTAAATGCTGTTAACAATGCTGATCAGCATGTTAAGCCAATTAAGTTACACACATTGTTATGGAATATGCTTAAATTTCGGCACGGATCTCTATGCACGCTATATAGAATCCGGCATTCAGCACTATTCTATGAAGGACGCATATTCTTTATAGAATAGCGCTCAATGCTTACATTTTTCAGTGCTACTTATAGATTCTAGTCTATACCTAATGTAGAAATAATGATTAGGTGATGTGGAATAGGAAGGGGTCCTGCTTCACATGGCAATTATTACTGTGCATTAACAGCTCACTGAAAGGTGTCACAACAGGTTATGGTTTATTTGAGCTTGATATACTGTCATATCTAACTGGTAGATCACAGCGGTTTACAAAATTAAAAATAAAAAGACATAATCAGAAAAGAACTACAAATCATGACAATAAAGACTACACAGTTATATCGTACTCACACAAACCTGAGAGTAAACATGGGAAAAGGGCAAGGAAGGCCAAGCCAGGATAAGGAAAGTTAAAATGTAAAAACCATAAGGTCAAGAGGGAACAGCCACTCCAATCTAATTTAAAGAAAAAGCTTTTTTAAAGACCCAAGTCTCCAATAAAAGTTTAAACGTTTTAAAAGATTGCTCAAATCGAATAGGGAGGGGAAGGGAATTTCACAACCAAGGGGAGACAAAATAGAAAGCACGGTGCCTGGTTGATTCAAGTTGTGCATTTTTAGGACTGGGGAGAACCCTCTATCTATCAATAATGGAGTTCCATTTCTCCCTTCCCTTGCTATCCTTCTCCCTTCTTGTTTCCTTCCTCTCTCTCTCCTTATAATTAGTCTGTAAGCTGCATAGATATATTTTATTTATATGCGGGATAGCAAGTTTTTAATAATAAACCTGAAACCTGGAATTATGAAATTCGATAAGTAAGGAGGGAACCCATCTTAAAAGCCTTGAAAGTCAAAACGAGGAGCTGGATAATGTTTTTCGACCGGAAGCCAGTGATACTTCTGCAGTAGGGGGGTAACGTGATCAAACCTACGGGTGTGACAAAGAATACAGCAGTGTTTTGGAGTGACTGGAGATTCTTAAGGTTAAAATGACTAATTCCCAAATAGACAACATTACAGTAGTCCAATCTTGAGACCAGGAGGGATAGAATATCAAATGAAAAGGAGTATGATCAAAATTCTTCCTGATAGAGTGAAGTTGATACAAAGTAGAGAAAACCTGATTTACAAAGTCCAGAGGTCTGAGGGTAAAAGAAAGACTTGAGTCAAGTGTGATACCTAAATAATGGAATGACTTTTCCGGGGAAATAGGGGTGCTGAAAAGATTTAAAGGAAAAGATGGAGAAGAAAGGCCACCCATAAACCAGCAAGCAATAGTATTTTGAGGATTAAGAACTAGTCTGTGTGCAGAGAGCCAATATTGGGAAACAATCTTGCAGAGGGCCAATATTGGGAAAAGAAGGATTTGTGGGAAAAATTAAAAGGATATCATCAGCATAAAAGTGAAAAGAAATCTCATTGGACTGACTAAGCATAACCTGCAGTACTAAAATCACAAGTTAGTGACTACCATGATTTTATTGCAGCTTAGTATTGTCATCCCTTAATGTGATGTTTTTGTGGGTCTGCCACCATTCACGTTAGACCAGTCGTAATGCCAACGTTTTATTGTGTATTGTGCAAATGCTAGATGAAATGTGCATAAACAGCTTTAATTATGATTTCTCATCTTGTTTCTCCACTTGTTTACATGTTCATTTGCCTTTTTTGTTCTTCTCAGTATGAAGTGGGAAGAGTCTTTGCTAGACAATTTGTTAAACTTTGCTGCCACACCAAGAGGTCTTCTACTGCTGCAGCAAACAGGAGCCATGAATGAGTGTGTAACATATATGTTCAGCAGATTTACAAAAAAACTCCAGGTAGGGTTATTTAGTCCTGTTTAAGCAATCAAATAGTTTTGTAATGAGGGTATTAAAAGTGTTGCTTTTATTACTTTAATGAGATAAATCTTAATTGTTGCAAGCTAAAAGTTTCATTTACTAACTTGGGATAACGCAAGTTATGTGCTTCCTTAGAAGGTAATTCTATAAAATGGTACCTAGAAGCAGTGGTGTGCTGGTAAATTTTAACAACAGGCTTTCTCCCCGATCCACCTCTGCGCCCCCCCCCCTCCCAAATTGCAGAGCTGGCTATACCCGGGGAAAGAGCCTGAGGGGGGCAATGCATTACTCTCTCCGGGAAAAAATTTTTTTTAGTGCTTCCAGGTTCCAGTCGAATTCATGTTTAATGTGGGATAAAATGCCATAAATAAGTAAATAGATAGAAACTCTGAACCTTGATCACCTGATTCCCAGAACATATCTGTTTTAGAAGGCCTTTACCAGGAGAAAAAAAAAATCTTTGCACCAATAACAAGGTTTGGTGTCCCTATAACCAGCCTCTCCAAATGGCACACTGATTATGATTTATAACAAATTTACCACCATTTGGGTCGTTGTGAATTGGTTCTCCAAGATGGCCCATTTTATTCCTCTGACCGGCTTACCTCTGTATCCACTCTGGCCCGGCACTTCTTCAAAGAGGTCTTTCACCTCCATGGTTTATCGGAGTTCATCATCTTGTAATGAGGAGTCCAGTTTACCTCCAGATTTTGGCGGAAGCTCTGCTGGTTATTGCAAATCAAGTTGGATTATTCTTCAGGATATCATCCGCAGACCAATGGACATGGAGAGGGTCTATCAGATCCTGAAGTCCTTCCTGCATAGCTACGTCTTGGCCCAAACTAATGACTGTTTCCAGCTGCTGCCTTATGCTGAATTCTTCTATAACAACCATGTGAGCGAGTCTTCCGGGGCATCATCATTCAAGATAGTCTTCAACAGACATCCTAAGGTACTTTGCTGTGCCAACTGCCAAGGCCGCCATCAAGTCTCTCTCTAACCACTGGAGAACCACATGGGAGCTCCTAATCAGACTACCCATCATCATAAAAGGCAAGCTGATAGGAAGAAAAACTTCCAGAAGATTTAGTCTGGTTGTTCACCCAGATGCCCTCTACCAAATTTGCCCCTTCCCCGGTTTATTGGGCTATATTCCATGGTCCGGCAATGTACCAACTGAAGCTACCAGTTACATTATGCATCCGTGACTTGTTTCAGATGTCCTTCTTGAAACCCCTTGGCAGAAAAAGGGAGACAGGATGCCCCCAACACCCATTCCTATCGATGTGAACCCTGTCACAGAATTTGGAGTCCAGGACATCTTTGATGCTCGGAAGGTACGAGGAAGACTCCAATACCTCATTGCCTGGAAAGGCTACGGTCCCAAAGAGAATTCTTGGGAACCTGCAGCCCAAGTCCATGCCCCGGCTCTCCTCTGTAGATTTCATTGCCTATTTCATTGCCGATGTTAAAAAAATGGAAGCGGTGCAAAGAAAAGCTACGAGAATGGTATGGGATTTGCGTTCCAAGACGTATGACCAAAGACTTGCTGACCTGCACATGTATACCCTGGAGGAAAGGAGGAACAGGGGTGATATGATACAGACGTTCAAATACTTGAAAGGTATTAATCCGCAAAAAAATCTTTTCCGGAGATGGGAAGGCGGTAGAACGAGAGGACATGAAATGAGATTGAAGGGGGGCAGACTCAAAAAAGATGTCAGGAAGTATTTTTTCACGGAGAGTGTGGTGGGTGCTTGGAATGCCCTCCCGCGGGAGGTGGTGGAGATGAAAACGGTAACGGAGTTCAAACATGCATGGGATATGCATAAAGGAATCCTGTGCAGCAGGAATGGATCCTCAGAAGCTTAGCTGAAATTGGGTGGCGGAGCAGGTGGGGGGAAGAGGGGTTGGTGGTTGGGAGGCTAGGATAGGGGAGAGCAGACTTATACGGTCTGTACCAGAGCCGGTGATGGGAGACGGGACTGGTGGTTGGGAGGTGGGAAATACTGCTGGGCAGACTTATACGGTCTGTGCCCTGAAAATGACAGGTACAAATTCAAGATATGAGTTTATCTTGGGCAGACTAGATGGACCATGCAGGTCTTTTTTTGCCGTCATCTACTATGTATGTTTCTACTACTATTTCCTTACAAACCCAAACCTCGGCCATGCAGTATGGGGTTTTTGAGGCGAGAGTACTATCATGGCCCTGGGCCATTACTCCCAACCCACATCCTGACTTACTTCAACACTGCCTCCTGCACCACAGAGCATCTTCTCCCGGTGTTAGTCCTGAGTGCACACGCACGTGCCAACGGCACCCCAGATGTCCCACAGTGAGAGTCAGGCTGGGCGCTGTTGGCTGATGTCAGGCCCTTTGACCCATTTAGGACGTCTGACCCTGCGTCCATTGCTATCTCAACTGCTGCTTCCTGATCAGTCTTGATGCAGCCTGCCTTGTCACCTTGTTCAGCTCCACACCTCGTCTTGTCCCAGCTCCAAGCCCTGCCTTATCTTGTCTCCAGCTCCATGCCTCCTCATCTTGTCTCCATCTCCCAGTCTCATCTTGTTTCCAGCTCCTAGCCCTGCTTTGTCTCCAGCCTTGCCTACCCGGTCTCCAGCTTCAGTTTTCCTGTCTTCAGTCCCACTTAGAGGCATATTTTCAAAGCACTTAACCTTCCAAAGTTCCACAGAAACCTATGGAAGTTTGGAAGGCTAAGTGCTTTGAAAATATGCCTCCTAGTGTTCCTATGTTCAGTCTGCCTTGGTGTTCTTGCCTTCAGCTTCTGTGTTTCTGCCTTCAGCCCAGCCCAGCGTTCCTGTCTTCATCCCAGGTTCCGGTTCTACCGGGCCTGCCCCCAGTGGTCTTTTTCAGGGCCATCCAGGTCCAGGTTCCACCGAGCCTGCCCCAAGGACACTTTTCAGGGCATCTGCTGGATACCTCCTTTCTACAATGACTTGACTACTGTCTGTCGAGACCTTACGGACCGCCAGGTAGTGAACTCAGCAACAGCCCAAGGACTCACCTTCTAGACCCGTAACAAAAAGCTTGTGTAAAAATGAAATTAATCTGCCAGCAAACTAGATTTCCTGTTGCATTGATTTGGTAGCAGAGGAGTAGTTATTAGTTGGCATCATGTTTACAGAATAAAAACATTTTTGTGTTTGATTACAGTCCAAGTTGATGGTAGTTCTTTAATGCTTTATACATTGAATTCTTTGTTTCTGATTTTCTGCATGACAATTATAAGTGTTTTAGTTTCCATGTGAGTACAGACAGGCCAATTTTTAAACTACTCATGGGCTTGTAAGCTTCTTTTCAAAGAGAAGCTCCTCACCCCTCACCTTACACCTCTATGGTAACTAGTGCCATGCATATCCTTTACCCTGTATACTTTGCAGTTGGAAAGTGTGCATGCTAATAAGCACATGAGTTTCAAAGTGAATGCTACATTGGACCACCCTAACAGAGCTCCTGATACTGTCCCTTTTTTCTGCAGGGACAAGTTTGCATACTGCTACTTCTCCCATTGAGGAGACAATTTTAAAGTTTTATTCCACCCGCCGCCCCCCCCCCCCCACCCCCAATGGACAAAAAAATTGGCAGTGTAAATGTAGGTTGCTTTCAACATTTTGATTGCTTGTATACTTAATACAACTTTAATAAAACTACTTAATATTTATTTATTTTATTTATTTGTTGCATTTGTACCCCACATTTTCCCACTTGTTTGCAGGCTCAGTGTGGCTTACATGGTGTCGGAGAGGTGTTGGTAGACTCCGGAGTAAACAAATACAAATGCTAGGTTAAGTTATGGTAGGAAAAGGTTCGTGTTGTGGGAACCACATGAAGGAGAACAAGAACCGAAGAAATTGTTTGGTGATCATTACAAACTGTAGTGTTGTGGTGTCGTGCAGTTCAGTCATCTATGTTGAGTCGGGAGGGTATGCCTTTTGAAACAGGTGAGTTTTTAGTTAGGTTACACATGTAGAATCACAATCCTAGAGAACAGTGACTTGATGGTAGAACTTTTTAAATTATGCAAAATAAGAAAGAAGTAATAATTTAAGGTATATTTATATTTTAATTGTGTTTTTGTAAGTTAGATGTATTCTCCTGTGTTTTGCTTTATCAACAGGTCAGCAGATGTGAAAAGTTTGGCTATGGAGTAATGGTTACTCAAGTAGCTGCAACATCTCCAGGCACAGCAGCGCTGCAGAGTTCTGGTAATATTTTTTTTTCTTTTTAAATTTATTTTGTTTATCCATTTTAAAATAAGACAATCTAGGGCATCCACTTGTATAGAAAGCTAATGGTAAACAATTTTAAAAAAGGTGCAAACAGACCCCATCTATAGAAACAAGAAAGCAATATCAAGCTCCAGCCCTCAAAAACGAAGGACCCAATACCATAGGAGACTAAAAGATAAACTTTTTCTATATTATCAAAGGAAAAACAAAGCAGGCCACAAGCTGGTTATTGGAAACAATTTTCATGGAACACCATTAGTAGACCCACCCAAGGAATCCCTTACTGACAACCTCTTAGTAGGCAAAAATAAAGTCAGGTGTGATGGATCCCAAAAAAACATGTTTAGACTGCATTCCCCTAGTTCTATATATGACATCAAATTGCACATGAAAATATTGGCATGCACCCAATTTGTGTGCTTGTTTTAATTGCTTAACTAGCCAATTTAGGGGTAAATGCTATATATGGTGCTGAAAAAAGTGCCATTGTATAAGCCACGCTTAAAGTAAGGTGTGGTTTACAGAATAACGCTTATGCCCAGGGATCATGCTTAACTTTAGGTGTGGTAAACCAATATCAAAAATGTCCCAAAATAAACCGCTGATAAATAACAAATAATATAACTAAAAAACCAGGGTCCAATTAGAGAAGGGCAAATGAGAGAACAGAATAGAGGAATTAATGTCATAGGAACTCAGTTACCTATGAAAATATATATTATTATTTGGAGTAATCTCAGAGTAAAAACTCACCCAAGCGAGGGAACGCCAAAGCGATTTGTACCTCTGAGGGTGGCTAAGCTTGTCAATCATAGATATATTCCTATAAATTTTCAATTTTCTTAAGTGAGGAAACACCGGGTGCTCTTAAAATTAAACATCACACCCCATTATCCATTCTCTCACAGTCCACCTTCAAAGAAAGTACTCCCAAACTCCAATTAAAATTCACCACCGCATGCAGTTTTGTTTATGGTGATGACTGTGTTAATGTGAGTACTGTGTGTCACTGGGCCAGAAAATGTAAAGATTGTGGACCAGGAAGGGCTGATGTGTGTGATCAAAAAACAAATTGGATGATCTGTGACAGCAGCTGGACGAGTGTAACATAAGAAAGGTTAAACTGGTACAGGACAATTGGAGGATCACTCAATGTTACACTGCAACCTTGAAAGAATGATTGAGAGGAGTTCAGAAGCACAAGAAGGAAATTTTGTTGCAGCTTGACAACACTAGGCCTCACAAGGAAATTGAAAAAATGGGTTTCTCAGTCTTACCCCATCTGCCTTACAGCCTAGACTTAGCGTTATTCAATGTCCATCTTTTTTCCAAAATTGAAGGAATACCTTTGGGGGGCATCTGTTTGACTCAAATGAAGAATTGGAAATTGGAAATACTTAAGTAACAAATCACTATCAGAATTATTAATGAGATTCACTATCAATGTTCCACAAGAATTTTGAGAAAATCAGTCTCATTTCTAGGTTCCTAGGAATAGGCTATATCATCTCCACTGAACACAAGACCTGCACTTTTATACCCTGGCAGATAATATGCCCATATTATTGGAAAATTTAATTATTGAGATATCTGTAAGAACTCCATAAAATAATTCTTAACAACTGCCTTAGTTTAAATTTTTGCAACTCAAACCTTAGATTAGAACTTCTAATTGAGTTTTCAAGGGTTTCCAGTTTATGATTTTACATACCACCTTTCCTTTGTAAATAGCAAAGTGGTTTACAAAAAAGAAATTCAGAAAGGAATGCCATTCAAATACAAGAAAAGAGGAGAAAAGAAGTAAAATATAGACTGTAGAGTTACTTAATACTACATAAGCATAGCGTAAGCAGGGAGTCTGTCCACAGTTCCCACAGTGCCACCACTGCATCAGCCTTCAAAGGTCTTCTTAAACAGGTTTTAAGTGCTGCCCTGAATTTCAGAAAAGGTGATTTAGTGTATAGTTCCACTGGCATAGAATTCCAGAAAAAGAGAGCTGCACAAAAGAAAGTGCTCTCACATATAGAGTCAAAATTAGCAGCATGAATAGAAGGGACATGCAGTCACTTATCATATAATGACTGTAGGGCCCTTGGGGTGGGGTATTTATACAGTTATTAGAGAGACAAGATAAGAGGAAGAATCTGTATAGAGATTGTAGGCGAGGGTAAGTATTTTATACTGAATTTGCTATTGGACAGTTAGCTTGTGTTGCTGCTTCAGAAGTGGGGTAATTTGCACCTTTGTGCGGAGCATAAGATCCTTACTGCTGTATTCTGAACAGTCTGAAGTCATTGGAGAAGGTATAGGGCTTACCCATGCTGGCTCCAATCCCAAAATGGCTGCCATGGCCTCCAGCAGCAATCTCACAAAACTGCTGCTGGAAGTTGCAGGAGCCATTTTCCCTATGGAGAGAGCATGGGAAGGAGTGTATGGAGATCACTCCTGCTTCAGCTCACCACTATACCACCAGGGCTGAATGGTAGATTTGGGGGGAGCCCTACAGGTGGGTCCAGAAGTGGATCTTTGCTCAGTGGGAGGGAGGAAGGAATGAGAGCTCTTCTGGTTTGGGGATGTGGCGGTGGAGTAGGGACACTACATGGGAGGGATGGAATGGGAGGAATGCCAGATATCAAGGGGGAGAGAGGGTAAGCTGAATATAATCCAAGATGCATTAAAAAATATAAGATTTTTTAAATTACTACATGAGAGAAACACATCAGTAAGAATAACAGTATATGGTTGAAAAAGAGGAACAAAATTATATAAAGTCAGATTGGAAATACATTCATCTTCATACACTGTAGTCAGTCAACAAAAATTGGGAGAGAAACCTATGAAAGGCAGAGAAAACAGTTTCTATCTTAATAGTGGAGTGGAGGAGTGACCTAGTGGTTAGGGTGGTGGACTTTCGTCCTGAGGAACTGAGTTTGATTCCCACTTCAGGCATAGGCAGCTCCTTGTGACTCTGGGCAAGTCACTTAACCCTCCATTGCCCCATGTAAGCCGCATTGAGCCTGCCGTGAGTGGGAAAGCGCAGGGTACAAATGTAACAATAGTAACGAGAAAAGAAATGACCACTCAAAGTCAGACCAAGTATCTCTTCATAGTGGGGATGGATAAGACGAACCTTGTGGAGCACTTGAAGGTACAGTAATTTTTCCTAAAAGGAAATTAGTTGCTGGGACTCAAAAAATACATATCACAGACCCTAATGAGTGACCACACATTTCCATAGGTACCTAAGTACAAAGGTTGCTCCCATCTGTAAGACCTGAGATCTTAAAAGTAAAAACTGCTGTCTTTTGAGTAGTTCTTGAGATATCAGAACAATCGAAGTTTATAAGTCATAAACACAACATCTTTATGTTTAGAAAAAAACAATTTAAGCAACCAATCTCTGTCAGAATCTAAAGCTGGCTGTACTAATAGCGTAGCCGGCACCACAACCTCCATTTCCAACCCCTCAAGGAAATTTGTTATATCAGGGCTGTCCACAGAGAGCCCCTGCTTTCTTTTGCCTTCAGGTAAATAATATATCTTAGAGATGCACAGAAAGGAGGAATCAGGAACCTTCAACACTTCAGACAAATAACATTTAAACATATCTAAAGGAGAAGTAGCAAAAGCCTTAGGGAAATTAATCACTTTAAGGTTTTGGCGTCTGACAGAGTTTTCCAAACTTTCCAGTTTCTGATGGATATTCCCACTATCCTTCATCCGGGTCTGAACCAGGGTTTCTAAAGTTTCAAGCCCAGTATCAAAATGTCCAACTTTAAGTTCCATATCAGTTATCTTTTTTTCCAAGGCTGTTTTCTCAATCGTAATAGCAGAGCACTGGGAAGAAACAGTCTGAATTCGAACATTCAAAGAAGACTGTACAGTCGATATTGTCTTCCCTATAGTCTCCAAAGTAGTATAGTAAAATGCTGTAATTGCCTATTGCTCATGTTTGATCTATTCTTACTGTACACCGCCTTGAGCGAATTCCTTCAAAAAGGCGGTAAATAAATCCTAATAAATAAATAAATACACTCTGTCTTGGCAATGGGACTCGCCTCTAATTTGGACCCAATGCTTGAGTATCAGCAAGTTCTACCGCCAAAGTTTGCTTCAGGGATGACTCCTCAGAATGACCATCTCCTCCTTCCACCAGTGACTACACCAGATATACCCACTCCACTTGAGCCACAGGTTCTTCTCCCGCCACGCAGCCCTCCAGCAAGGTTAACTCGCCAGTCGTCAGGGGAAACTCCTCCCAATGCCTCAATAGGGGGCGGCTGTGCTGGCGGACTCCTCGCATCCGGGGACAAGCTAGCTACCTCAAAAGAGGGGGAGCCAGCCTCTGCTCCACCTCCAGCCGAGTATTCCACTGCTGTTTCTGACTTGGCCTCCTATCCACAAAAATGTCCATCAAACCAGGCAACTGAACCAAACCGGGTTCCGCAGGAAAAAAATCTGGATCTTTGATTTTTGTTTTACCATGAAATCAGTTTAGAGATGACGGTGTCCAGTAGAGAGCTTCATCGAGATGCAATTTTTTAATACCTTTTCTGGACAAAAACTCTTGGTTTATAGTAGAGTATATACGATATCCACATCTCAGGAATCAGTAGGTAATTCCTCAAACAATCCATTGGTCACTTGCCCTTGAGCAGAGTGGACCTGATTGACTACCAGTCTCTGAATTCCTCATCCAATTTATAATTTTTGTTTCAATTCTGAGACTGGCCAACATGATTGCCAGTCTTCCATGTGGATCCATGTTGAAGGCCGTATTGGGATCCAGATTGGCCACATCTATTTTACCTTCTTACAAATTTCTCTGGTCATGCCATCAAATAATTCAATTAGATTTGTTTGAAAAGGTTTTTATTTGGTGATACCACATTGTCTATGATCTTGTAATTTACTAACGGCAAGGTATTCCACCATTCTGTCCTTCAGTAGTGTTTCTATTAACTTACCTACCACCAATATTAAACTAATAGTAGTAGTGTACCTCACTAGCATTAGTCAAATTTAATTGATTTTGACAGGTGACACGCCCAGTTCCAGGTTTTCAGCCAGTAAGAAGTGAGGACATGCCTGAGCCATGTCGATTCCCTGCTCCCTCGGATGAGGTCACTGCCCAAACCACACTCAAGCCACACCCATGGCCCCCCCTTAGATGGTGTTACCAGATATGACGTTTTGACCCTGCCCAAGCCCCACCCCTTTTGCATAGCCATGACCCTTTTCCAGCATTATTTGCATAGCCTCACCCCCTACCCCCATGCCCCCTATAGGAAGATGTGGCACCCCCCCCCCAATACCCTCCAGGTGGAAAATGTGGTGCTACCTCCTGGTGGAAGATATGGCATCACCGCCTTGCAGAAGATCCGGCGCATCCCCCGGTGGAAGATGCACCCCCCCCCCCCCCCCCCCCCCCCCGCGGAAGATGCAGCACCCTCATCAGCGGAAAATGTGGCACCCCTACGGCGGAAGGTGCAGTACCCCCTTGGTGGAAGATGCAACTTTCTGCGTCCCCCCTGAAACTCTTCTGTATTTCATAATGAAATACATGCTGCATTAGATTCTGATATGTTATGTTATTAGAGATTTGTATCACGCCATATCCCCACAAAACAGGTTCAGAGTGGGTCACAGGCTTCTAAACCAAAAAGAAGAAAATCATAGAAACTTATTAAAAGGATAGGTTTTCAGATTTTTATGAAAAGCCTTATGAGAAGGAATCGTTTATAAGAAGGAATCGGACAAATTCCTAATGGTAGCGGATTCCAAACCTTAACCGTTCGATAACAAATAGATTTTTTTCATATACAGATTCAAGTTTAATTCCTTTCATTGATGGAAAAGATAGTAATAAACAGTCCTGACTATGACTCTTAGTGAAACCACCCAACAACTGAAGTAAAAAGAAAAAAACCTTTTGGTAGCTCCCTATGCTGAGTTTTAAAGACCAAACAGCATAACTTAAACACAATATGTAGTTCATCCGGGAGCTAGTGAAGATTCGCCAATAAAGGAGTATCATGATCGTATCTAGACTTCCTATATATCAATCTTTCAGCTGTATTGTACAGAAAATAAATTTTCTTCATAAGTTTTGTTGAAATTCCAGAATAAAAGGAATTACAGTAATGTACTTAGGACAGCACAGTAGCTTGCACAACTATTCTGAAATATTGTTGAAGAAAATATGAACAAATTAGTTGCAACTGTCTCAATTTATAAAAATGACTTTTGAACTAACATAACCTGATTCTCAAAGCTTAACGAGGAGTCCAGTAAGACTCCCAGTACTTTAGAGACTCTATTAGTTTTAAAAGATGTTCCATCAGATATCTATATTAAATCTGGATTAGGTTCAGCATGCTGATCAAACCATGAAAGCTTGTTTTTTCAGTATTATTTATTTATTTACAGCATTTATATCCCACAATTCAGTGGCGTAGCCAGACAGCCAATTTTGGGTGGGCCTGAACCCAAAGTGGGCAGGCACAAAATTTTCTCTCTAACCCCCTCTCCCAGCATTTCCCAACTCAAAAGATAAATACTTTAGCTGATGAAGATCCCCAAGCTCTGTCACCTGAAAACTTCCACCAAAGATGGCCAGAATTTACTTTTACCAAGCTTGGTCGGAAGCAACAACTCCTTGAGCCACCGATAGTGGCACCCCATGCTTAGTTGTCAGTGGTTCAAGGATGCTGCCCCCATCTGCCAAGCTCAGCAGAAGGGATTTCTGGCCACCTTCAGTGGAGGTCCTCAGCTAGCAGGGCTTGGGGATCCCCACCAGCTACAGCAAGGGTCAGGGCTGCTGTTAGCCATGCTGGTGCCCAGGGCAGAAAATAAAGAAGCCCTCTCCTCTTTAATCTCCCCATCTGCCCTTACAGTCTCACAGTGACAGACCATCACCAAATACAGAACAAGGGATTACAAATTAGAAATAAAAATATGTAGACAAAAATTGAACTGAGAACTTCAACATTTAGTGCAACACTGGAGAAATAAAAATAAAAATGCATTTCCTTTTCTACTGAACACAAGAAAAGTGAACATATTCCATTTAAAACATTCAAAATAAAATTATTTTTCTACCTTTTGTTGTCTGGACATTTTATTTTTCTATCATGTTGGTTTCAGTTTATCCTTCCCACTTTCCCGTCGTCTTCTGCTAATTCTTCAAGCAACTGTTGTCCATTTGTCTTTTCTCTCCTCTCGTTCCATTTCCTCACTACAACTGCTTCTGAAATATTGCTCTTTCCTTTCTGTATTTTGTTCTTTTCTGCCTCTGTCTACTCAAATTTAACCCTCTTTCTAAACTTTTTCCTCCTTTTTACTTTTCAGATATCTATCAAATTTTCATCTCCTTTCACCCACTAACTCACCCATATCCAAACTCATTCCTTCCCAGCCTTCCATTCCCTTCCATCCTCAATCTACGCACCATTACCATATTTCTACCACCTGTAATCACTATCCTCTCATTCATTTCATTACCATCTCCCCTCTCTCTTTATCCTCTCTTCACTCTCATAGCCTGACATCTCCCTTTTACCCCCTCCCCCTCCGTCCATTGTCCTGCATTTCTCTCTCTTACCCATTGTCCAGCATATCTCCCTTCTGCCCCTGGATCCAATATCTCCCTCTTCTCCCTCTCTTGTGCAGCACCTCTCCTTCCCTTTGCTCCACCTCTATGTCCAACATCTCTCCCATATTGTCCACTCTTTCTTTCTCTCTCTCCCTGCCTTGAGCCCCTGATCTAACATCTTTTTCTCTCCCCTCCAGCCATGTTCAATATTTCCATCTCTCACTCCCTTCCCTCCACTGTCATGTCCAACACTTTTTTCCTCTATCGTCCTTTGCCACTCCTCTGCAGCCTTTCCCTTCCTCTCCCCACCATAGCCATATCAAACAATTCTCCCTCTCTTTTCTCCTGCAGCTCTCCCTCCCCCATGTCAAACAATTATTTCTCCACCCCCACCGTCTCACTCACTCGCTCTCTCCACCCCACCCCCTCTCACAGAGCAGGCCCAGGGCAAGGACACTGATGCCCAACCACTTTTTTCTCATCCTGGCCACTGCTGTAGTGTGGCGGCCTTGAGGAATTGCTGTAAGGCAGCTTTCATGCCCTTCCCTGCCTCTCTCTCCACCCCTGCGTCCCACCACGCCTGCAATGAAAATGATTGTCCTCCCTGCCGGCGCTGCCTCGGCCCCTGCATGCTACCCTGCCTCTGTCCCTGCCTGCATTCTTTTCTTCGATCGTCGCGTCGCCGGCAGCGCTGCCATTCACTCAGGCAGCTCCGCTCCCCTCTGCCGCATCCATCTAGCCCTACGTAAACAGGAAGTGCGTCAGAAAGAGCCGGATGGACGCGGCAGAGGGGAGCGGAGCTGCCTGAATGAATGGCAGCGCTGCCGGCGACGCAACGATCGAAGAAAAGAATGCAGGCAGGGATAGAGGCAGGGGTAACGTGCAGGGGCCGAGGCAGCGCCGGCGGGGAAGACAAGCATTTTCGTTGCAGCGCACGACACATGCAAGGGATGTTGGGTGGGCCTGGAGGGAAAGTGGATGGGCCTGGGCCCGTCCAGGCCCACCCGTGGCTACGCCCCTGCCACAATTTCCCACCCATGGGCAGGCCCAATGTGGCTTACAACAATCTACATAAAAACACAGCATGTCAGGGGTCAAACAATTAATGTCTTAGAAGTATAATGGGGAAAAGGCAAAGCGAGGTAAAGTAAAACAGAGAGAGCAGCGGTGAGTAATGTGACACCGGGGTAAGACAGATCAGAAGGTAGAGATGCCTGGTGGGAGTGATGCGTACGCTTTGCCAAATAGAAAGGTCTGGAGGCGCTTTTTGAAAGTAGGGTGATCAGTAGTAAGTTTCATCAGTTTAGGCAGTTCATTCCAGAGATGAGCGCTAGAGTAGGAGAAAGTTGATGCATAGATGCTTTTGTATTTAAGTCCATTATATACTGGGTAATGGAGGTTTAACTACGTTCTTGAGGATCTGTGGGAGTTCCTTGGTGGCAAGTTGATCAGGGTGTCCATGTATGCAGGGGCTTCTCCATAGATGATTTTATGCACCAGAGCGCAAATTTTAAAAGTGATATGGTCCTTGACAGGAAGCCAGTGCAGTTTCTCTCTCAGAGGCCTTGTACTTTCAAATCTAGATGCACCATAAATGAGCCTGGCAGCCGTATTCTGAGCTGTCCAGTGACTGTGAGGTCCCTCAGAGATCCATCCTGGTACCATTATTATTCAATCTTTTTCTGTCACCTCTTATCACTAATTCATTCAAGGACGGGTATTACGCTATTCTGAGAAGATCAGAATATTGGGAGTAGTTTTTGATTCAAAGCATCATTTTTCATTTTATAGCGCATCTGTTCAGCCAAATCCTACCTGTTCCTTCAATGTGTACATCTTCTCATCTTGTCACTGGTAATATCTTTATTTGCCAGTCTTCAACATTCTTCCATCAAGTAATTACAGCTAGTACAGTCCAGAGCAATTAAACTCCTTCATAGAGTTCATAAATTTGATCATGTCACACCACTGCTCAAAACTGAACATTGGCTTCCTGTGTCAGCTCAAATACAATTCAAACTGTTAACACTAGTATACAAAGAATTAAAATCACTAGCACCCGACTATCTTGTTAATCTACTCATTCCATATACTCCCATATATACCTATGATCTTCTCAAAATCAGTTACACCAACATGTACACAAAGTCACTCACTTACCAGAGACAGCCACAGATAGACCCAATGACAAGATGACACACACTGAGAGGAAGAATCTTGGTAGAGGCATAGAGGAGGAACACATTGAGTTTGAATGAGGATGCTGCAAGGGTGATGAGAAAGGCTGGAAACACAGTAGGGAAATGAAAGATAGGCAAAGACACACCTATATGGACACAAATTATATCTTTCAGAGCTCCTCCAGCAGCCATCAGTTCAAGCACCCAGTCCAAAAGACAGATGAGGTTAGCATTTATACAAAATTTCCAGCAGGTGCTGTTGCCAGTAGTTAGATGTTCTGCCCTCAATATGCACAAGCTTTGCTGAATACTTCATATATGTGTAGACTTTGTCTCCATCCGTGCATATTTTCTCAACATGGATATTGATGGCTCCGTAAATCCACATGTAAATTGTGGTCATTCTAAAATTGCTATTTCAACACTTAGGGCTTCAGAAAAATGTCCTTAACCTTATAGCCCTTGTTGAGGCAATTTTTTCAAACTGGAGCTATTATGGGTTTGTTGTGATAGAGGGTATGAAGAGATATGCAGTCAATACTTTTTGGTTTCTTAATTACTTTTTCAGTAGGGCACAGTATATACTTTTTAAATAGCACTATATGAAAAATGTACAAAGGTATGAAATGTTTTCAAAGGCTTTGTATGCTGGGACAATAGAATAATGATTATATGTTTAATTTCAGGCTTCATCAAAGCACTTACAACTGAATTATGGTCTGTTCTGGAGTGTGGAAGAGATGATGTTAGGGTAATTCAACCCAGATCGACTCCAGTAGATCCCATTGATAGAAGTTGTCAGAAAGTAAGAAATTATTTAATTTTAAGATTTGCACACTATAATCTAATGATAGTTTGATTGCATGGTTTTAAAATAGTAAATCTTTTTCCCAAGGATTTAATCTCCTTTAGCTTTAGAAATGACCAAAAGAAATCTACTAACTCCCGGATTCTATATTGGTATGCAGCTTAATTGCTGTGCGTGCAACTTAATTGATTAACAAGTTATTGGCGTTAATTGTCCTTAATTGGTAGTTACACACACATCGTATTCTATAATGATGTGCGCAGATCTCCTATAGTGCACATTTCAAGGGGGCTCGAACAGGAGCATTCCAGGGGCATTTCCAGAATTTACATGTATTGTTACAGAGTAGACTTGATCCCGGTGCTGGCATTTACACCTGCTTTCAGCAGGCGTAATTGCTGGTGCCTAAAGTTAGGCGCCATTTATGCGCTTAGTGCTATTTAATAAAGGATGTGGATCCTTTATAGAATAGCGCTCAGCGTTCAAATTTTTCAGCGCTGATTTTTCGGTACCATTTATAGAACCTAGTCCACTATGTGCAAGCAAAAAAACAGTGTTTTTAGCTAATCATTCCATTTTCATGAACTCACAGAGCTAGATATCAAACTAGATAACTTTGAGGGGCATAATTGAACGTCGCCGGCCAAATAGATCGCCGGCGATCTATGTTGGCGGCAGCGCCACAGCTGGCCGGAACCGTATTATCGAAAAAGATGGCCGGCCATCTTTTTTTTCGATAATACGGTTTAGCCTGGCCAAATGCCGTGGAGTTCGCCGGGTTTGTTTTTCAGCGATAATGGAAAGTTATGTCGGCCATCTCAAACCCCGGCCAAATTCAAAGCATTTGGCCGTGGGAGGAGCCAGCATTTTTAGTGCAGTGGCCCCCCCTGACATGCCAGGACACCAACCAGACACCCTAGGGGTCACTGCAGTGGACTTCAGAATAGCTCCCACCACGTGCATAGCTCCCTTACTTTGGGAGCTGAGCCCCCCAAACCCACTACCCACAAATGTACTGCATCCACCAAAATTGCTCCAGGGACCTGCATACAGCCTCTAGGACTTATTGCTGCTGTATAAATTTGGCACACCAGTTCACACCTGAAGACTAATCTCTCTGAAAAAGTTCTTTCTTGAAATAACCACGTTTACTCACAGTTAACTGCAGATCAGAGGTTGTGCCCCACTGGCAAAGAGTCCCCTGGTACTAAGATTAGCAGTAGGTCAGAGCTGGCACAATGGTGTACAATGCCCTCTTTCAGCAACATTCAAGGTAAGAACTACGTTCTCTAACTTGGGTAACACAGGAAAGGGAACTAAAACTGGCTTACAAAAATGGCCACTACCGCATGGACTCCAACAGGAAACAAAACAGGGCACACTCTGACCCAGTTAGCAGGGGAGAAAAGCACCATGGGAGTAGAGCCCAGTACCCTACACCCACCACAATGCATTGCTAATGTGACTCTCTGCAGGGCACTTAACAGAAAAGGTGTCACACTCAGCCCAGAGCCACATCGCAACCAGGGAAAGGCTGTCGGAGGATACAACACATTCTGCTGTCATGGAGGTGTGTACGGCATTTGAGGCTGGCATAGAGGCTGGAAAAATGGTTTTTAGTTTTATTTTTTTAGTTTGGAAGGGGATTGGTGACCACTGGGGAAGTATGGAGAGGTCATCCTCCATTCCCTCCAGTGGTCATCAGGTCAGTTGGGGCACCTTTTTGAGGCTTGGTCGTGAAAATAAAAGGATCAAGTAAAGCCGGCGAAATACTGCTTAACGCCGCTTTTTTTTTCCCATTATCGGCGAAACCGGCCATCTGGTAGCCACACCCTTGCCCGCCCATGTCCCGCCTTCGCTAATCTACCGACACGCCCCCTTGATCTTTCGCCGGCGAAGCGACGGGAAAGCGGCGATGCTGTCAAAAATGCCGCTTTCGATTATACCGATTTCGCCGCTTTTAAGAAATCGCCGGCCATCTCCCGATTTGTGTCGGAAGATGGCCGGCGATCACTTTCGATTACAAGCTGGTTTGTCTAGTTATCTTCAGATGAATTTTCAGCTGAAACTATTGATATTCTGTTACTTGATGGTGAGTTCTCCAGAAATTCTGTGCTGGTTCTCCACTTAGCTACTGTACTTTTATTCGCATCTTCCCTTACCACACCACTGTCTTTGTACATTACTAGAGAGCCATTAAAAGGGAGTTTTTATTTTAAAGCTATAATAGTCTGCAGTCTTTTTCTGCCTTTAATTAATTTACTCTGCCTAATTACTATTCCACCTAATATATTAATCTCAATTGCAGGGTACCTTTTACTGTATGCTCTGAGAAAGATAGTTGATAGCGCTGAAGTACATTTTTTGCCATAGATTTTACTATAATTATTATGTACCCACCTCTGGGGTAACCCTCAGCCCAAATACAGGAGATACCCGCTACATTTATTTTACATGTATTGATTATTTTTTTTCCCAAATCCACATGTGCATACCATGAGCATAGCATACATAAACAGTTACATTCTCCAATAGATATCTTGGTTAAAAGCTACACTAAATAATACATTCTTACAATTTGTATGGAATACTAAAACATCATCAAAGACCTTCAGATATTCTGCTAGACAGTTCCAACTTGCAGAGAAGAAAAGGCACAATTCAAGGTCTCTGTCAATTTAATTCCAAAGGTTATTTGTAATAAATTTCTCTGAGAGGACTGAAGGAAACATCTAGGTACATACTTCTGCACATAGCGATGAAGCTACAAAGTAGTAAATTTAATACAAATTGGAGAAAATATTTCTTCACTCAATGTGTATTTAAACTCTGGAATTTGTTGCTGGAGAATGTGGTAAAGGTGGTTAGCTTAGCGGGGTTTAAAAAAGGTTTGGGCAAAATCCACTGCTTATTTCTGTGATAAGCAGCATAAAAAGTATTGAACTTTTTTGAGATCTTGCCAGGTATTTGTGACCTGGATTGGCCACTGTTGGAAACAGGATGCTGGGCTTGGTGGACCTTTGGCCTGTCCCAGTATGGCAATACTTATGTACTTATTTATTTATCTAAATTTCTATTCCACTCAATCTTACGTTCCTGGCAAGTTACAAGAATCACATACTTAATATAATAAAACATTACCAAAACAAACCACCAAATCTTTAAACCGAAATACACAAATGATAGTAATTGTTCCAATGGCCATATAACCACCTATCCATTGTGTTAACCCTTAAAGCCTCCTGCTTCCTCAAACACTTTCAAAAACAAAAACATTTTCAACTGTTTTCTAAGTGTAAGCAACTTTTCAATTTTACGCAATTCCAATGGCAGAAAATTCCAAAGCCATCCTAAGCAAAATCTTAGTATTATGATTTTAAATTCAGTTCTTTATATAATCAGCAGCAGTGCAAACTTTGAGCATAGGCTAGATGTGATCATATATTCATACTCTAGTGAGCAGCCTACTGTGGTATTTTATATCAGATGCAATTTCCCCAGCTGTCTGTTTGATAAACCTACAGCAGACGTTATTGAGGGAACTTCTTTCTTGCCACTGTCAGTCAGATCGATCTCTCTCTCTCTCTCTCTCTCTCTCTCTCTCTCTCTCTCTCTCTCTCTCTCTCTCTCTGGCAACTGTAAGTATACAAAGTCTGCCGGTAACCCCAACACAAGTCAGTTTCCCTTGGCTGCATCCAGATCTTCTGCAGACCACGAGAGCTGTGGCCGAAAATGCTGCGCAACCAGTGGGATGAGTGCCAGGCCTCGGCACACTAAGCTGCATCTCCAGACATAAAGATGTATCAAGCTGAGGACAGGATGCCTCTCCCTTCACAAATGCAACCTGGAGCCAACACCTTGACGCATAACATAGTAGATGATAGCAGTTAAAGCCCTGCACAGTCCCTCCAGTCTGTCCAACAAGATAAACTCATACTTTATCATGATCTATCCCCGCCATTTCCAGGGCACAGACCATAGAAGTCTGCCCAGCACTGGCTTTGCTTCTCATTTACTAGTGTTGCCATCTAATCACTGCTAAGCTTGTTTGGCTCCATGCCTACATTACAGGATTCCTTTTTGTTTATCCCATGCATTTTTGAATTGCATTACTGTTTTCAACTTCACCACTGCCCTCAGGAGGACATTCCAGGAATATCCTACCCTCTCCATGAAAAAGTACTTCCTGACGTTATTCCTGTGTTGGCCCCCCTGCAACCTCAGTTCATGCCTTCTAGTTCTTTGCTTCTTTGAGTTTAATCCGGTAATCTTTTCTGTTATCTTCTTGTTGTGTTCTTCTGTATTTCTTGAACGTAGCCTCTTTTGCCCTTATTTTTCCGGCCACTTGTTTGGAGAACAATATAGGCTTCCTGGTTCTCTTGTACAAAAGAAGAGATAGGAAAACAAAAATATTGTCTATAACAACAAGTAAAATAATTGTATAAAGTATCAGAAAGTTTCAAAGGAGTTATAATCTGGGGCCTGTTCTGCACAGTGCTCTAATTTAATGCATGAATGGTTGTTAAAATCCTTACTCCTTTTTATTGTACCAATTCTGTTCTAGAGTGGTCACAGCCTCTCTCCTAGCTATTAGTTCTTAACATTTATATTCTAGCAACTGGACACAAATTAAGTCCTGTACTCCACGCTTCTGATAGTGAAACAGATCTTCTGTGTTCGAGTCGCATCTCTCTTCACTCTCACTCTGTCTCTTATGTTGCTCTGTTCTCCAGTGCTCCTTTCTCTTAGATCAGGCAAGTCAGGCAACATAAAAAACTTGTACCCTTCCTCCTATCGTTTTCAGGATATCAGCACTCATCAGCTGCACTACTTCCCTGCATTCAGTCCTTTCACTGACAAGGACTATAGGCTCTGAAAATCTAAAAGAGGGCAATTAATAAAACCCCCTATACCAAAGGCTAGAGGAAAAAAATGAGAACAATAAGACCACCTATATCCCACAGGTCAAATGTGCTATACAAATGAAAAATTTCCATCCCTCAATTTCAAAAAACTTTTTTGTGTGCTTGTAAAAATTAGGACCAACATTAATCACAATGATCTGCTGTGTATCCAAAGAGTTTTAATCATAGCACACTGATGGGCACAAATCATGCACCAACTGGTGCCACTTAATATACCTAATACATATCTTGTTATAAACTCTTGACATTGTGAAACTCAGAATCATCCATTTGACTCACTACAGTACTTTGTGCTGGAACAAGTTGCGTGATCTCAATGGAGAGGGGATTTTAGTCGTTTGCTACGGCAGCTGGAGCAAAAGTGGATTTTCTTCTTTAATTCTGTTGAATCTCATGGTTTTAACATCAGAGTGGAATGGTCCGCCTTTTTTTGAGGAATCCTGACGTGCTGATAGAAGAGATACAGCATTCTTGGTTGGTTGTTTTCAGTAGGAGGAGGTGCGACTTTATCCATTTAAACGGCATGTTGGCATCGGTTTTTCAGTTATTCACCCAATATTTGGATGCAGCAATGACTACACAGGAATAATACCCCTGATGCAATGTTAGCGAAACGGGGATTCCCTGTTGAGTTTTTTGGATACTGTGACATCCAGCTTTGAAGATGGAAGTGATCCTTTGCAGGAAAGATAAGTGGATTATAATTTTGTGAATAACTCGTGCTTATAAGAAGACTGGACACATTCTTCAGATTTTTTGGACTTCCTGTGATATGTACTCACGTCTGTGGCACTGACTGGGTTTTTGAGAGACTAGTTTGAATGTTTTGTAGTAGTGGAGTTTCTTTTCAGCCATACGATTGTGAGCCGGGCCAATGCCTTAGTACTGCAGTTGGCTGGGTGGCTATACTGAGGCTTTTTTCTCCACTTACGACAGTGAGTAATTCTATGTGTGGGTCTCTCAGTGCACCGACCTGAGGTTTTTTTTTTGGTTGTTCTGTTACATTTGTATCCCGCGCTTTCCCACTCATGGCAGGCTCAATGTGGCTTTCATGGGGAAATGGAGGGTTAAGTGACTTGCCCAGAGTCACAAGGAGCTGCCTGTGCCTGAAGTGGGAATCGAACTCAGTTCCTCAGTTCCCCAGGACCAAAGTCCACCACCCTAACCACTAGGCCACTCCTCCACTATAACTTTATAGTGATTTTCAGATATTGATTTTCTTGGGCTTTTGTGGATTTTTTGTCATTAGATGATTACTAGCACATCCAACTTTGCCTGAAAAAATGGTTTCCTGTAAGACACATACTGACTGGTCTTCCACTGGGGTTGTCTATATAAATCAGTGTCTTTGTCCTAAGATTTATATAGGCTACACTACTAGAGTTATATGTAGCTGTATCATTGAACATCTTAGTTGAATTAGAATGGGAGTGACAGAAACCCTGCTGGTGGACCTTCACGAGACATGATTGTGCAGCTTTAAAGTTTGTAGGTTTGTAGGTTCCAGTGCTCCCCCTATGAGCTTGTGGCACTGTGAACAGATCTACCAATGGCAAACAGTAGAACCTGCTGGCCTCAATCGTGAGGTCGAGTGGTAGGATTTTTCTGTAATACTTTAGCTTACTTTTTGCGTTTAGATGTCATAGTTTCATTTAGTTATTAATAGATTTGGGTGGTGATTAGAGCATGCATTTCAGGAGGAGTGGCTTCACACCCTCATAGGTTTTATAATAGAGGTCGTGTTCTGCCTTTTCCCGTGGCATCTTTTCATTCAAGTGAGTCCAGTTTAGTAGTGAGGTACTCTCCATGCTTGCATGCCATAAAATCAGTATATTGTAGTTTTGAAAATTTTTCTAACAGTGCTTTGAATAATTGTATGGATTTTTGTGGTACACTCTAATGTATAATTTTTGTTTGCAGGAACAAGCACGCCATTGTTTAAAGAAAATAAAAAATTTATTAAGACACTATTGAATTTTGGGTTCCCTGAAGTAGCTTGTATTGCAAAACATGGTCCGTGTCTGGACCCTATGAGATAACTGTCTTATTTAGCCTTATCTATAGTTTGTTGATAGGGTGTTAAGAGTTTATAACAAGATATGCATTAGGTATATTAAACGGTTTCATTTGATGCATGATTTGTGCCCATTGTCCTTGGACATACCCAGTTAGTCTTATTTTCATGATATTCATAATGAATAAACATTAGATAGATTTGCATGCTTTGCATACAATGCATGCAAATCTATATCATACATGTTTAGGGACGTAGTTATCAATGTGGGCTACCATTAAGAAGTTATTTTACCACTAACCCGTGCTATTTTAGCACAGGTCCCATTTTATGCAGTAAGACCTAGTTAGTAATAACTGGGGTTAACAGTAAAATCACACATCTCGATAGTAGCTCATGTTGATAACTACCTCTCTTATTCTGGGAATCCTGAAAACCTGACTGGCTAGGTGTGCCGCAAGAACTGGGTTGAAAACCATTACCACAGATTTAAAAAAAAAAGTTATTTCTAGGATTGCACAATGTAGTATATGCAAATTATAGTTTCCTGATATTGATGAGCCATTGATGTCTATTAATGGAAACTCTCAGTTATCTCATTAGTAAAATGTATCGCTCTGCTATAGAACCTTTCATGAGAAAGGTACCAGATGTATATTTTTCTGTTGCATTAATAAAATTACTGTCCTTGGAATTAAAAGATGGACATGGGGGAAGTCACTGCTTGCCCCTGGATTGATAGCATGGAATGTTACTACTAACTGGGTTTTTATCAGGTACTTGAGACCTGGATTGGCCACTGTTGGAAGCAGGATACTGGGCTAGATGGACCATTGTTCTGATCCAGTATGGCTATTCTTATGTTTTAAATATTAACTTTCAGTGGGTTCTTAGTGCTTATTGTTGACTTCCCTATAGAAAGCATTTATATAATAAATAATTTAAACAGATTGTATTTAGAAAGATGTCAAACTATTATTATTCTTTGCAGTCTTTTCTAGCACTGGTGAACATGTTATCATCCTATCCTGCAGTTTGTGAACTGATAAGTAATCAGGATTTACCAAATAAGGTTGAATACTCTCTTTCTGAAGTTCCTACTTGCATTATCGTAAGTATGTTTTGTAAATATCACTTTATCTTTTTATTAATATGTTTGACATGCATCTGTTGTATAGTGTTAGTATGTGGTTCCTATCTATGTTTCATAGAAACTACTCAGGATTTGTAGATGGGTGGTCTACAGATATTTTAAATTAAACAACTAGGTTTGCAGTTGTGCTGTACACTTCCAAGCATGGAAATTATGTTCACTTGTTAGGTAAGTCACTGGGGGCCCTGTTTACTAAGCCATGCTGTAGGCGTGCTAGCTTTTTAACGTGCGTTAATGATAGAGACACCCATTATATTCCTATGGGTGTCTCTAACATTATCGCTCGCTAAACGTTTTGCTCACCTACAGCACGCTTTAGTAAACAGGGTCCTGGATTTTACTGCAGAAATAAATAGGAGTGTGAGCATTTCATGAAGCTTTGTTTCATGTAATTAAATGTCAATAAGGTAAAGTGGTGCCATTTTACTGGATCAACTTAAATGTGGAGAATGATTTTGTATAGGGTGCCTAGGTTGGAAAACAGACCTTCAAGTCTGAGTGTTCAAAACTGCAGTAGTGGTTTTTTTTTTAAACTTGGTGAACATGGAGCCTTTTATAAAGTACTAATAGCGTGATGGAAAACCTATATGTGTTGGCAGGAGAAGACATTTTATAAAAGAGGACATTTTTAAGAAGAGTTTTGTCTCTCTGGGCTTTGTGCATGTAATTATTGCTATTTTTCATGCATAAATGTCAATTTGTGCTATTCTCACATGTAAGTGGAAAATTTTGGAAACTTGCACATCTATGGAGAGCTGATTAAGGAGCTATCATACAAAACTATAATTTTTGACATTTCAAGGTAGTTTTGAATGCTAGAGAGGTAAGCAAGATTCACACTCAGGTTCTCCTCCCAAGCTCAGTCACAAACAAGAAACTACCCAATAGTTATATATGACTTGAAGCAGATGCAAATGCTGAGGCAGAAATTTTCCTGTATATGTGTATTCTATACTATGGAATACATATGTGAGGGATTATCAGTTAAAAGGATACAGGAGTAGTTAGCAGGCCAAAGTCCACTGACAGCTGCTCCAGTGGAGTTGGATTCTATGGACCCAGGATGGTTGGCATGGTCTTTGCCGCCAGTATCCAACTTCCCTTTTCCCTCTGATGCTGGCAGCCACCAAGCCTTAGCTGCACAAAATCCAGTGCCCAGGGAAAAGTACTGGATGCCGAGGAACCTCAGAGAAGAAATCAAAGAGCAAGAGCCAGTGATATTTTCAGCAAGAAGCTTTGGCAATAACAAGGCTGGATCCCAGCAGAGGTTGGATATCATACTTTTAAATATTAAACTTTGTTTCATCTATTGACCACCCTCTGATGACTTCTTGATCTTTTGCTGGCCTTCAGACAATTGCTATATTAGGCCGAATTGATACGTTGATCCTAGCTTGCTAGGGGTCAGAGCGAGGTTCATCCAGGGAAGATTAATAAGGATCATTTCTGTCATTTCAGGCATATAACAAACACATTTGGAGATTCAACCCCAAGAGAGAAGGGGTGGAAAGTACCACTGGGCTGCTGCAGTTGTCTGGTGGTACTTCCGTTATAACGAGCGGTAAGCCCACGTTGGGCTTACAGTCATTTAGTAAAAGGAGCCAAAAAAAAACCTAAACAAACAAACAAGTGACTGAAAAAAAATAAAGGCAAAATAAGTGGTGTTTGTTAAATAAAAAAGAACTCAAGAACAGGAACACAAAAAAATATTACAAGATAAAACTGAAAGAAGCAGAGAGAAATACGGTTGGCAAAGGCTCAGGTGGAAGAGCAAACAGCTAAAAAACATAAAGGAGCCCTTTTACTAAGCTGCGTTAAAAGGGGCCATGGGCGTGTGGGTTTCTGCACACTGAGGGCACTTTTAGCATGGCTGTAAAATGGATGTACTTCCATTTTTTCTATTAATGGCCAGGCTCTAATTTCCCAATTAGCACGTGACCATTAGCGCATGAGCTCTTACCGATACCTATTTAATAGGTGCAAAGGGCTCAAGCAGTAACCATTCGCTAATCGGTTAGTGTGCGGCCCTGTAGCTGCACTAACCAATTAGTACTGGGCATGCCTACTCTCCACCCCCCCCCCCAAACACGCCTCCAAGCAGTAAGAACTACAAAGTATATTTTAGCACTGGGAAAGCCTACACAGATACCAGAACTACTGTGGGGCATCTGAGCGTGCCCCACAATAGTGCATTTTGACATGGGAGGCATGTGTTAGTGCCTAGCTGCGTAGTAAAAGGACCCCAAAGAATAGTGACAAGACTTTTTTCAGGTATATTAGTGAATGGAGAAAGGCTAGAAATGGAATTATAAGACTGAAAGATGTGGAGAGTGATGAGGTAAAATCAAATGTATTTAACAAATACTTCTGTTGTGTCTTCTCTGAAGAAAATCCTGGTTTAGGACCTTGGTCAGTTGATAATGATATCTGTGAGAATGAAGTTGATATTGCTCCGTTCGTAGAAAAAAGCATTTATGAATAGCTTGAAACACTAAACGCGGACAAAGCCTATTCCAGAATCTTGTGGGAGCTCAGAGAGGTTCTTTTGGGTCCAGATAAAAAACTGTTTAATAAATCCTTGGAGAATGGAGAGTTCTCCAATCCCGAGGAATTAATTCACTCTTCACAAAAATGGAGACAGAGAAGATGTGGGAAACTACAGGCCAGTAAGCCTTACTTCAGTGATTGGAAAGTTAATGGAGACACTACTCAAGGAAAGGATATTGAATTTCCTTGAATCCAATGCGCTACAAGATCAGAGGCAACATGATTTTACCAAAGGAAAATTGTGCCAAATGAATCTGATTATTTTGATTGGGTTATCAGAGAATTGGATAGTGGACACATACTAGATATAGGCTACTTTGATTTTAATAAGGCCTTTGGCACAGTTCCTCATAGGTGGCTTGTGCCAAAACACACATGAGGTAAGACTGGAAGACCTGAAAGGAGAAATTGAGAACATATGATACAGATATTCATGTACTGGAAAGGTATTAATATACATACAAACCTCTTCTGGAGATGTAGGGGTGGTAGAACTAGAAGACATTGTGAGCACTCTGGAGGGCTGGTGCGAGGGAAAGGGGATAGTGGGTCTTTCAGCCGGCATCATCCCCGTTCATTCAGCCCAGCTAGGAGAACAGGGCGCCCTCTAGGGATCAAACTGCCAGGGAAAGCTGTAATGCAGGAGAAAAACTACACTTCCCAGAAGCCAGTGCAGGGTCAGCTGAACTCCCAGGAGGGGGAGGGTGGAGTGACTGATTGGGAGATGAGGTCTGATCCTGGAGATGGGGAACAGCTGGTGGAGCTTGGGGAGGAGGAGATGGAGTGGAATAAAGAGGAGGTAGAAGGAGAAGATAAGGAGGAGTGCATGGAGGTTGGAAGGTTTGCTCAAACTTCCTCAGGAAAGGTAAAGGCTTTGGTGGCGGGAGTGTGGCCCAAGCTGTGCATACTTGGAGAGGATAAAATAATCCAGTGGGGAAGCCACTGGTGGAAGAAGCTAACCCATAAACTATCTAAGGGTAGAAGATAGTGCTGATGAGGGGAGGCTACAATTGGGAGCAAGACAAAGGTTTATATTCTGAGTTAAGATTGGACTGTGTTAATAAGCTGAATGTGGAAAAACTGAACTGACTCTTGCATTCTTGAGGAAGAAACTGCTTGAAGATTAAAGCTGTATTAAAAGATGCTGAGAGAATAAAGACCTGTGGTTTTCAAGAACTATAAGACTGCTGGAGTTTGTGTGTCCCAGTTGTGAGCTGATCCTGGGCGCAGGTCAGCTGGGCAGCAGTTAAACTAGGCCAGAAGCAGTACAGCAAGGCGGTGGTTGCAGCTCGTACCGGGGAAAAGCTAGCCAAGCTAAGCAGGGTCGACCCCGGCTCTCACCTGGAAGAGTGACCTGGTTACAGAATGGTGGCAGCGGTGGGATTGTCTGAACAACCCGCCGGCAAAAGAAGCGTGTATTGCTCCGAGTTCTGGTAAGCATATACGGGACTCGGGTAACCAGGAGGAGGGGGATATAGAGGGCCGGAGCTGTGTAATACCGCACTTGGAGAGTGTTCTTTGTTGTTCCCTTTCTCTCAGGTACCGGTGGCTAAGGCGACATGGAGTCGAAGGAGCTGCTGTCTTTTATGGCCCACCAGTTCCAAAAGCAGCAGGAAATGGCTCAGAGACTTCTAGAGGATTCCTTGGCTGCTTCTCGAGCACAGATACAACCGGTGCTGGAGGTGGTGCAGGAATTGTTACTGGCAGTACCCCTACCGAGGAAAGAGAGCCCCTCATTGGAGGCTATAGCCACTGGAGCTGTGCCTGGAAGCCTGGAGCCTGGACGGGTTAATTGGCTGCCTTGGGGCAAGTTAACAGAGCAGGACGACATTGAGGATTATCTGGGGACTTTTGAGCGGGTAGCATTGGCGGCTGCCTGGCCTCAAGAACAATGGACCATCAGACTGGCTCCCGCCCTGTCCGGGGAAGCCCTGGCAGCTTTTCGGAGCCTGTTGCCAGGGGACGTGGTGGATTATCAAAAGCTGAAAATGGCTATTTTGGACCGGTATGGGGTAAGCAGACAAACTTATCGCAGGCGCTTTCGGAGTTGGAGGTGGAGGGAGGGGGAGACTCCGAAGGCCTTGGCCCAGAAGCTGATGGACTTGGCTATCAAATGGTTAGAGCCTGATAAGCGGGCAGTGACTCAGTTAATGCAGGATCTGGTGCTGGAGCAGTTTTTAGAGGCTCTACCAGAGAGTATCAGGGTTAATTTGATCAGGAAGGGATGTGAGACTCTGGAAGAAGCTATCAAAGGCTTTGAATACTTTCTGGAGTCACAATACTCTGAGGGGGGAGAGGGTGTCTGGCGGGGTGGTCGGGGTAAAATGTTCAAAGGATCTGGGTGGAGGGAGGAAGGTCCTAAGGAGGATGATAGAGTGTGCTACCGATGTGGGAAGTCGGGACATCTGAGGAGGGACTGTAGGGCCAAGTTGGGGCTCATATCTCAGGTAACCCCCTCTAAGGAACCCCAGTTTACGCATTGGGTTAAGATAGGAGGGGTCTCGGTGGAAGGACTTTTGGACTCAGGAGCGGACCAGACAATGTGCTCCCAGAAGTTGTGGGGGCAGATTGCCCGGAAAGGGGGTCAGCAGGGTAAGAAGAGAGACCGGTCCGTGGCTATTCAGTGCATACACGGGGCCTCCTCAAGGTATCCGGTCCGGCTAGTAGACATACAGGACCAGGAGGGCCTTCAGTGGGTGTGGGTGGCTGTACTTCCTAGGCTTCCTCAGGATCTCATTTTAGGACGGGATTGGGCTCCATTCACATACTGCCTTGGGGGTAAGCAAGCCTTGGTATCTACCCGGGCCCAGGAGAGGCAGGAGAAGGAGCAGGAACTGTCCCTGGCGCAAGTATTTCCATTCCAGGGAGAGGTTATGGGGCGGCCGGGGAAGACAAGGAAAGGCTCTCAGCAAAAGAAACGAGGTCAGGAGCAAAGGCGGCAGCATTGTCAAGAGCTCCTGCATCAGGGGAGGTTCCCAGGGGATACGGAACAGGTGTTAGAGAGATTCCCTGATTTTTCCAAAGAGCAAAAAGATGACCAGACATTGCAATATGCGTGGGAGCGGGTAGATCAAGAGGGAGAAACCAGCTTCCCTCGGTTTGTTAGTGACAAGGGGTTGCTATATCGGCTGTCCTGTTTAGCAGGGGGGAAGGAACCTCAGAAACAGTTAGTAGTACCGAGGGGGTTTAGGAACCTGGTGTTACGGGTATCTCATGATCATATCTTAGGGGGTCACAAGGGGGCTCAGAATACTCTCCGGCAGGTATTAAACAGATTTTACTGGCCCGGGGTGTATAAAGAGGTGGAACAATTTTGCAGCTCCTGTAGTCAGTGTCAGAGGGTATCAGAGCAAATACCGAACAGAGTGCCCCTACGACCCCTTCCCCGTATAGGGACTCCTATTACCCGTATGGCAATGGATATGATCGGGCCCATTGATAAGTCCCGAAGGGGGTATTCCTATATTCTAGTGATCATGGATATGGCCACAAGGTACCCCTGGGCCGTGCCGCTTCGTACCACCTCAGCGAAAGTTATTGCGGCCCAGCTAATTCGGATCTTTTGTGAAGTGGGGTTTCCCAGGGAAATGATTACCGACCGGGGGACCAATTTCATGTCACGAACCCTGGCCCAGGTGTGGGAGGCTTTCGGGATACAGCATATTCGGACCGCAGCTTACCATCCTCAGACTAATGGCCTGGTGGAGAGATTCAATAAAACCTTGAAAATGTTGTTGAGGAAAGGGTTAGGTTCCTCCCATGAGGAATGGGATCTATTGTTACCATTTGTTTTGTATGTGTGTAGGGAGAATGTTCAGGCCTCTCTGGGCGTATCACCATTTGAATTGATGTATGGGAGATCACCCCGGGGAGTGTTGGATGTGTTAAGGGAGCAGTGGGTTCCTCCGGAAGAGGAGGATCGGGATGTAGTGAACTATCTAGTGAAGCTGAAGGAACGGTTGCATAAATTGAGCCGCGGGGCTCAGCAACACTGGGAGAGGAGTCAGGATTACCAGAAAGCCTATTATGACCGGAAAGGGGTGGAGAGGGCATTGAAGGTGGGGAACAAAGTCTTGATCATGATTTCAGACTCACCTCATAAGTTCGTGGGACGCTGGAGGGGTCCTGCGGTCATAGAAAAGAAGTTAGGTCCAGTCACCTACTTAGTAAGGAATGAGCAGGGCCGGGAGCAGACCTATCATATAAATGTACTTAAACCTTGGCAAGAGCGAAGGGGACTATTTGGTCAGGCTAGGGGGGAAGCTGAGGAAGAATTAGGACCACAGATCACGGAGATATTTAAGGCAGGAGAACCGCAGATTGCAACTACATTGCCAGGGAGTCAGCAGAAAGAGGTTCAGGCACTTGTGGAGGAGTTTCGGGATGTCCTGACTCCTTGCCCAGGGGAAACTCACCTTATCATGCATGATATCATCTCGGAGCCGGGCCGGGTGGTCAGACAGAGACCTTACCGTCTCTCACCCCCAAAGAAACAAGAGGTGGTCCGACAGGTACAGGAGATGCTGGATTTTGGGGTCATTGAGGAATCTGTCAGTCCATGGTCGAGTCCTGTGGTGTTAGTGCCCAAATCCGATGGTACGTGGCGGTTTTGCATCGACTTTAGGCAAGTTAATGCGCTCTCAGATGCTGACGCCTATCCGATGCCACGTATTGATGAGCTTCTGGATCGCTTGGGTACTGCACGATATCTGTCCACCCTGGACTTGACAAAAGGGTATTGGCAGATCCCTCTGACTCAGGAGGCCAAGCCTAAGACAGCCTTCTCTACACCCATGGGGCTCTATCAATTTAAACGCATGCCGTTTGGTCTTAATTCAGCGGCAGCTTCCTGCCAGCGGTTGTTAGATCAGGTGTTAAGACCGCATCAGCAATATGCAGTGGCTTACCTGGACGATATTATCATTCAGAGTGAGGATTGGCCCTCGCATATTATAAGGGTGAGGGCGGTATTAGAGGCTTTTCGTCAAGCAGGTTTGACTTTGAACCCGCAAAAGTGTTGTTTTGGGCAGGAGAAGGTTAAATATTTGGGATACTGGGTGGGGAATGGTCAAATAACTCCGCTCTGGGATAAGGTAGCGAGTATCCAGGACTTTCCATACCCCAAAAATAAGAAGCAGTTAAGGAGCTTTTTGGGCCTAGTGGGGTACTATAGGAGGTTCATACCCCACTTTGCCTCCATTGCTACACCCCTCACTAATAAACTTCAGAAGGGGTCCCCCAACAGTCTACGATGGGAGGAGGAAGGGCTGCGGGTGTTCAATGAGTTGAGAGTGGCCCTGTGTCAGGAACCCCTGCTGAGAGCCGTGGATTTTGATAAGCCCTTTGTACTGCAAGCTGATGCCTCGGGGGTAGGTTTGGGGGCCGTGTTGTCTCAGGTACACGAGGGGCAGGAACATCCCCTGATGTACCTGAGCCGGAAACTGCTCCCCCATGAGGTCAGGTACTCAACCATAGAGAGAGAATGTTTAGCGATAAAATGGGCAGTGCAGATGTGCCATTACTATTTAGATGGTCGGAAATTTACTCTGGTTACGGATCATGCGCCTTTGAGGTGGTTGGGCCAGATGAAAAATAGTAATGGTCGTCTCACAAGGTGGTATCTGGCTTTACAGCCCTATCAATTCAAGGTGGAGCATAGATCAGGCAAATTTCTGACAAACGCAGATGTTCTTTCGCGAATTGCCAGTGCAGGCCAGGAGAAGACTGGCAATCGTTTGAGCAGGGGGGTGTGTGAGCACTCTGGAGGGCTGGTGCGAGGGAAAGGGGATAGTGGGTCTTTCAGCCGGCATCATCCCCGTTCATTCAGCCCAGCTAGGAGAACAGGGCGCCCTCTAGGGATCAAACTGCCAGGGAAAGCTGTAATGCAGGAGAAAAACTACACTTCCCAGAAGCCAGTGCAGGGTCAGCTGAACTCCCAGGAGGGGGAGGGTGGAGTGACTGATTGGGAGATGAGGTCTGATCCTGGAGATGGGGAACAGCTGGTGGAGCTTGGGGAGGAGGAGATGGAGTGGAATAAAGAGGAGGTAGAAGGAGAAGGTAAGGAGGAGTGCATGGAGGTTGGAAGGTTTGCTCAAACTTCCTCAGGAAAGGTAAAGGCTTTGGTGGCGGGAGTGTGGCCCAAGCTGTGCATACTTGGAGAGGATAAAATAATCCAGTGGGGAAGCCACTGGTGGAAGAAGCTAACCCATAAACTATCTAAGGGTAGAAGATAGTGCTGATGAGGGGAGGCTACAATTGGGAGCAAGACAAAGGTTTATATTCTGAGTTAAGATTGGACTGTGTTAATAAGCTGAATGTGGAAAAACTGAACTGACTCTTGCATTCTTGAGGAAGAAACTGCTTGAAGATTAAAGCTGTATTAAAAGATGCTGAGAGAATAAAGACCTGTGGTTTTCAAGAACTATAAGACTGCTGGAGTTTGTGTGTCCCAGTTGTGAGCTGATCCTGGGCGCAGGTCAGCTGGGCAGCAGTTAAACTAGGCCAGAAGCAGTGCAGCAAGGCGGTGGTTGCAGCTCGTACCGGGGAAAAGCTAGCCAAGCTAAGCAGGGTCGACCCCGGCTCTCACCTGGAAGAGTGACCTGGTTACAACATGAATTGAGGTTGCTGGGTGGTAGACTTAAGAATAAATATCAGGAAATACTTTTTCAGAGAGAGGTTAGTGGGTGCCTGGAATGCCCTTTCAGAAGATGTGTTGGAGTTAAAAACGGTAAGGGAATTCAAAAATCCGTGGATAAACACAGGGAATGCCTAAATAAATAGGGGATGGAAACACAAAATGGTTGTTTAGATGTTATGTTGGGCAACAGTAGTGATAACTAAGTCCAATGCTGGACAGACTTTTATGGCTGTGTCCTGCAAATGGCAAAAGGCAGATGATGATTCAGCAACTTTAGTTTTGGGAACTAAGACCAATACTGAACAGACTTCTTCGGCCTGTGTCCCTCAAATAGCAAAAAGACAGATGAAGATTTGTCAACTCCAATATTGTATATCACTTTATTTTCATATGCTGTGAGTGAGGGTTCTGTACAATTCAAGGTAGAGGGAATGACATCTTAAATAGTAAGTTAAATGCTATTATCAATACTTTGGTTATAACATATATTCTCCGAGGACAAGCAGGCTGCTTGTTCTCACTGATGGGTGACGTCCACGGCAGCCCCTCCAATCGGAAACTTCACTAGCAAAGTCCTTTGCTAGCCCTCGCGCGCCCGCGCGCACCGCGCATGCGCGGCCGTCTTCCCGCCCGAAACCGGCTCGAGCCGGCCAGTCTTCTTTTGTCCGCACTCGGTACGGTCGTGTTTTCGCCGTGTCGAGCCCCGGAAAGTCGACCTCGCGCGTCCAATTTGTTTGAACGTGTTTTTTTCCTTCGGGAAAGCTTTGTCCTTGTCGGGAAGTGCTCCGGAAACCCCCCGCCGGGTTTCGTGTAAATCCTCCCCGTACTTCCAGCTTTTTTGCCCCGGTAAGTTTTCTTTCGTCGTCGGGGTAGGCCTTTTTTCGGCCTCGGTCGAGATTTTTTCTCCCTCTAAATTTGGTGCTTCGAATTTCGCCATTTCGGCTTTTGATTTCGCCGGCGTGATTTTTCCGCCCATGACATCGAAGCCTTCCAGCGGCTTCAAGAAGTGCACCCAGTGCGCCCGGGTTATCTCGCTCACTGATCGACACTCGTCGTGTCTTCAGTGTCTGGGGGCCGAGCACCGCCCTCAGAACTGCAGTCTGTGTTCCCTGCTTCAAAGGCGGACTCAGGTAGCGAGACTAGCCCAGTGGAACGTGTTGTTCTCGGGCTCTTCGTCGGCATCGGCACCGGGATCTTCGAGTGCATCGACGTCGTCAGCGTCCAGACCATCTTCCTCGGCCGCCCCTGCATCGAGTGCATCGAGGCATCGGGCCTCTGCATCGGCGCCGAGACATCGGATAGCTGCATCGACGTCGGTGGTACCAGGACCTCGTCTGCTGATGTCGTCGGACGGTGGTGCATCGGGTGGAGTGCAGGTGAGGGCTGTCCATTCCCCTGCTGGTGGCGGTGAGCCCTCGGGTGGGTCTCCGCCTACCCTGAGGGCTCCTGCGGTACAGCCCCCCCGAGATCGACCTTCTTCAGTCTCGGCCCCGAGGAAGCGACGGGTGGATTCGACGTCCTCCTCGTCGGTGCCGGGGAGCTCCGGTGACATGCTTCGGAAGAAATCGAAGAAGCATCGACACCGGTCTCCTCCCCGTGTCGGCACCGAGAGCTCTGGGTCGCCGAGGGATTCGGCACCCAGCAGGCATCGGCACCGAGAGGACCGCTCACCCTCTGTTCAGGAGGTGTCGATGCGCTCCGCTCTGGACAGCCCGGAACAGCCTCCACGCCCGGAACAGGTACTGACGTCGACGCCTGCATCGACCTCTCAGCCTTTCTCTGCAGCCGCTCTAAACGAGAGCCTCCGGGCCGTTCTCCCAGAGATTCTGGGAGAGCTGTTGCGCCCTACCCCTCCGGTACCGGCGGTGCTTGCGCCACCGGTACCGTCGAGCGTGGCGCCGGCTGGCCCATCGCCCAGGTTGAGGTCCCCGACGTCGGTACCGCGTGCGGTACCGACCGCGGCCACCTCCCAGGAAGGCTCCCCGACTACGTCGGCGGAGGGAGCTTCGCCGATGCGGGCGAGGGAGTCTACCTCTCGACGCCCCCATCGTGGACAGGGTTCCACGGAGTCGAGCAGGGCGAGGTTGCAGACACAGGTCCGTGAACTTGTGTCTGACACCGAGGGTGAGGCCTCGTGGGAGGAAGAGGAAGATCCCAGATATTTCTCTGACGAGGAGTCTGGGGGTCTTCCGTCTGATCCCACTCCCTCTCCTGAGAGGCAGCTTTCTCCTCCCGAGAGTCTGTCTTTTGCCTCCTTTGTCCGGGAGATGTCTACGGCCATCCCCTTCCCGGTGGTTGTGGAGGACGAGCCCAGGGCTGAAATGTTTGAGCTCCTGGACTATCCTTCTCCACCTAAGGAAGCGTCCACTGTTCCCTTGCACCATGTCCTGAAGAAGACATTGCTTGCGAACTGGACCAAACCATTAACTAATCCCCACATTCCCAAGAAGATCGAGTCCCAGTACCGGATCCATGGGGACCCAGAGCTGATGCGCACTCAGTTGCCTCATGACTCTGGAGTTGTGGATTTGGCCCTAAAGAAGGCTAAGAGTTCTAGGGAACATGCTTCGGCGCCCCCGGGCAAGGACGCTAGAACCTTAGACTCCTTTGGGAGGAAGGCCTACCATTCCTCTATGCTCGTGTCCAAGATCCAGTCTTACCAGCTCTACACGAGCATACACATGCGGAATAATGTGCGGCAGTTGGCGGGCTTGGTTGATGCTCTTCCCCCTGAGCAAGCCAAGCCTTTTCAGGAGGTGGTCAGGCAGCTGAAGGCGTGCAGAAAATTCCTGGCCAGAGGAGTTTATGACACTTTTGATGTTGCGTCCAGGGCCGCTGCTCAAGGTGTGGTGATGCGCAGGCTCTCATGGCTGCGTGCCGCCGACCTGGAGAATAGAGTCCAGCAGCGGATTACGGACTTGCCTTGCCGTGCGGATAACATTTTTGGCGAAAAAGTCGAGCAGGTGGTAGAGTCTCTCCACCAGCGGGACACCGCATTCGACAAGTTCGCCCGCCGGCAGCCTTCAGCTTCTACCTCTACAGGTAGACGATTTTTCGGGGGAAGGAAGACTGTTCCCTATACTTCTGGCAAGCGTAGGTACAATCCTCCTTCCCGACAGCCTGCGGCCCAGGCTAAGCCCCAGCGCGCTCGCTCTCGTCAGCAGCGTGCGAATCAGCAAGGCCCCGCGGCTCCCCAGCAAAAGCAAGGGGCGAGCTTTTGACTGGCTCCAGCAGAGCATAGCCGACATCCAAGTGTCAGTGCCGGGCGACCTGCCTGTCGGAGGGAGGTTGAAAGCTTTTCACCAAAGGTGGCCTCTTATAACCTCCGATCAGTGGGTTCTCCAAATAGTCCGGCAAGGATACACCCTCAATTTGGCCTCTCAACCTCCAAATTGTCCACCGGGAGCTCAGTCCTACAGCTTCCAGCACAAGCAGGTACTTGCAGAGGAACTCTCCGCCCTTCTCAGCGCCAATGCGGTCGAGCCCGTGCCATCCGGGCAAGAAGGGCTGGGGTTCTATTCCAGGTACTTCCTTGTGGAAAAGAAAACAGGGGGGATGCGTCCCATCCTAGACCTAAGGGCCCTGAACAAATATCTCGTAAAAGAAAAGTTCAGGATGCTTTCCCTGGGCACCCTTCTCCCCATGATTCAGCAAAACGATTGGCTATGCTCTCTGGACTTGAAGGATGCCTACACACACATCCCGATACTGCCAGCTCACAGACAGTATCTGCGATTTCAGCTGGGCGCACGCCACTTCCAGTACTGTGTGCTACCCTTTGGGCTCGCCTCTGCGCCCAGGGTGTTCACAAAGTGCCTAGCTGTGGTAGCAGCGGCGCTTCGCAGGCTGGGGGTGCACGTGTTCCCATATCTCGACGATTGGCTGGTGAAGAACACATCCGAGGCAGGAGCCCTGCAGTCCATGCAGATGACTATTCGCCTCCTGGAGCTACTGGGGTTTGTGATAAATTACCCAAAGTCCCATCTTCTCCCAGTGCAGAAACTCGAATTCATCGGAGCCCTGCTGGATTCTCGGACGGCTCGCGCCTATCTCCCAGAGGCGAGGGCCAACAACTTGTTGTCCCTCGTCTCGCGGGTGCGAGCGTCCCAGCAGATCACAGCTCGGCAGATGTTGAGATTGCTGGGCCACATGGCCTCCACAGTTCATGTGACTCCCATGGCCCGCCTTCACATGAGATCTGCTCAATGGACCCTAGCCTCCCAGTGGTATCAGGCCGCCGGGGGTCTAGAGGACGTGATCCACCTGTCCACGAGTTTTCTCGAATCCCTGTATTGGTGGACGATTTGCTCCAATTTGACTCTGGGACGTCCCTTCCAAATTCCTCAGCCTCAAAAAGTGCTGACCACGGATGCGTCTCTCCTGGGATGGGGAGCTCATGTCGATGGGCTTCACACCCAAGGAAGGTGGTCCCTCCAAGAAAGCGATCTACAGATCAATCTTCTGGAGTTGCGAGCGATCTGGAACGCTCTGAAGGCTTTCAGAGATCGGCTGTCCCACCAAATTATCCAAATTCAGACAGACAATCAGGTTGCCATGTACTATGTCAACAAGCAGGGGGGCACCGGATCTCGCCCCCTGTGTCAGGAAGCCGTCAGCATGTGGCTCTGGGCTCGCCGTCAAGGCATGGTGCTCCAAGCCACATATCTGGCAGGCGTAAACAACAGTCTGGCCGACAGGTTGAGCAGGATTATGCAACCTCACGAGTGGTCGCTCAATTCCCGTGTGGTGCGACAGATCTTCCGGGCGTGGGGCACCCCCCTGGTAGATCTCTTCGCATCTCAAGTGAACCACAAGGTCCCTCAGTTCTGTTCCAGGCTTCAGGCCCACGGCAGACTGGCGTCGGATGCCTTCCTCCTGGATTGGGGGGAAGGTCTGCTGTATGCTTATCCTCCCATTCCTCTGGTGGGGAAGACTTTGTTGAAACTCAAGCAAGACCGAGGCACCATGATTCTGATTGCTCCCTTTTGGCCGCGTCAGATCTGGTTCCCTCTTCTTCTGGAGTTATCCTCCGAAGAACCGTGGAGATTGGAGTGTTTTCCGACCCTCATCACGCAGGACGAAGGGGCTCTGCTGCATCCCAACCTCCAGTCCCTGGCTCTCACGGCCTGGATGTTGAGGGCGTAGACTTTGCCTCTTTGGGTCTGCCATAGGGTGTCTCCCGCATCTTGCTTGCTTCCAGGAAAGACTCCACTAAGAGAAGTTACTTCTTTCATTGGAGGAGGTTTGCCGTCTGGTGTGACAGCAAGGCCCTAGATCCTCGCTCTTGTCCTACACAGACCCTGCTTGAATACCTTCTCCACTTGTCTGAGTCTGGTCTGAAGACCAACTCCGTAAGGGTTCACCTTAGTGCAATCAGTGCATACCATTACCAAGTGGAAGGTAAGCCGATCTCAGGACAGCCTTTAGTTGTTCGCTTCATGAGAGGTTTGCTTTTGTCAAAGCCCCCTGTCAAGCCTCCTACAGTGTCATGGGATCTCAATGTCGTTCTCACCCAGCTGATGAAACCTCCTTTCGAGCCACTGAATTCCTGCCATCCGAAGTACTTGACCTGGAAGGTCATTTTCTTGGTGGCAGTTACCTCGGCTCGTAGAGTCAGTGAGCTTCAGGCCCTGGTAGCCCAGGCCCCTTACACCAAATTTCATCACAACAGAGTAGTCCTCCGCACTCACCCTAAGTTTCTGCCAAAGGTTGTGTCGGAGTTCCATCTGAACCAGTCAATTGTCTTGCCAACATTCTTTCCCCGTCCTCATTCCTGCCCTGCTGAACGTCAGCTGCACACATTGGACTGCAAGAGAGCATTGGCCTTCTATCTGGAGCGGACACAGCCCCACAGACAGTCCGCCCAATTGTTTGTTTCTTTTGATCCCAACAAGAGGGGAGTGGCTGTAGGGAAACGCACCATATCCAATTGGCTAGCAGATTGCATTTCCTTCACTTACGCCCAGGCTGGGCTGGCTCTTGAGGGTCATGTCACGGCTCATAATGTTAGAGCCATGGCAGCGTCGGTAGCCCACTTGAAGTCAGCCACCATGGAGGAAATTTGCAAAGCTGCGACGTGGTCATCTGTCCACACATTCACATCTCATTACTGTCTGCAGCAGGATACCCGACGTGACAGTCGGTTCGGGCAGTCAGTTCTTCAGAACCTGTTTGGGCTTTAGGATCCAACTCCACCCCCCGAGGGCCCTGTTTGTTCTGTTCCAGGCTACACTCTCAGTTAGTTGGTAAATTTTTTAGGTCAATCTCAGTTATGTCCTCGCCGTTGCGAGGCCCAATTGACCAATGTTGTTGTTTTGAGTGAGCCTGGGGGCTAGGGATACCCCATCAGTGAGAACAAGCAGCCTGCTTGTCCTCGGAGAAAGCGAATGCTACATACCTGTAGAAGGTATTCTCCGAGGACAGCAGGCTGATTGTTCTCACAAACCCGCCCGCCTCCCCTTTGGAGTTGTGTCTTCCCTTGAAGTGTATTGTCTTGCTACATACTGGACTGGCCGGCTCGAGCCGGTTTCGGGCGGGAAGACGGCCGCGCATGCGCGGTGCGCGCGGGCGCGCGAGGGCTAGCAAAGGACTTTGCTAGTGAAGTTTCCGATTGGAGGGGCTGCCGTGGACGTCACCCATCAGTGAGAACAATCAGCCTGCTGTCCTCGGAGAATACCTTCTACAGGTATGTAGCATTCGCTTTGTCCCAAGACGCCATCATATTTAACTGCCTATTTGTAGTTGGCATGATGGCAAATTGCCAACCAGTGTTTAGGCATGATTGACTATATCCTGCACAGAGTGGCAGTGTGGCTCTGGCTGCCTTGGGCAGTCTGGATGGACCATGAAGGTCTTTATCCTCCATCATTTACTGTGTTAAAGTTTTACTCAGCATCTTAACTACCTTTTTACCTCTAGGTAGCAAAGAGTATGAGGTTAGATTCTACATATGGTGCCTGAAAGTTCAGTATGTAAAAAAATTACTTCTAGGTGTATTCTCTAAAGTACGCCTATATTTTATAGAATAGGCTTATATTTCCATGAAGTATATAGAAAACGCCGAGCGCCTCCCCACACGACCAAATTTAGTTTCGGCCATTTATACCATGTTTTACTTGGCATAAATCCTGACACCTAAATTAGCCTCAAAGCATAGATTTTGGAAATGCCCACTCCCCACTCTGGTCCACACCCCTTTTCAACTTGTGATGTAGAATTTAAGCGCACTACATTATAGAATGCGCTTAGCAAGTTGTGTACGTAAATCTTAATGCCAATTAGTGCTGATAATTTTTAACATCCAATTGACAGCACTGATTATCTACTTAACCAATTAAGTTACACACACACTGATATAGAACACATTTCGATTTCCATGCGGAAATTAAGGTACAATATATAGAATCCCAGGGATAGTGGCTACACAACTTCTGGACTACTTAGAAAAGACCCTAACTCCTCGCATCTGCACCAAACTAGTTTCCACAAACAGCACAGAAACAAATCTGCTAGGCATGACTATCTTCATTCAGGCTAACTTGGATCAGAATAATGAAGTGCTCCTCTTCTCACCAGTCTGTCTCCGCAGTCCTGGTTGATCATTCTATATTGCTCAACAGATTGCAAGATATTGGCTTATCTTTTAACATTCCTAGAATGATTCCACTCCACTTAAATAACATAGGGGTCCTTTTACAAAGGCTTGGTAAAAGGTGGACTGTGGTAGTGTGGGTACATCTTCTTGATGCGTGGTGGGCCACTTTGTTCCATGGCTGGGGAAAAGGTCATATTTTAATGGGCCAGGAAATGGGCGTGCACAAAAATTAAAACTAGCACGCTCCTATTTATGGTCTAAGCCCTTACCACCAGCCATTGACCTAGCGGTAAGGGCTCATTCGCTACCAGTTTACAGTAAGATTAAATATCCTATAGAGATATGAATCACAAATCATTTAGGGCCCTGCTTATTAAGCTGCACTGTAGGTGCGCTAATTTTTTAGCTCATTCTAAAAATTAGCATTTGCTAACGATAGAGACACCCATTCTATTCCTAATCGCGGCTTAATAAACAGAGCTCTTAGGGCCCTGTTTACTAAGGTGCGTTAGTGTTTTTAGCACACCTACACTTAGCGCGCATGCTAACCATGTAGGCACGTACATGGTTAACGCTTGTACATGGTTAGTGTGCGTTAAAAATGTTCTCCGAGGACAAGCAGGCTGCTTGTTCTCACTGATGGGTTGACGTCCTCGGCAGCCCCCTCCATCGGAAAGTTTACTAGCAAAGGCCTTTGCTAGTCCTCGCGCGCCCATGCGCACTGCGCATGCGCAGCCGTCTTCCCGCCCGAAACCGGCTCGAGCCGGCCAGTCTTCTTTCGTCCGCGCTCGGTACGGTCGTGTTACGCCGTTCGTGCCCCAGAGAGTCGACCTCGCGCGTCCTTTTCGACGTGTTTTCTCCTTGTTTTTCTTTCAAAAAGTTCGGGAAGCGCTCCGGAAGTGTTCCGGAAGACCCTTTCGGGTTTTCTGCCCTTCCCGTATTTTTCTCAGCTTTTGCCCCGTAAGTTTTCTTTCGTTGTCGGGGTAGGCCTAGTTTGGCCTCGGTCGAGATTTTTCTCCCTCTAAATTTTGGTGCTTCAATTTTCGCCATTTCGGCTTTTGATTTCGCCGGCGTGATTTTTCCGCCCATGACATCGAAGCCTTCCAGCGGCTTCAAGAAGTGCACCCAGTGCGCCCGGGTAATCTCGCTCACTGATAGGCACTCTGCGTGTCTTCAGTGTCTAGGGGCCCAGCACCGCCCTCAGAACTGCAGTCTGTGTTCCCTGTTACAAAGGCGGACTCAGGTAGCGAGATTAGCCCAGTGGAACGTTTTGTTCTCGGGCTCTTCGTCGGCATCGGCACCGGAGGCATCGAGTGCATCGACGTCGTCAGCGTCCGGACCATCTTCCTTGGCTGCCGCTCCATCGACTGCATCGAGGCATCGGACCTCTGCATCGGCGCCGAGGCATCGGGCGACTGCATCAACGTCGGTGGTACCGAGACTTCGTCTGCTGATGTCGTCGGACGGAGGTGCATCGTCAGGAGTGCAGGTGAGGGCTGTCCATTCCCCTGCTGGTGGCGGTGAGCCTTCGGGTGGGTCTCCTCCTACCCTGAGGGCTCCTGCGGTACAGCCCCCCCGGGATCGACCCTCTTCGGTCTCGGCCCCGAGGAAGCGACGGATGGATTCTACGTCCTCCTCGTCGGTGCCGGGGAGCTCCGGTGACATGCTTCGGAAGAAGTCGAAGAAGCATCGACACCGGTCTCCTCCCCGTGTCGGCACCGAGAGCTCTGGGTCGCCGAGGGATTCGGCACCCAGCAGGCATCGGCACCGAGAGGACCGCTCACCCTCTGTTCAGGAGGTGTCGATGCGCTCCACTCTGGACAGCCCGGAACAGCCTCCTCGCCCGGAACAGGTTCTGACGTCGACGCCTGCATCGACCTCTCAGCCTTTTTCTCCAGCCACTCTAAACGAGAGCCTCCGGGCCGTTCTCCCAGAGATTCTGGGAGAGCTGTTGCGCCCTACCCCTCCGGTACCGGCGGTGCTTGCGCCTCCGGTACCGTCGAGCGTGGCGCCGGCTGGCCCATCGCCCAGGTTGAGGTCCCCGACGTCGGTACCGCGTGCGGTACCGACCGCGGCCACCTCCCAGGAAGGCTCCCCGACTACGTCGGCGGAGGGAGCTTCGCCGATGCGGGCGAGGGAGTCTACCTCTCGACGCCCCCACCGTGGACGGGGTTCCACCGAGTCGAGCAGGGCGAGGTTGCAGACACAGGTTCGTGAACTTGTGTCTGACACCGAGGGTGAGGCCTCGTGGGAGGAAGAGGAAGATCCCAGATATTTCTCTGACGAGGAGTCTGAGGGTCTTCCTTCTGATCCCACTCCCTCTCCTGAGAGACAGCTTTCTCCTCCCGAGAGTCTGTCTTTTGCTTCCTTTGTCCGGGAGATGTCTACGGCCATCCCCTTCCCGGTGGTTGTGGAGGACGAGCCCAGGGCTGAAATGTTTGAGCTCCTGGACTATCCTTCTCCACCTAAGGAAGCGTCCACTGTTCCCTTGCACCATGTCCTGAAAAAGACATTGCTTGCGAACTGGACCAAGCCATTAAGTAATCCCCACATTCCCAAGAAGATCGAGTCCCAGTACCGGATCCATGGGGACCCAGAGCTGATGCGCACTCAGTTGCCTCATGACTCTGGAGTTGTGGATTTGGCCCTAAAGAAGGCTAAGAGTTCTAGGGAACATGCTTCGGCGCCCCCGGGCAAGGACGCTAGAACCTTAGACTCCTTTGGGAGGAAGGCCTACCATTCCTCTATGCTCGTGTCCAAGATCCAGTCTTACCAGCTCTACACGAGCATACACATGTGGAACAATGTGCAGCAGTTGGCGGGCTTGGTTGATGCTCTTCCCCCTGAGCAAGCCAAGCCTTTTCAGGAGGTGGTCAGGCAGCTGAAGGCGTGCAGAAAATTCCTGGCCAGAGGAGTTTATGACACTTTTGATGTTGCGTCCAGGGCCGCTGCTCAAGGTGTGGTGATGCGCAGGCTCTCATGGCTGCGTGCCGCCGACCTGGAGAATAGACTCCAGCAGCGGATTGCGGACTCGCCTTGCCGTGCGGACAACATTTTTGGTGAAAAAGTCGAACAGGTGGTAGAGTCTCTCCACCAGCGGGACACCGCATTCGACAAATTCGCCCGCCGGCAGCCTTCAGCCTCTACCTCTACAGGTAGAAGATTTTTCGGGGGAAGGAAGACTGCTCCCTATGCTTCTGGTAAGCGTAGGTACAATCCTCCTTCCCGACAGCCTGCGGCCCAGGCTAAGCCCCAGCGCGCTCGCTCTCGTCAGCAGCGCGCGCCTCAGCAAGGCCCCGCGGCTCCCCAGCAAAAGCAAGGGGCGAGCTTTTGACTGGCTCCAGCAGAGCATAGCCGACATCCAAGTGTCAGTGCCGGGCGACCTGCCGGTCGGGGGGAGGTTGAAAGCTTTTCACCAAAGGTGGCCTCTCATAACCTCCGATCAGTGGGTTCTGCAAATAGTCCGGCAAGGATACACCCTCAATTTGGCCTCAAAACCTCCAAATTGTCCACCGGGAGCTCAGTCTTACAGCTTCCAGCACAAGCAGGTACTTGCAGAGGAACTCTCCGCCCTTCTCAGCGCCAATGCGGTCGAGCCCGTGCCATCCGGGCAAGAAGGGCTGGGATTCTATTCCAGGTACTTCCTTGTGGAAAAGAAAACAGGGGGGATGCGTCCCATCCTAGACCTAAGGGCCCTGAACAAATATCTCGTAAAAGAAAAGTTCAGGATGCTTTCCCTGGGCACCCTTCTCCCCATGATTCAGCAAAACGATTGGCTATGCTCTCTGGACTTGAAGGATGCCTACACTCACATCCCGATACTGCCAGCTCACAGACAGTATCTGCGATTTCAGTTGGGCACACGCCACTTCCAGTACTGTGTGCTACCCTTTGGGCTCGCCTCTGCGCCCAGGGTGTTCACAAAGTGCCTAGCTGTGGTAGCAGCGGCACTTCGCAGGCTGGGGGTGCACGTGTTCCCATATCTCGACGACTGGCTGGTGAAGAACACATCCGAGGCAGGAGCCCTGCAGTCCATGCAGATGACTATTCGCCTACTGGAGCTACTGGGGTTTGTGATAAATTATCCAAAGTCCCATCTTCTTCCAATGCAGAGACTCGAATTCATAGGAGCTCTGCTGGATTCTCGGACGGCTCGCGCCTATCTCCCAGAGACGAGGGCCAACAACTTGTTGTCCCTCGTCTCGCGGGTGCGAGCGTCCCAGCAGATCACAGCTCGGCAGATGTTGAGATTGCTGGGCCACGTGGCCTCCACAGTCCATGTGACTCCCATGGCCCGCCTTCACATGAGATCTGCTCAATGGACCCTAGCCTCCCAGTGGTATCAGGCCGCTGGGGGTCTAGAGGACGTGATCCACCTGTCCACGAGTTTTCTCAAATCCCTGTATTGGTGGACGATTTGCTCCAATTTGACTCTGGGACGTCCCTTCCAAATTCCTCAGCCACAAAAAGTGCTGACCACGGATGCGTCCCTCCTGGGATGGGGAGCTCATGTCGATGGGCTTCACACCCAAGGAAGCTGGTCCCTCCAGGAACGCGATCTGCAGATCAATCTTCTGGAGTTACGAGCGATCTGGAACGCTCTGAAGGCTTTCAGAGATCGGCTGTCCCACCAAATTATCCAAATTCAGACAGACAACCAGGTTGCCATGTACTATGTCAACAAGCAGGGGGGCACCGGATCTCGCCCCCTGTGTCAGGAAGCCGTCAGCATGTGGCTCTGGGCTCGCCGGCACGGCATGGTGCTCCAAGCCACATATCTGGCAGGCGTAAACAACAGTCTGGCCGACAGGTTGAGCAGGATTATGCAACCTCACGAGTGGTCGCTCAATTCCCGTGTGGTACGACAGATCTTCCAGGTGTGGGGCACCCCCTTGGTAGATCTCTTCGCATCTCGAGTGAACCACAAAGTCCCTCAGTTCTGTTCCAGGCTTCAGGCCCACGGCAGACTGGCATCGGATGCCTTCCTCCTGGATTGGGGGGAGGGCCTGCTGTATGCTTATCCTCCCATCCCTCTGGTGGGGAAGACTTTGTTGAAACTCAAGCAAGACCGAGGCACCATGATTCTGATTGCTCCTTTTTGGCCGCGTCAGATCTGGTTCCCTCTTCTTCTGGAGTTATCCTCCGAAGAACCGTGGAGATTGGAGTGTTTTCCGACCCTCATCACGCAGGACGAAGGGGCTCTTCTGCATCCCAACCTCCAGTCTCTGGCTCTCACGGCCTGGATGTTGAGGGCGTAGACTTTGCCTCTTTGGGTCTGCCAGAGGGTGTCTCCCGCATCTTGCTTGCTTCCAGGAAAGACTCCACTAAGAGAAGTTACTTCTTTCATTGGAGGAGGTTTGCCGTCTGGTGTGACAGCAAGGCCCTAGATCCTCGCTCTTGTCCTACACAGACCCTGCTTGAATACCTTCTGCACTTGTCTGAGTCTGGTCTTAAGACTAACTCCGTAAGGATTCACCTTAGTGCAATCAGTGCATACCATTACCAAGTGGAAGGTAAGCCGATCTCAGGACAGCCTTTAGTTGTTCGCTTCATGAGAGGTTTGCTTTTGTCAAAGCCCCCTGTCAAGCCTCCTACAGTGTCATGGGATCTCAATGTCGTTCTCACCCAGCTGATGAAACCTCCTTTTGAGCCACTGAATTCCTGCCATCCGAAGTACTTGACCTGGAAGGTCATTTTCTTGGTGGCAGTTACTTCGGCTCGTAGAGTCAGTGAGCTTCAGGCCCTGGTAGCCCAGACTCCTTACACCAAATTTCATCACAACAGAGTAGTCCTCCGCACTCACCCTAAGTTTCTGCCAAAGGTCGTGTCGGAGTTCCATCTGAACCAGTCAATTGTCTTGCCAACATTCTTTCCCCGTCCTCATTCCTGCCCTGCTGAACGTCAGCTGCACACATTGGACTGCAAGAGAGCATTGGCCTTCTACCTGGAGCGGACACAGCCCCACAGACAGTCCGCCCAATTGTTTGTTTCTTTTGATCCCAATAGGAGGGGAGTGGCTGTAGGAAAACGCACCATATCCAATTGGCTAGCAGATTGCATTTCCTTCACTTACGCCCAGGCGGGGCTGGCTCTTGAGGGTCATGTCACGGCTCATAATGTTAGAGCCATGGCTGCGTCGGTAGCCCACTTGAAGTCAGCCTCCATTGAAGAAATTTGCAAAGCTGCGACGTGGTCATCTGTCCACACATTCACATCTCATTACTGCCTGCAGCAGGATACCCGACGCGACAGTCGGTTCGGGCAGTCAGTTCTTCAGAACCTGTTTGGGCTTTAGGATCCAACTCCACCCCCCGAGGGCCCTGTTTGTTCTGTTCCAGGCTACACTCTCAGTTAGTTGGTAAATTTTTTAGGTCAATCTCAGTTATGTCCTCGCTGTTGCGAGGCCCAATTGACCATGGTTGTTGTTTTGAGTGAGCCTGGGGGCTAGGGATACCCCATCAGTGAGAACAAGCAGCCTGCTTGTCCTCGGAGAAAGCGAATGCTACATACCTGTAGAAGGTATTCTCCGAGGACAGCAGGCTGATTGTTCTCACCAACCCGCCCGCCTCCCCTTTGGAGTTGAGTCTTCCCTTGAAGTGTATTGTTTTGCTACATACTGGACTGGCCGGCTCGAGCCGGTTTCGGGCGGGAAGACGGCTGCGCATGCGCAGTGCGCATGGGCGCGCGAGGACTAGCAAAGGCCTTTGCTAGTAAACTTTCCGATGGAGGGGGCTGCCGAGGACGTCAACCCATCAGTGAGAACAATCAGCCTGCTGTCCTCGGAGAATACCTTCTACAGGTATGTAGCATTCGCTTTAACACACCTATAATGCTGCTTAGTAAACAGGGCCCTTAGTAAACTTCAGACCTAATTCTACAAAGTAAACAGGATTTTAAAACCCTACGGAAAAGGTTGTAATTAGATATCAATCTTATGGATAATGGTATTTTATTCCAAATTTTAGGATATTGAAACGAAAAGGAACGTTCCAATTTTATTTTTTAGTTATAGAGATCAATGTCATGATTTACAGTCCTGATACACATAATTTTTGGGTCATACTTGGTCTCTAAATTGCCCAATGTTTTCTTCCCCTTCAAAATTAACAATGCAGAAACATTGCAGTCACTGTTAGAAGCATTTAGACATGTAGGTTTCCAAAATAGTAGATATATATGTTAAGTATCAGCACTTCCACAAAAAAAGACTTTGCTCTAAAATAACCGTTTTCATGTTTGTGCGCCAACATTTAGGGCCCTGTTTATAAAGACATGCTAGCGTTTTTAGTGCTTGCTAACCATGTAGACACCCATAGGAATATTATAGGCATCTTACACGGTTAGCGCCCGCTAAAAACACTAGCACGCCTTTGTAAACAAGGCCCTTAGACATTCACATTGCCAAGTTGCCTTCACTGATATTTTTTAGACTTTGATAAATGTAAAATAGTTGTTCATGCCACATGTAGCTCATTCCTGTCATGTATTTTAGAAAAACTTTACGTTGTCAGATCATGTTCTAAAATACTGTCAGAACTGGACACTTTTTGACTTAGACGTCTGAATTCTAATTTCTGCGTCCTATCTAAACTGAGGCTGTTCATGCTCTATTTTCTTCTACTTCTTCATGACTTGTAAGTGCTAGCGACAGGACTCCGTATAAAGAGCAGCCTGTTTATTAGTTGGTATTACTTTGTAATTCGTATAGTTTTCTTATTACATGGAGAATTATATGACTGCTGGATTGTCCTTTTTTATGTGAATAGGAAATAAAGATTAATATGTTTCTAATTTAAAAACAAAACAGTAGCAGCTGTTATCAGAAAATCAGGCATTACCCTTTTATCCCTTGTGAATGTGAAACAAAAACTGAAAGAGCAGCCAGGATGAAATATCAAATATATCTTGGTCTGGTATAAGATAATCACTGTGTTCATTACAAAGATACTGGAAATATATCCAAACAGAAACTGGTGAAACAGAGTTTGGTGGCTGATGTTTTCAATGTTTTAAGTAGAAGTTTTAATTGAGCATTTTGGTAATACTAAAGATGGCCTCAATACCGTGATACTATTGATTCTCTATAAATCCTCCTTACTATAGCAGATTGTTTTTGGCACCTAGTAGTTCTTCTTTTGTACAACTTGAGGGCAGTAGAAGCATATACAACTCAAATGTGAAACAATACTACTTTTGAGAAACTATAGAAATTATGTATCACATTATACATATAGAAAATATTTTTCCTTTTTCTTTTGAAATGATTTTTTGCACGTTATTAATTATTTATACTCTACCCCAAGAGACCTCTACTTTCTTTTAAGAAGAGGCAAAATAATCACCTACATTAATCCAAATGAATATCTCTCCACTTCTTCCTTAAATTATTAATTATTTATCTCATAATGGGCCCCTTTTACCAAACTGCTGCAAAAGGGGGCCAGTGCTGGCGGTGGCGCGTGTTTTACATGCGTGCCGAGGCCCTCTTTTACCGCAGCTGGTAAAAGAGAAATCTCGCTTTCCTACAGGAAATGGCCATGCAACAAGTAAAGCACATCCCGCGTGGCCATTTCGAGTGGGAACCTTTACCACCACCTACCTATTGATGTGATAGTAAGGGCTCTCGCGTTAACCCAGCGGTAACCGGGCAGCGTGCGGCACTGTCCAATTACTGCTGGGTACACTCCGGTGCTACAAAAATACATTTTTGTAGCACTGGAAATAACGGCTCGCTGGGGGGGGGGGGGGGGGGGGAGGAGTACCGCCGGGCTGCTGCGGTAACCTGGCGGTACTTCCTGTACAGTGAATGGTAAGCCCACATTGGGCTTACCTCCGCTTAGTAAAAGGAGCTTGGTGTTTGTAAGGACAATCCCATCCATAGTCATCATTATTCTGATTGATGTGGGGTGGGCAAGAATTAAGGAGCCCATAATGGCAGGATGAGTTAACTTTCTTTCTCTCTTTCTCAGACTGGTAAAGAACTGGGTGGAAAGACAGAGTATAAACTTTCTTTACCTCTCCTTCTCTAATACCTCTCACTCTTTCTGGCACACACACACTGACCTCAACTGCCTTTTTATCCTCCTTACCATGTCATGTTTCCCTCCCCTATTTCTGCTTCTATGGCCAATTCTCCTCTACTGGACTTTATAATAATGATAGCGTTTAAGCTGATTATGTACAATTGGAAGGATACAATGAGTTCAGATGTGAATATATGGTGGAATACACTATGGGGTAATTCTATAACTGGGCACGTCCATTTGGGCACACAGATGCAGTATGGGGAGTGTGTATTCTATATTGGCATTTGTGTACACAGATTCCATTATAGAATACTAGTTAGTGTATGTCGGCAGAAATACATGTACATTAATTATTTCCACTTTTGTTAGGTCTATGGCAGGCATAGATCAGCACACTTAAATGCGGCACTTACACGCAAATCTTACAGTACTTTGTAAGTAGTTCATCTAAGTGGGAGCCAAGCCTATGCCCCACTAATGCTCCACCCACATGTAAGCCCCACTTGAATTTACACACTAAGGGGCCCTTCTACTAAGCTTCTGGTCTCTGCCACAAACAGTAGTTGTGGCCGGAGACCTTGAAGAAATTTGAGGTTTATTGGATTTTGCAATACTGTTATTGTGATACTTATATGGGAAGCTCAACCTTGTTTTAACAACATTCTGACCGCTGATGCAGGCATTTGCTGAAACACAGGCCATGTTGGGTCCAATGAATATTGCTTCCTCTCATACATGGCTCCACTTGGTTGCTCCATCTGTGTCCTACTACACTGTTTTTGTCTAACATTAGCACATAGCCATTAATACAAAAAATAGAAAATTGGCCATTTATTGGTGGCGGTAAAAATGGCCTTAGCACAAGGGAAAGACTCACATAAAGGCACACTAGGGCCACTTTTTGCCACAGCTTAGTAAAGGAACCCCTAAGGCAGCTGAGCATGTATGCTATAGAATACCACTGTGCACACAGCTCACATTTCTGCATATATATGTGTACAGTTATATGTGCGTATATGCTAGTATTCTATAACATTCTGGAACTCTTTGCTGGAGGATGTGGTAATAGCGGTTAGCATATCTGGGTTTAAAAAAGGTTTGGACAAATTCCTGGAGGAAAGGTCCATAGTCTGCTATTGAGGCAGACATGGGAAGCAACTGCTTGCCCTGGGACTTGTAGTATGGAGTGTTGCCACGATCTGGGTTTCTGCCAGGTACTTGTGACCTGGCTTGGCCACTGTTTGGAAAACAGGATACTGGGCTAGATGGACCATTGGTCTGACCCAGTATGGCTACTCTTACGTTCTTATGTTCTTAATATTTGTGCACAAATTGCACCTAACTTTAGCTGCTCTGTTACAGAATGAGGGGGTTTGTACACATGGTATGAGGAAGCAGCCCAGCTAAGTTGGCCAACCTCAATGCTGCTACTTCGCATGTGGAAAAAATTGGATCAATATGTATCATAATAATTGGCCCAAACAGTATGTGAGCAAACATAAATGAAATCATATTCAGGAAAATTTTTATTTGTTCATCCAGCCCTGGTGTCAAGGAAACCTTTCTGTATCCATGGTTTGGGCTAAATTCGACAAATATATGTCCATTACTTAGATATAGCCCATTTAATCATCGAAATACTTATAATGTCTCACACATTCTTATATAGATAGTCTACAGTCTCTTCTTGATTGTACATGTCTTTATCATGCTTTTTAATGACAAAATGTGAGCATCCTTGTAGATTTAATGCTGCTATGTTTTTCATCCTTTGCAATTACTGCTACATATCCTTAAATGCTATGTCCCTCTTAATTGTTCTTTGATTGTTAATTACCTGTTGGTCATGTTTCATTATACTTATTTTTCTTTTTCTTTGTATGACTTAAACTAATAAAGATACTTGGACATACAAAAAATGGTCTAGTATACTATCTTGCAACTTTGTCTTCGTTCGTTGTATATTTGCTGTATTGGTTGATAAAATTTCAATAATGATACTTAAAAAAAGATTGATATATGAAAATTCTTTTTTGCTAAGAAACACACACCTTTTGTGGACTGAAAATTAACATTTTCCTATATGTTGTCAGACCAATTTATTTACATAGGAAGACTTTCCTTGAGTTGAAACCTTGAGTTTTGACCTTGGGAGCCTCTTTCTTTCTAAAATTTCCTTGTAAATGTTTGGTCACATTTGAAAGAAACCATTATGTTTATCTGGACACTGTTCAGTTGGAAAAATTGCCGTCTGAGAAATCTATTACTTGGTATTTTTTAATGTCGACTTGGTGGGTATGAGTTTATATTGAGGGACCAATATATATTGGGCCCGATATTCAGCCGGCGGTGATCAGCGTTTTGCTGATCGTTGCAGGCATTAAACCTGGAAATTCAATGCCAGGCCATGTCTGGGCACCAGCATCAAATTTCTGGTTTTCTAGAGCTGGCTAAAGCATAGCAGGTTCAGGCCTCAATGCTCAGAAGTAAATGCAGGCGCTAGAGGCCTTTAGCACTAGACTAGCACCCGCATTTACTACTGCTGAATGTTCAGAGGCTTGGAACGTGGGAACAAACAGAAGAAGAATGCAATGAGCATGCTAATATATGCTGATGAGCTCTTTTCCTATTCGTCTCCCATGCTTAGAAAACAGCACATTGAGCAATGGTGCCCTTACCGCCATAAACCCAGTGCCAGCTTGGAGCTGGCATTAGGGTGTTTGTGAAGCAGTCTAGCCGGCATTTGCCCCTGTCTGCTGCTTGCTGCTGCACCGCTCTCCACCACACAGCTGTTTCTCTCTCAGCCAAATCTAGAGCCAGACGAAACAGCAGCTAAGTCTGACTTTGTGTGTCCAGATCCATTTTTTTTACCTTGCACTGATCCATATGGAAACTCCCCTCCCCAGTCTTTAAACCCCAGCAGCAGTGGATCAGTATTGCTAGCCTGGGCAGTTCATGCATTGTGGTGCTCATGAAGTGTGAGAGAATGGGAGCCACTGCCTTTAAAAGTTCAGAGCTGGGCAGCCAGCACTTCTTCCTCCTCCTTCCCTCCTCCCCCTCTGACGTTCTGGGCATGTGCTCAAGAGCTATACTTAAAGCACAACTCTTGAGCGCATGTGCCAGGCACCATACTTCTGAGTAAGTTCCTAATGCTCAGTGCTAAGAGCTTGCCTACATTTGCATCTCATTTGCGTTGAGCATTAGGGACTTGTTCTGATGCACTGTTCCTACTCTGTTCAGTAGAGCGCCGTAGTTATGCATAGGAGCCTAAGTGTGATATTCAGTATTTAACCGCTATGGATTACCATCTAAAGGGGTCATTTTACTAAGCTGCAATAAAAAGGGCCCTGTGCTAACGACGGGGGCCATTTTTGCCGCATGCTGCAGCCCTTTTTAATACAGTGGGTAAAAAAGGCTGAAAACAGCCATGGCCACACAGTAAGATTGCTCTTACCGTGGGCCATGCGATGGGGAGCACTTACTGCCACCCATTGAGGTGGCGGTAGGGGCTCCCGTGCCAACCGGCAGAAACCAGGTAGCACACAACACTGCCCAATTACATCCAGGTAACTGCTGCACAAAAAATATGAACCCTATTTTCCCCAGTGCGGGAAATGGTGCACACTGGGGCTGAAACTACCACTGATAGCTCCAAATTGGCATGCAGTAAGCTCGCGTTGGGCTTTGTAAAAGGGCCCCAAAGATAGGACTGACTTTTATGTGGTCCTATTTATACAGTTAACCTGGCCAGTTAAGTGCTGAATATCAGCAGTTAACCAGTCAAGTGCTGACTCCATCTCCAGAGTGCCCCCAAAATAGCCAGTTTGCAGTTTGACATTGACCAGTTGTTTTCAGTGGCACTAACTGGCGATTTAACCAGTTTCTGGCCAGTTAAATCACTTTGAATATGGACTACATTGATTCTTCCATCATCCTGTTTATTTTCTTTGGATGTGTCCTTTCTTTTCTTTTCCTACTTGGTTGATATCTCCTTCTCACGTTGTGGACTAGATGTGCATATTGTGAGATTACGTCAGGTTTTTCCTGTGTTGCTTTATATCGTATCATTTGCCTAATGTGTGATTAGCATGTAAATGTTTTGCAGTGGCATTTGTGCAAAGGCAGCTGCAACGCCATCACATGGCAATGTGTGTTCTTGCATGTTAGCTTTGCAGCAAACAACATGGAATGCAGGTAACTATAGCTTTAAAGGTTAATGCGAGCAAGGAAAGGGTAAAGAGCGTGGTCAGCAGCTGACACGCATTACCATGGATGTTAACTGCAAATCAGGCCTCCTGCAGTGAATGCAGTTCTATATTTTTTTGTATTGTGAAAAGGATTTGAACATTCAAGAAGAAATATAAAGCCTATGTGTTTCAACAAGTATATAATTAGAACTTTGCAGGATTATATATATATATATTTTTTTTTTTTTTTTTTTAACTCCACTTGGTAAATGTTATTAAATGTTTCTTTTGTAGTAAATTACAAACACATGGTATGACCCACTTAGTAGTAGTAGTTTTCCTAAAGTAACAGAATCGGAGTGGGAAGCCTTAAAGGATAAGACGTTTTAAAGGCAATTCTACAACTGGGCGCATGCAAGTCACATGTAAGTGCACCATATGGTATCATATAGGAGAGCGCTTAGGTGCTATAGTGCATAATTGCAAGGGGGAGTACATATGAAAGGGGCATGGGCATGTCTCAGCGTACACACACGACGTGTAGAATACGATAAATTAGCATGTTGCATGGCACTTTTAAGTGTGCTCATTTATACCTAAATTTAGTTGCATCTATATTTAGATGTGCCAGTTCGACTTTATGCTAGTATTCTGTAACAGCATTGGTGTGCCCAGATGCCATTATAGAATAGTTGCTCCCTAATGGAGTTGACCTGTTATAGAATTGCCTCTTTAGGGGCCCTTTTACTATGCTGCTCTAAAATGTGGCCTGTATTATTATTAGCATGGGGCTTTCCTGCATGCTGAGGCCACTTTTAGCACAGCTGTAAAATGGCTGCATTTTCCATTGGAGTAAATGGAAATAATAATAATAATACAGGCCAATTAGTGTGTGGGTATTAATGGCCACACACTAATTTACCCATTAGCATGGGAGCCCTTAACGATTATGAAGGCAGTAAGAGAATTCGTGCTAACCACGTGTTAATCACTTAGCACACTGCAATGTAGCTATGCTATCCGATTAGCGCAGGGCACGCCTACTGTCCAACCCGACACCTGCCCCCAGCGCTAAAAAATATTTTCTATTTTTTAGCACGTGAATAGCGAGCAGTGAACACAAAACTCCCACAGGATGCCTGAGCGCACCCCACGGTATTGCTTTTAAGCAAGTGTTAGTGCTTACTGCAGCTTAGTATAGGGTCCCTTAATGTTTGGCTTTTAATTATTGACTTTTATTCCAGCATTTTCTTTATATTGCTGCAGTTTTCTTACTATCAGATGTGTATATGGTTTGCTAGCAGGCAAATGTGAGGTAGTTTTCACCATGCTTCTTTTATGTAGCGACAATACCGCTAAATGTAGATTATTCTTGATTTTTTTTTTTTAGATTCATTACTCAGGGTGTTAGTTTAGTGCATTTAATGTAGATCTAGCAAGAAATTTGAAAATTCCAAACTATTACGTGCTTTATTTTCTTCTTTTAGGATATTATTGATAGACTTATCATACTGAATTCAGAAGCAAAAATTCACTCCTTGTTCAACTATGAGCAATCGCATATCTTTGGTCTGAGGTAAGAGGCATAGCATATACTATTTTAATTTAGTGAGAGAGCACTCTTCAACTGGCAGCCTCAATGCAAGTCTGACTTTATACTTGCAGTCTGCGCATCAGATTTGAAAATGAAAGTATGCTCATACTTTCACTTTGTAAATTCCCTATGAAAAATTCACCTGCAGAGACTTCTGCCTACTTTTTCTACAACTAAATTTTCCAACTTTCCAACTACATTTTCCAACTGAAATAAGATGCACAGGCTTGAAAATACAAAAATATATTTGTCCTATTCCTGCCCTTCCTCCACTCCGGGGAACAACTATGCTGAGTGTGAGTAAAGTATGAAACAATGGGTATACTTTACTCAAACATAAAGTGAGCAGTTTTCAAATGGCCTTCTTATCCATGTAAATATCCATTTACCGCGGTAAGTGGCTTTGGAAAATTGCCTTTCCCAGTAGCCAGTTTACCAGCAAGATATATTTTGGATAATATAATAAACAGAATCAGAGGGGGATTCTTTTTCATCTCTGTATTTCTGAGGAGTAAGTGGTGCAGGTACAGCAGTTTATAAAGCACTGCTAAGTCATCATGGCAACTAATACACAATCTTGTGGGTGCAATGTTCTATCAGGGCTGGCGCAACCCGGTAAGCATGGCAGGGGGCGCCAACCTCTGGAGAGGTGCCACAAGCCATACTTACTGTTGCCGGGAGGCTCACAGTTCCAGCCCCAGTTGCAGGCAGCTCTCGGTGCTGACGGGTCTCACCTGCCTGTCCTCAGCTTCCCACAAAAGCCCTCCTTTCCTTCCTGCCACCCTGCATTTAAACCTTTTATTTTACCTCAAGTCGCAGCAGTGTCAGCGGTGGCATTGAAAGCAGCAGGCTTGCTTCCAGCCTTCCCTTCCCTCTCAGTGTCCCGCCCTTCTGGAAACAGGAAATTACATCAGAGGAGGGTGGTTGTTATCTGGTTGTCCTGACTTAAATGTGGAAAATTTGGAGTTGAATTTCAAGGAGAATGATCATAAAAGTACAGAATAAAGCTTTAAGGAGTGGAGGAGTGCCCTAGTGGTTAGGGTGGTGGACTTTGGTCCTGGGGAACTGAGGAACTAAGTTCGATTTCCACTTCAGGCACAGGCAGCTCCTTGTGACTCTGGGCAAGTCACTTAACCCTCCATTGCCCCATGTAAGCCGCATTGAGCCTGCCATGAGTGGGAAAGCGCGGGGTACAAATGTAACAAAAAAAAAAAAAAGGCAGGTTGTCACCCTTGAGTCAATCTGGGTGTCCTGACTTAAATGATAAATAACTCTTTTTGTGGGAAAAGAAAGATGGTTGGTTGGTGAAAGTTGGGAGGGTATAATGTATGTTCATGGTATCATAGTAAAGAACATCTGGAGAAGTGTTGAAGGTTAATAAGAGAAGATATTAATTAATAATGATTATGTTTGAATAAAATGTTGCTGTTGTTAAACATTTGTTGGTTACCCCTGAGCAGTGCTTTTTTTTGTAGAAAAAAAGGTGCCAGTACTCATTATGGGTAGGGTCACCACATAAGGCTCCACCCCTATGATAGCCACACCCCTTATACCAGCTATGGCGCATATATCGGACATACCAAGAGACAATTAAGGAATAGACTTGCTGAACATACCAGTAACGTATACCAGTATACCCAGTGCAAAATAAGACAGCAGATGTAAATTCTCAAATTGGACATATTTCAAACACTAAAATGAAAATAAAATGATTTTTTTCTACCTTTGTTGTCTGGTGACTTTGTTTTTCTTTCCATATTGATCCCATTCTCTGATTCTGCTGCTCTGTATCTGTTCCCTTAACTCCATTTCCAGAGCTTCCTTTCCATTTATTTCTTTACTTTCCTCTTTCTTCTTCATTTCTTGCCCTATATCCATAAGTAAAAGCTGGGTCCTTCTCCATGAAATTGACTGGAGGAGGTATAACGTGGATCCAGCTTTTGCCTATTTTCTCCATCCATGTGCAGTTTTTCTCCTTTCTTCTCTTTCCCTCATCTCCATCCATGTACATCATCTTTTTTCTTTTCACCCCTCCATCCATGTCCAGCACTTCTCCTCTCTCCACCTCTCCATCCATGTCCAGCATTTCTCTTCTTTTCCCTCCCCTGTATCCATATAAAGCAATAATTCTCTCTCCCTTCGCCTCCACCCAAGTCCAGCATTTCTCCTCTCTCCCCGCCAACCCCTCCATCCATCCATGTCCAGCAATTCTCCTCTATCTCCTGTTCTCCTCTTTTCCATGCCCAGCGATTCTCCTCTCTCCCCTGCCCTCCCTTCCCATCCATGTCCAGCGATTCTCCTCTCTCCCCTCCCCTCCCATCCATGTCCAGCAATTCTCTCTTCCCTGCCCTCCCCTCCCATCCATGTCCAGCAATTCTCTCTTCCCTGCCCTCCCCTCTGTAATGTAGTGCCTTGTAAACCTCTTAGCAGTTTCAGAGAATTACACAGGACGAGCAGCACTGATTGTCTCCATTTGGCTGAGAAGCATAGTTCATTTGCCTGACAATCTCTGCAAAGAGTTCATCCACCAAGACTTTGTTTGGCAGAAGTTTCCATGAAGGGGCAATTCCATTCATCGGCCAGAGCTTTGCCCTCTCTGTACGAGACCTCCCTTTCCCCGTCCAAATTCACTTTATTGCCCACCAGGGTCATCGGCAACCTCTCGTACCTTTTCACTTGGATGATCTGATCCTTCATGGGCTTGATGCCCTGAAAGCTCTGCTGGTTGACTAGGCTGCAAACAAAAATAAACCCTTGTCCGTTTTTAAAGTACAGATCGCGCATGGAAGCGAAGTGCTCCCGTCCCGGCCGTATCCAGAATCTCCAGCACCAAAGGCGAGGAGTCCACCTCGATCTCTTTCCGGTAGAAATCTTCTATGGTTGGATCATATTTAATTTCTCTATGAACGATCCTGTGATTTGCCCACTCCGCCCGATCCGAGCACAACCACTTTTGTATTCTCTCATGGTGGCTCCTTACAGCAGGCGGCTCCTTTCTGCCTTCCCCTTTCGGCTCTCTCCCCGGCGACCATGCAGGCAACGATTAAAAGAGGCTGTCAGCGTCGGAGCTTCCCTCTGCGAGTCCCGCCTATGCGGAAACAGGAAGTTGAAACAACATAGGCGGGACTCGCAGAGGGAAGCTCCGACGCTGACAGCCTCTTTCAATCACTGCCTGCACCGTTCGCGCTGCTGAGTCTTAAAAGAAAAAGTAAGGGGACTGAAAGGAAGTGCAGGACTCGCCGGCGGGGGCGGGGGGGGGGGGGGGGCAAAAAAAGGTGCTGGTACGCCGTACCGTTGCGTACCAGCACAAAAGAAGCTCTGCCCCTGAGGGAAAAGAGGGAAGTAAAATTGACCCTTGGGGACAAGGGAAGATGATTTCATAATCCCCCATTATAATGGGGATTACTGAAGATCACGAAAGAACTCTCCAGAGTTACTGAGGAGAGGGCTGTAAAGTTGAAGGTGGTAAAGTATCCAGCCCAAGGGGGTGAGTTTCTGGGTAAGTTGCAGAGGAAAATTTTCCTGGTTGTTGAATGACAGTAGGGGAGGAGTTAGGAATTAATAAATGTTGTTGTTGGGGTTTGCACAAGGTATTTGGTTGCCTTCCACCAGGACCCTTGAGAAGAGGGAGGTGTCCTGGATGGGTTCAAGAAACTAAGGTTAACCAAAGAGGGAGGTTTCTGCCAGTAAAGTATTAACTGTGAAGTGGAGGAGTATTCCAGGTGGGAAGTAGGGACCCCCTCCCACCCCCCTAAAAAATTTAATAAATATTTGACTTACTTGCCTCTATGACAGCCTCAGATGTTAAAGTCAGGTATATTAGATCAGCATGCAGGTCCCTGGAGTAGTGTAGTGGTCAGTGCGTTGCACAGTGGGGGACCGAGATCCCCATCTCCCTCTACCTGTCACACTTGTGGTGGAAACTGTGACCCCTCCCAAATTCATCAAAACCCTACTGCAACCACATATAGGTGCCCCTTCACCCATAAAGGCTATTATAGTGGTGTACAGTGGGGGATAGTGGGTTTTGGAGGGTTTAGGGTACAATATAAGGAAGCAAAGGTGAGATATGTACTTGGAAGCATTTTTATGAAATGCGCAGAAGTGCCCCCTAGCGTGCCCCATTGCTCTCCTGGGATGTCTGGGGGACCAGTCTACTAAATATGCTGGCTCCTCCTACATCCCAATGGCATGAATCTGTAGATTTTGCACTTGGGATTTTTTTTTTCTAAAATGGACCACAAAAAAAAAAAGTCCAAAGCACAAAACCTTGATTAAAATAGTATTTTCGGAAAAAAAAAATTCTTTTTCAAAAAATTACCTTCATTCCTAATCGGATTTTGGACATTTTGTGTAAAACATCCAAAATCGGACTTAGACATCATTTTGAAAATGCCCCTCTCAGTGTCCTAAGTTGTGCATAGTGACCTCCAAAGGCAGGGGACTACATCCGCCGAAACATGGCCCATGTCGGGTCCTCTTGTTTTGGTGCTTTAATAAATCCACCTTGAACTACATCTCCTTGGTAGGTTTGGTCATTGTGTCATCCTCTACTCCTGCGTTGGCTTCTGTTATTGCCAATAAAAGCATTTTGTTTTTTCCTGTTAGCATTGTTACTTCTGTGTTTACAAAGACACACTATAGGGGCGTCAGCGTTTTTAACGCGTTAAACACTAACACACGTTAAAAGCAAATGCTCCTATAGGAATGTATTGGCAAGTTAGCTTTTAACGTGCCTTAACTTTAAAGGCGCATTAAAAATGCTAACGCACCTAAGTAAACATACCCCTTATTGTTGTATTTTGCCCTTTTATTTAAAGCCAGCCTATAGTTAGAGATTTCCATTTACAATGACTGTTTTGTCCTCTTTAAAAGGAAATTTGCTTACCTACAACAGTTCTCTGAGGGCTGCAAGAAAATAGTCCTCGTAAAACCCTTCCACATCTCTCAAGAAGTTTTCTATAATATATATCTATATACTGAAATGAAGGGCTCTTCTGGAAGTGCTATGAGGTGGGACATCTCACACATGCTCATAGAGCATGTTAGAAAGCTCTGGAGAAATACTGAAATTCAGTGATGTACTTTGTGAATTTGGGCAAATTACTTCACTCTTGTTATCTCAGGTACAAAACTAGAATATAAGACCTCTAGGGACAGGGAAATGCCTATTGTACCTGATGTAACTCACCTTGAGCTACCAGTCAAAAGGTATGATCTTTAATAAAATAAACCACAGCTCCATCACCTGTCTGTGAGACCTGTTATCCAGTTATCTTCAAAAAGTATTTTGCACTTAAGCAGTTTTGCTTTATTTGTTCATTATTTTACAGACACTCTTTGACATTCATTTTACTATTAACACATTTTGCATTTGAACTATTGTGCTTCATTCTTACTTTTTTTGTATTTTTATCCTAGGTTCAGTGTAGGCAGATTCCGTAGAGCAAAGGAATGCAAATTAAGTTATTCTTTGACAGGATCAGTAGTCATTTCCTGGATATTGGAACACTTCTATTATATATAGCCTAACTTAGGCATGTCCTAATGTGCTTGCCTGCCTCTGTCTGCCTGTCTATCTTCAGTTTTCTATCTCATTATAATTATAAGAACATAAAATGATTTGCTGCATTTGTTTTTCTTTTGGGGCAGCTGGTTTGGATATATTTAATGGGATTTTGGAATATGATAAATGAATCCTTATCTATTCTTGCATGAAAAGAATCATTTAGGGAAATAATTGTAGCATTTGATTTGTAGGCTTGCTGAGAGTACAGGCCAGACACACTGGTGAACAGTTGTTTTAGAACGTCCTTATTCCTTTGACATACATATGAAAGAAGGATTCTCTGTGGAATGCTAGGACAGAAATATCTGGAGTTTTACAAAAAAAAAAAAAAGAGAGAGAATTATGTTGGCCTTTCTTAGATGATGGTCCACACTACCCAAGGGAAGCATTCGAGGTTGATGAGCAAAAGCAGGAGATAATGCCTGTGTCCATCTGAGAGCCTGCTATGTCATTCTACATCCTTCAGAGGCAGCACTGAATCTTTTCCATCTGCTTCTATGTCCAATTTTGCTTCCTGGACCCCATCCTCTGTGACATCACTGGGGTGTACAGGTTTAATGCTGCAGGTGGAACGCTGGAGGTGCTGCATGCCGGTAAGCATGCAGTGGCAAAGGAGCATGACTAAGGAGCTTGCTGCTCCTTAGGGTGGGCATGAGGCGGTTTGGGTGGGAACATTGTGTTAAATATTTCTTTTAAGAATGTTTGTTTAAATGGCACCTATTGAGAGTTTGGCAGGGGTAGGTATGGTAGGCTGAGCTCTCTTGTTGGTTGTAAAAGATTATGTTTTGGTCCCTTTAATGTTTTGCGGATAGTTCCTTAATGAAGAATGATAAGTTTAGTGACTTACTGAACGTAGGTTTGGTTAATGCTAGAGCTATTTGTAACAAAACGCAGTTGATTTTTGATTTAATCTTAACGCACAATTTGGATGTTCTTTGAGTCTTGGTTGTTGCAAACTGACCTTGCAATTGTAACAATGTTGTCCCCCTAATTTTACATGGGAATGGACCTGTAGAAAGTTTAAAAGGGACAGAGGTTTTCTTTTTATTTGTACAAAGAAGTTAGGTTTTAAAAGCATTAAGGTAGAACATGAGCTTGCTGCTGATATTTTAGTTGTGACTAATGGAAATATTTCATTTTGTTTGTTGTACTGTTCTCCAGTATTATTGACTTCTGATAGTTTATTGTTGAATTTGTATGTATTTTAGGAGATTTTAATTTTGCTTTTTGATCCTAATTCAAATTTGTTTGTTGAACAAAAGCATTTATCTTTTGATATGTTATTGCGCATCATTCTTTGAATGAAAGTGTGATTTCATCAACCTGGATATTTGCCCAAACTATCTACTCAAGTATACACCTACCTGCTTCATTACTGATCTGATGCTGCATTTAAACTTCATGCTTAGTAATGGAATCTTCCCTGAAAACTATGGAAATATACTACTCACCCCTATTCCTAAAGATGCCAAGAAAAGAAGCACTGATCTTACCAACTATCAGCCCATTGCATCAATTCCGCTGTTTGTAAAATGAATGGAGAGCATGGTGAATAAGCAATTCAATGAGTGTCTGGACAAGTTCTACATTTTGCATTTATCACAGTCAGGATTCCGCGCACTCCATAGCATAGAAACTGTGGTCGTCACACTCCTGTCAAACTTCAAACAGGAAATAGCAGTAGAAAAAAGCATTCTACTTTTACAATTCGACACATCAAGTGCCTTTGACATGGTGAACCATACAATCCTACTACAGCTCTTTGATTACTTTGGAACCAGCGGAAATGTACTAAAATGGATAAAAGGCTTTTAAACCTCCAGAACCTACCAAGTCAACTCCAAAGCAAGTTTGTCACCTCCTTGGACAAGCCAACTGTGGTGTGCCACAAGGCTCGCCTCTTTCCCCAACACTATTCAACATAATGCTAATTCCTCTGGCCGTAGCTCTTTCCAAACTTAGTCTCAATCCAGTCATCTACGCGGATGACATCACAATCTATATTCCTTTTAGAAACGACTTAACCGAAATAGCTGACAAAATCAGACTTGGATTACACACCGTGCGTGCTTGGGCTAACTCCTTTAAATTAAAAGTCAACACAGAGAAAACTCATTGCCTTCTACTCACCTCACTCTATAACAAGTTCAAACCGGGCACCAAATCGGATCCAAGATGTCTGCCTGAGTAGACGTGCGGGAAAGAGCTCCTGAAACCCACTGAAAGCTTCTTCAACTGACTGCTCTCAGACCTGTTATGGGAAAGAGGAAGGGTAAACCTGGAGTGCCTACCTCCACAGGCAGGATTGAACCCCCTCTCTTGAGGCAGCTGATGTTGGAGGAATCGGGACTCCAACCGCCGGGAACCGGAATGTTTGCTTCAGGTGGTCCGGGTGAACGATCAGACCTAAGCGCTGAGGGAGTATCTCTAAGCCCTCCCTTATTGACGGCACCTCCAAGACCAGGACGAGAGGCAATGAGCGCGAGTGAACAGCGCGCTGAATCCGGAAGTCGGTCCCCAGCGGCTGGGTGTGGAGACCCCGCGGCCGCGTCGACGCCAGTGCATTTACCAGGTCCGACAATAGTTTTGCCTGGAAGAAACCCTGGAGAATCGCCCTTGAATCTTGGAGTTATGAAACCAGCTACCGTCACGATGGAATCTTTGTGGGAAGCAATCCAAAGATTGAATATCAGCTTGCAGCAAATTTCAGGTACTTTGTCTGGTGCAGTGGTGGTTATAAAGAGTTTACAATCTGATTTGCAATTGAAAAATGCAGACCAAACTTTAAAAATGGAGAACATTGATAAAGAAGTAAAAATTAATTCCTCAATAAATGTTCTAATGAGAGATAGTAGTTTCCAACAACGCAAAACGGAATATTTAGAAAATCAAATGAGGGCTAACAATTTGCGTTTCCTTAATTTTCCTAAAAGCCCGTTGGTTCCAGCAATTGACATGCTCAAGAAATACCTCAATGAAGTATTAGGTATACCCCCTGAGATGTACCCTCCGATTACTAAAGCAATGTATATTTCTGGAGCACAAGGGAAATCACTGCCTGTTAACCCCCAAGATGATCTGAATATAACAGAACTTTTAGAATCCTCATTAGAGACTATAACAGAAAGAACTACGTTATTGGTTACCTTTGCTCTGCAATTAGACCGCAACAATATTTTCAAACTCTTTTTCCGCCACATTAATTCACCATTCTTTGGCTCAAAAATTCAAGTATTTCCAGATTTTGCTCGAGAAACTCAAAAGAAGAGAAAACAATTTTTGTTATTAAAAGAGAGAGTTTTGCGTATAGGTGGGACCTTTATGTTAAGGTTCCCATGTACATGTTATATTTCCTTGAATTTAGTAAATTATGTTTATTTTGACCCAGAGAAGTTAAAAGCATTTATTTTAACAAAAGAATAATACTGCACCAATTTTGGATTGAACAGCGTTATACCGGCTAACAATATTCTGGGTTCTGTCTACTTGAGGAAGAAGTAGTTTACTTTGATATTATTTGAGGTTAATGTTATTTTCCTGTTCTTGGATCACCAATTGTGGACTAAAATGATCTTTTTTTTTTTTACCTTTAATTGCAAATTTTCCTGTAATATCATTTTGTGATTTGTGTGATTTATGTTTATTGTTTATTTGATTTATGTTTATTGGTAGTGTTAGAATAATCATAAATAAAAATAAAATAAAAAAAAAAAAAACAAGTTCAAACCCTCCACCTTAATTATTCCTGAGCTTGTCCTTCCAATCTCTGAGACTCTGAAAATTCTAGGAGTAATACTTAATAGAAATCTAACACTGGTGGACCAAACAAACACTACCGTCAAAAAGGTATTCTTCTCTCTTTGGAAATTAAAACTTATAAAACCTTATTTTCCTAGAGAAGTATTTCACAATTTAGTGCGATCGCTAGTTTTAAGTCATCTTGATTACTGCAATGGAATCTATGCAGGGTGCACAGAAATGCTTCTCAAAAAAAATTACAAACTGTCCAGAATACAGCTGGTAAATCGAAGTTCGACAGTTCCAGACCATTATGTGAAAAACTGCACTGGCTGGCTACCTGTCAAGGATCGTATAAAATTTAAAATTTGCACCCTGGTGCATAAAATCCTCTACGGCGAAGCTACAGCTTATATGGATAATCTGATCATCTTACCACCCAGGAATTCTTTCAAATCTTCTCGTTCGTATTTAAATCTCCACTACCCCACATGTAATGGCCTCAAGTATAAAACCAGTTACGCATCTACCTTTCTCTATATCAGCACTCAAATGTAGAATGGTTTACCCAAATCAGTAAAAACTACTTACGATCAACCGACTTTCAGAATATCCCTGAAGATCACCTTATTTAGAAAAGCTGGCACTAAAGTCCCGCATTGCATTAGTGACTTCTGAACTGTTACTGTTATACGGACGTATTGAACTCTTCTGCACCTTTCTCTTTTCTTCCCCTCTGTCATTGCTCACCAACTACTTCAACCTTAATGTATCTGATTGTTTGTTACTAGATTGGTGTAAGCCTTTTTACACTGATGTAAGACACATTTAGCCTGCCCATGGGTGGGAAAATGTAGAATATAAATGGCTATAAATAAATAAATAAATAAAACCTGTTGTTACAGAGCTAATTTGGACTGATTACTCCTTGGTTGCCTTTTTAATGAGGGGTCTGGCAGAAAAAGTTGTTGCTCTTAAGCATAAAGTTGTACAATCTTCTTCTGAAGTGCTTTAATTGTGGAAGTTTGGGCTCCTAGATTAAATCTTGATAATTCTATAGAAGAGATGGTCGAATTTTGGGATTCGTCTTTATCTGAATCTTTAAAACCAGGTAGTCTCTGAAAATTTGGTTAAGGTGAATGGAGCTATTTTATCTGTCCATTGGTAAAGGATTCATGAATTGCCAATGCGTAGGTATGAGAGAGAGCATGGAGAGAATCCATAGATGGAGACTATTATAATTCCTATAAATTACTCCTTCAGGAATATGTAGAGACTTGTGATTTGATTCAAAATGAATATTTTAAAACTAGAATTAATGAATCAATTAATAGACCAAAATAATTGTTTAATACTGTTCAATTCCTTACAGAAGGGGAAATAGGCATTAATGGATGTGAGATGTTAACAGCTGATATGTTTGCAGATTATTTTTTTAGTACAAAGGGTCAGTCAGTAATTCAACATCTAGATTAAATACAGGCAAAAAAGAAATTTGATGATGTGATTCTTGATCAGTATATTTGGGAGAAATTTGAGAATGTGGATGCTACGGATGTTTTGTCTATTGCGCAAAACCAAACATCTGTTAGGACAGTTTATGAATGTTCTTCTGTAGTATTGCATGAGTTTGGTGATATGTTTGACCCGAAGACAGCTGTGCTGCTGAATAAATCCATTAATGAGGGTGTTTTACCAGATCAATTGAAAATAACGACTGTTAAACCTTTGTTTAAAAAGGAAAATTTAGATCCTTGCAGTTTAGTAAATTATAGGCCAATTTCAATATTTTCTGTATTATCTAAAATAATTGAGAAGATTGTCTTCCACAAAATTGATGTCAAATTGATGTGAATCAGTATGGTTTTAGGATAGGACATAAGAATCACTCTTATTGTCCACTGTTGATGTGATCAGAAAAGGGATGGGTAATTATAAAAAATGTTTTGATATGTTCTCTGCTTTTGATATAGTGAGTCATGATATTTTGTTGGAACGCCTTTGGAAGATGGGTTTGAGGGATAAAGTGTTTGAGTGGTTTGTTGCCTACCTACAAAATCATAGGATAGTAGTAAGATGGAATGATGCTGTTTCAACTGCCCATTTGTTAATAATGAGAGTTAAACAAAGTTCAGCCCTTTTTTTCATGCTCTTCAATTTGTATATGAGACTATTATGTGATCTTTAGGTTTGGAATTTCAAATTTATGTTGATGGGCACATTTTGTTTCCAGTGAATGATAGTTTTGTGACTGGATACGTGAAATTTCAACAGTATATAGATGTTATTTTAATATGGATGAACGGAAATAGACTGGTGTTAAATTTGAAAAAAAAACTAAAGTATTGATTGTAGGAAGAAATATTAAGAAAGATGTTTTTCAGGTCAATTGCAGGGTTATACTATTTTTGTAAAACTGCAAATTGTCAGTCTGAGTGTTGTTCAGTGGAGCAGTGTCCACACAAAGGCAAGCAGTGACTCAACTGCTTATCTTAATATGGATTTTCATCCATTCCTTCTAAGTAGGACACCAGGATATGTGGTAGGCACGCCGAAAAATGGCCTGCGCTGGTGTAGGCGCATGTATTGGATGTGTGCAGGTGCATTTTTCAGTACGCCTGCAAAAAAGGCCTTTTTTTGCCGAAAATGGACGTGCAGCAAAATAAAAATCAGTCATTTTGGGCCTGAGACCTTACCGCCACCCATTGACTTAGCGGTAAGGTCTCATGCACACTGCCGATTACCGCCTAGTTAGCACCACATGGTAGCAAATAGAAATTATTTTCTTCCACTCATTTTGGACACGTGTCAAAATTAGAATTACCACTCGGGGCACGAGGTAGACGGGCAGTAGTCCTAATTTGACGCACGTTGTACGTGCATTGGCACCTACGTGTCTTAGTAAAAGGGCCCCTAAGTTAGTACAGTTTTTTTTGCACTGCTGCTTAAAGAAAGAAAGAATTGGATTGTGACTGATTATTGATGCTGTCTGGCCTGTATAATTAGCAAACATAATGCATCATTTCTTGTGCCTGAAACCTAGTATGTTCAAGTGATAATAGCCAAAGTCAAAGGGAGTGTTAGTTTGTATGTTGTTTGGTACAAGTATTCATTCTGATTCTCAGTAATTTAAATCCATATAAATGCAAGTACACTTGCGTGAATGAGGTAAAGCAAATAAACATATTGAGCTATTTGACTTCTCATACCTCTAGATCATCTTTTGTGAGCTCTAAGTATATTTGGATTTAATGGAAAAGTTCCACAAGAGTGCTTCATAGCATCAACTAAAAGCATTTGTTTTATTGTTTCATTTAAATACAACCTTAGAGAGATGTACATAATTATATTAGGACTTCTCATTTCCCCCAGTATTTGAGCAACAATATAAAAATGTTTCTTGAGCTCAGACTGGGAATGCTCCATTTTTATGATCTATAAGTCTTAAATATCTTGAAAAGCATGTGTAATTATAGTGACACTTAAAACCACACTAACCAGTTAATGGGGTTGTGCTAATGGTTAACACACCTAAAACTAGCCAAAGTGGTTAAAAATCCCATGCTGGCTGCTAAACACAGAGAGAAGCGGAATCTGGGTGGAGATGGGATATGTCACTGCACACTAGCTGTCAGTGCTGCCAGTATGGTGGCTCTATACATTAGGGATTAGCGGCAAAGGAGTGGGTGCATATTGTGTTCATATGATTTGGCAGTAAGTGAATGCTGTCTTGGATGTACACTTGCTGACTAGAGGAAGCATAGTAATATAGTAAATGACGGCAGATAAAGATCTGTATGGTCCACCCAGTCTGCTCAACAAAATAAACTCATTTTACATGGTATGTGATACTTTATACCTGAGTTTGATTTGTCCTTGCCGTTCTCAGGGCACAGACCATAGAAGCCTGCCTAGCACTGTTCTTGTACTAAGTTCTGAAGCTAACGTCGAAACCCCTTAAAATTTGCACTCCAGCCCATCCATATCTATTCAGTCACGATCAGGGCGTAGACCGTAGAAGTCTGCTGAGCACAGGTTTTGCTTCCCAATTACCGGTGCCACCACCTAATCTCCGCTAAAATTCCACGGATCCATTCCTTCTAAACAGGATTCCTTTGTGTTTATCTCACACACGTTTGAATTCCATTACCGTTTTCATCTCCATCACCTCTCGCGGAAGGGCATTCCACATATCCACCACCCTCTCTGTGAAAAAATACTTCCTGACATTACTCCTGAGTCTGCCCCTCTTCAACCTCAATTCATGTCCTCTAGTTCTATCGCCTTCCCGTCTCCGAAAAAGGTTTGTTTGCGGATTAACTCCTTTCAAATATTTGAACGTCTGTGTCATGTCACCCCTGTTTCTCCTTTCCTCCAAGGTATACATGTTCAGGTCAGCGAGTCTCTCATACGGTTTGCAACGCAAATGCCATACCATTTTTGTAGCTTTTCTTTGCACTGCTTCCAGTCTTTTTACACCTTTAGCAAGATACGGCCTCCAAAACTGAACCCCTGGTTAGTGTGTTGTAAAATCCCTGATGCAGCCAATTTGGCAAAACGTGGCCACGTCAGGTCTATTCTAAAAGATTTTCCTGTACTCCTGGTCTGCTCTGGTTTCTGTTCTGTACTTACTAAAATCCACAATTTGCAGAATCCAAGACTCAAAATATGGAGAATTTCTTCAATAAAGGAACTTCTCAAGTGTTTTTAAATATTTGCAGTACTTTATACCAGGCGGATTTTCTGGTTCACATCCTTTGAAGACTCCTGATATGGGCCTTGTACGTCGAAACACAGCTCGTGTTGAGTCTTGCTAATAAATGTCCCATTTTCACATCGTCTGGCTACTGTTCTTAGTCACCCATGCTATATTTTTGTCTGGCCCTATACATAAGTCAATAACTCACCCAGTCCCCTGGTATCAATGGCTTCTCTCCCTCCCCCTCTCCCCGGAAGCAGGTAATCTGGACACATTTATTCTCCCTCCCACACCCACACTCAAAACATTTATTCTGGATCTCCTCACCTGCACTTCCCAAAGAGTACCAGGAGTTTTCCTGATGTCTAGGATTTTAAGGGCAGGAGGGAACCCCCTTGTTCTTGCTGTCTTCAGTATGGGGTTCAAAATGGTGGCTGTGATCCCTAGTAATAATTTTGCAGTACTGCCATTCAGGGTCAATTTGCTAAATAAGGACTGAGTTTGAAACCAGTGAAATAGGTCCTGGACAGGGCAGGAGTAACTGGGGATCGGTCCTGTTCTTGACACTCTAGACACCAGTGAAACCCCTCTATAGGTATTGGGTTTCTTCAAGGAAGGATGGAGAAGATGCTACATGCTCTGGGGGTGGGAGGATAAGGGATGTAGAGCCATTGATGCCGGGGGATCAGGTGAGTTATCGGCCTTTGTATGGAGCCAGAATGCATGCATCGGTAGGTAGCACTGATGAACCCATGTTATCTGCTGATGCATTTAGCATGCAGTAAGTGTCTGTCTTGTGCAGTAGATGCTTGCCACACCCATACCCCCATCCCCAAAGGTGCAGTAAATATAAAAACTTAGAGCAAGTTGGTAAACAGGCCCCTACATGAGAAGGGGGTTTAAGAGCAGATATATAGATATAGATATCTTTACATTTTTATTTTAAAAGCAAGCTCTACTGCATTTTCTGGTACATGGATTAATGTAGATCATTTGGGAAAATGCTATTACTTTATGCTTCCAGATATGATGTGAATCACCATTTTTCCACTTTATTTTTATTTGATTTTCTTCAAAATGGTTTCACACAGCAACTTTATGCAGTGGTTTTTCCTTTTACCATTTAGCACTTTACAACTTCAATAAAATATATTAGTGTCAAACGATATTTACCAGGGCTTATAGTTCTGTTATCCAAATAAGAACCAAAAGACTACAAGCTCCAGAATGCTTTGAGTGGGCTAATGACCATTCAAATGACCTGTATATTGATGGCTGAAGTTCTGATCTTCATCTCACCACTGAGTTGAATAAGTGCTAATTCAATTCTATTCTGTTCTGCAGTTAGCTTAGCAGGTTTTTAAAAAAGGTTTGGATATCTTCCTAAAAGAAAAGTCCATAAGCCATTATTAAGACAGACTTGGGGAAAATCCACTGCTTATTTCTAGGATAAGCAGTATAAAATGTACAGTTCTGGAATTTTTGCCAGGTACTTGTAACCTGGATTGGCCAGTGTTGGAAACAGGATGCTGGGCATGATGGACCTTCGGTCTGTCCCATTATGGCAATTCTTATGTTCTAATATGTTATGTGAGCCATTCTTTTAACACAACATACAGTTCAGTATTTGTCAATATCATGCATTGCTTTAGTTGTTATCTGTTAAAAACACCCAAATATGCACACCAAACACTCCCTTGCAAATATTCTTTAAGGCACCCCATAGTTGTTTCTAGTTGTAGCTACCAAGTAATAAAACAAAATTTGAAATTTATTCTAATATAGGGGTAGATGCACTAACAAAAACGTTAAAGCCCTTCCCTTACCGATTCCTTAGCGAATCGGTAAGAAACGGGCATGCATCAAGGAAATCGCATGCAAATGAGCTGCTCGCTGCTAGCTCATTTGCATGCGATTTCCTTCCAAGCCAGTCGGCCAGCTGAGCATGCGCAGAGCAGCCAAGCGTTGTGCTGGCTGCTCTGCGCATGCCAAGGACGTCCTTAACTCAAAAAACAACAAGGGGTGTTAGCAGCACGTCCGATCCCGCTTCTCAAGGGCTTAGTGCCTGCCAGCACCGGGAGAGACGGAAAGCAAAGAATAAAATCTTCGCCTTGGATCCAGACCAGCTGTCACCATCCCTCGTATTACCCCTGCCCGCCCCGTCCACACTCCAAGACACCCCCGGGGCTGGAGCGTGGGCATGAGATCCGGTCCTCGCCTCCAGCTGCAACTTCCCGGGAATCCCGTGAGCTGAGAGAAAGTGAGCTGATCGCAGAGAGAGATGTCAAGAAGGAAACAGGCAAATCAAACATAAGTGCGGAGCGGATCGCTTCACTGTATCAGAGTAGAGAGCAGAGAGAGTAGACTGAGCTGCGCCTCGTGGAGCCCACACAGGACCAGTGTGCGCTCCTCTCTCATGGCTTCTGCTGTTCTCTCCCTGCCAGCGACGCGCAAAGCTGTAGCCAGCTGCAGGACCACCCGAGGGAAAGGAAAAGTGCTCTAGTGGGCTGTCTTTCTTCAGCCTCCTGTCCTCGCTCCATTCACTTCCCTGTTATTTGCCTTCTGTCACCCTACTTGCAGGGTTTCTCTTTTTTTTTTTCCTTCCGATTCCCTCACAGCAGCCCCAACGAGAGGTGCAGACCTCCTGTTAGGTTTTCCACGGAATAGGGATCGGAAAACGGTAGTGCATCTCATTATAATATGAATTATACACATTATAATACTAATTTGCTCATCTGCACTCCATTTTTGATAACTGCTACCGTGACAAGACTATGCCCTTTTGTGCATGTCCCGGTTTACTATTTGCACATTAAACTGGCTAGAACCAGTTTATAACCCACGTTGCTGGCTCGTTAAGTTTAGTGCATCTAGCCCATAGTCTCTAACTATATTTACTTTCATGCATAGGGTCTAAACCTTATCTTCTTTTATTTGCAACTCTTTTTAACCTTTTATAATTTTATAATGATTTGTAACATTGTTATCATTGCAATTATTGTAATTTTAACTTAGCACCTGTTGCTTAGCTTAACACTTGTATAACTGTTCAGTTTTATCTTTTTCTGCTTAAAAGTTGCCTTTGTGAAAGGTATGGGAAGGTGGACTGTTGTAGTCGATCATCTGTTACCAGTATGTCAGGTTTATGGCAAATATATCATATACTATCACTTTTTCAGAATTGAAGACTCAGAAAGTGAGATAACACAAAGTCATAAGGTGGATAATGCATGTTGGAGCAATGTTCTTATGATCCTGTCTTAGCTAACGTATGTGAAAAGGCCAAACCCCTAAGGCCATGATTGCTAAGGATGGTTTTAGCAGAGATAGAGCATATGCAACAATTTTTGTAATCTCATATATTTACTGTTATGCCCTATTCTGAAATTTTGTTATATTTTATCTCCTACAGGTTACTAAATGTGTTATGCTGCAATTTAGATACTCTTCTACTTTTAGAATCTCAGTACAAAGTTTCAGAAATTCTTCTAAAAGCACAAAAGGAAAATGTCACTGAATCTGCTGCAGGCCCTGGGTAAGAAACAAATATTAAATGTCTTGTGTGGATGTTTTGATCTGATATATTTATGACATATATTTTGCTTTGATAACTTTGCCACAAAAAGACTTTTATTTTTCCAATCACTGTAGAGAAGAATATATTGTTCCAATTTTACATTTTTGGTAATTCTATTATAAATAAATATTTGTTACCACCGAGTTTGTTTTTAACTGTAAACTGCAGTTTCATGCACACAGTGATATAATTTTAGATCTTCCAGTTACGGTTTTTCTTCTTGTCTTGGAGCTTGATTTCTTAATAGGACCCCTATGCGAGAAGTTCAAAAAGGCATCTATTTTATAAATGCAAGATATGCACCCATGTGCCTATGTAAAATAGGCTCCCAGAATCAGTCCCAGTACCACGCAAATGCCGACACATACATTTACACCTTCTCTAAGCAGGTACTCATATAGTTGATAAAATATGTGCCTAGATTGGAACTCTGCCTCTGCTCCACCTAAATTGTGCCCATAGTAATATGTACATGCAGATCATGTGAAAGTAAGCACAATTTGAATGCATGTACATAGTTGTGCAGTTTTATAAAAACCCTTTTCTAGTATAAAACTGGTTTTGCAAATGAAAAACCTTTATAAAGTTACCCTCACATCATGCAGTTACAGTTAAAAACTTACATTAAGTGGTAACAAATATGTATGAGGTTGGTACATGTTTCATAGTGTACATACTGCATATTATCCTTAGTTATCTTTAGTCCCCAGTGCCCCACCCAGCCTGAGTCTCTGCTTTCTCCCATCATTATCAAATCTCTGCTCTTTCCTTGCTGTTCTCATCCTACCAGTCTATAAGCTCAGACCTTCTTCTGATCTCCCCTTAGTCCTCCAGTCTCTGCTGTCACCACACACCAGTTCCCGAGTCCCTATTCTCTCCATCCCCAGTCTCATCCATCTTCTGATCTCCACCCCACAGTTTTTGGGTCCCTTTCTTCTTCTTTTCTTCTTCCAGTTCCCAAGTTCTCATCCTTTCCTTTGCTTCCCCTCTCCCCTAGTCCCTGACTCCACGTTCTTCCTTCTTAGTTGTTTCTCCCTTGGCCAATCATCCAGCACCTCTAACTCAAGTCTCCTGGGGCTGCTTCTTCCAAGTTCAGCCATGTGATTGAAGCTGACACCATTTGACCCTTGGGGCTCTGTAAATATGGAATCCTGCTCAGTTCAAAGATTATCTGTTTGAATTGTGCAGGGTATGTAAAGTCAACAGCTCCATTTTTTGAGCCGGGAAACGTTACTGTTGCACTCCAAACCACTATCTGGTGGGAGAATCGCCACTTAACACCTGAGGAGAACTGGTTTGTGATGTCATCAGCCGCCGATGTATGTCACTTTTTAATAAACAATTAATTTGAAGAGCCTGGTTTGTTATAGTAATAATTTGGAGTTATCTGCAATGGAATTATTAACGTTTTTGGTATTTTCTGAAAGGAAGTGATCATATATTTATTAATATTACATTTTTGTTACAGAGATTTTATAATTGATGGTCTTTCAGTAGAGAGAAACCATATTCTCATTAGAATGAATCTTGTGGGAGGGCCTTCTGAACGGATTTTGCCTCCAAGAGCTTTACATCAGGTTAGTAACTAAATATAAATACAAACGTTATTTACTTTTACTTCTTCACAATAGCAATTGATTTTACTGACACTGGGCCTTATTTAGTAAAGAGTTTTCCCTTGGGAGTGGAAGCTAATATATCACCTAGATTGGGAGTAAAAAGTAGACATTGTTTTAAGCCTATTATTTGGTCTCTGTGAGCTGCTTGTACATAGCTGCCTTCTCTAAATTGGTTGTTAGCTTGACAAATCACAAAGTTCCATTCCTCCTGCGTCACTGACATCAGCAGCCTCCTCAGACAGTTCATAACAAGCGCAGGTTAGGTAAAAGAAATGTAAATATAATGCCAAGAGTTTCAAAACATTTTATCTGAAGAATATTTGATGAAGTCTTGTGAACAGTGTTTTTTTTTTAAATTTTTTTGAGGGGATTGTGGGTGGGAAGTATGTGTGCATTATCCTGTTGTTGACGGAAAACACCTGCTACTGGTAACTCCCCCACCCCCGTTTACAAAGCCGCACAGCAATGTCAACACAGCAAATGGGCTGTGTCGGCATTAGCGCACTGGCAGCCACTAGTGTGGCTTTGTAAATAGGGAGGTGGGGGGTTTGCTTTCTCTGTGGTCAACAAGAATAATGCAGCCATACTTGGTGACTCCCAAGCTGAGGGTTACTTCAGAGTATGTTGACGAAAAATAATGCAACTCAGAAAATCAGAGGTGGAGGAATAGCAGTCTAAGCAAAGAGATTCTGAAGGATGGCCTAACCAAAATTCCCATCAGATCTTGATTCTTTGTTGATGCAGTAATACTGTGTAAATGTTGTGGCTTTTCATATGTCCAGAACTGGAACTCCTCTCAGCTGAGCTGTAGGTGCAGTCATGTCACATATACGATATGCTCCTGTTCTGCCAGTTAACTGAAAGTTTCTCTGATGATAATATAAGGAAATACAATCTGTTATCCAAGAAGACAGGATATATACTGGAAGTCCTAAGGAACACTGATGAAAGAAAATAAAAGTTGAGATGATATCCGGAGTTCTTTGGTTCTGTAATATAATACTGTTTGCCTGCAATCTAGGTTATGTAGAGATGCTTCTCCTGGTAGATTATCAGGCTTATTTTCGAAAGAGAAGGATGCCCATCTTTCAACACAAATCGCAAGATGGGTGTCCTTCTCACAGGGTCACCCAAATCGGCATAATCGAAAACCAATTTTGGGCATCCTCAACTGTTTTTCGTCGCGGGGACGACCAAAGTTCACGGGGGGCGTGTCGGAAGCATAGCAAAGGTGGGACTGGGGCGTGCTTAACACATGGGCGTCCTCGGCCGATTGTGAAAAAAAGAAGGGCGTCCCTGCCGAACACTTGGACAACTTTACTTGGTCCTTTTTTTTTTTTTTTTACGACCAAGCCACAAAAATGTGCGCTAAATGACCAGATGACCACCGGAGGGAATCAGGGATAACCTCCCCTTACTCCCCCAGTGGTCACTAACCTCCTCCCACCCTAAAAAAAAAAAAATTAAAATATTTTTTTCAGCCTCAAATATCATACCCAGCTCCATGACAGCAGTATGCAGGTCCCTGGAGCAGTTTTAGTGGGTACTGCAGTGCACTTCAGGCAGGCGGACCCAGGCCCAACCCCTCCCCCCACCTGTTACACTTGTGGTGGTAAATGTGAGCCCTCCAAAACCCACCAGAAACCCACTGTACCCACATGTAGATGCCCCCCTTGATCACTAAGGGCTATGGTTGTGGTGTACAGTTGTGGGGAGTGGGTTGGGGGGGTTGGGGGCTCAGCACACAAGGTAAGGGAGCTATTCACTTGGGAGCTTTTTCTGAAGTACACTGCAGTGCCCCCTAGAGTGCCCGGTTGGTGTCCTGGCATGTGAGGGGGACCAGTTCACTACGAATGCTGGCTCCTCCCATGACCAAATGGCTTGCATTTGGTCGTTTCTGAGATGGGCGTCCTTGGTTTCCATTATCGCCAAAAATCGGGGACGACCATCTCTAAGGTCGACCTAAATGTTGAGATTAGGGCGTCCCCGACCGTATTATCAAAATGAAAGATGGACGCCCATCTTGTTTCGATAATACAGGATGCATCGCCCCTTTGCGGGGACATCCAGCAAGGACGCCCTCAGAAAATCTTGGGCGCCCTGTTTGATTATGCCCCTCCACATGGCTTTAGAAAAAAAAAAACACTTGGAGGGCATTGTCTTGGGTTGAAAGATACTACTACCTTAGGTAGAAACTTAGGGTAAGGTCATAGTGCCACGTTGGTAGGAAAAAAAAAGTATATGGTGGATAATGTATTAAGGCTTGCAGTTCACTAATCTTTTGAGCCGAAGAGATTGTGAGAAGAAAAAGTGTTGTCCAAGTGAGAAATTGGAACAAAGCTGTAGCTAGGGGCTCAAATGGAGCAATAAGCAGTTGATATAGTACCAACTTAAGTTCCTAAAGTGCAGGGGGGTGACTGTAAAGGTGGATGAGTGTTTCAGAGACCTTTAATAAAAGCTTTCATTAAAGGATGGGAAGAGATTGGCATATCTTGATGGATGTCATGAAAGGCCAGTTTTCCTGCCAAATGTACTCTCATGGAGGACGTCGAGACCTGAATCAGAGAGATGTATGAGGTGTTGAAGTATAATTGGTACAGGGCAGGAAAAGGGATTGAATTTGTGTTTGTCACACCGTATTGAAAATCCCTTCTGTTTAAGTGCATAAGATTTGTTAGTGGAAGGTTTCTTTGCTGCTTTGAGAATTTCTTGAATTGTAATAGGAAGAGGTTGCACTTCTATTCCTTGAGTCGCCAGGTATGGGGAGTGTCGATAAGCATGGCTGCTGCAAGGCTCTTAGACACTGGGAGCAGCGAAGCATCGAGTGGGTCTCCACCTGCCTGGAGGCCTTCTGCTGGGGAGGGCCCCCGGGACCATCCATCGTTGGACATGACCCTGAGGGGACATGTGCCTTTGACGTTGTCCTCGCTGGCACCGAGGAGCCTCAGTGACACGCTTCAGATGAAGTACAAGAAGCATCATCATCAGTCGCCTTTGACACATGGTGCCGGGAGCTCCGGGGCGTTAAAGGGTTCGGCACCTAAGAAGCATCGGCACTGGGAGGACTGCTCCCCCTCCATACAGGAGGTGCCGATTTGCCGGTCTCCCAGCAGCCAAGACCCTTCTCCCGCATTGACACCAATATACACCTGAGCCGGCACCCCAGCCTTTCCCGGTGTCAGTACTCAATGAGCACATCTGGGGCTTGCTCCCTGAGCTGCTGGATGGCCTCATGCAAGGGGTTGCACTGGCATCAGGGTTGCTTACGCCTACCTTTCCTACCGTTGCGGACCTGATTGACCTTCAGGCTGCTGTGCAGCCTCTGACACCAATGCTGCATACAGCTCCAATGTCAACTGCCACCTAAGCTGGCACTCCCTTGATGTTGATGTTGGAAGCTTCGCCAGAGTCGAGGCGGAAACCGACTTCTCGACACTGTTCTCGAAGACATGGTTCCTCCATATTGAGGCAGATTCGGTCTTGACATTCCCATCAGGACGTATTGTGTGACACCAAAGAGGAACACTCATGGGATTCAGAGAAGGATCCAAGGTACTTTTCCTCTGTTGAGTCCTATGAAATTCCCTCTGAACCCTCCTCTCCACCTGAAAGAAGAAAGTCTCCTTTGGAGAACTTTTCATTCCCTTCTTTTCTTAAGGAAATGGCTGAAGCTATTCCCTTTCCTTTGGAAGTGGAGGACGAGCCCAGGTCCAAGATGCTCGAGGTCTGGGACTACATGTCACCTCCTAGGGAGGCTGTGACTGTCCCTCTCCACGAAGTACTCCAGGAAGTCCTCATTAGGAACTGGGAGTCCCCTGTGTCAGTCCCAGGCATGTCCAAGAAGATCAACATCCAGTATCGGTTCCACAGCGCACCTGGTTTTGATAAGCCCTCAGTTGCCTCACAATTCCATGGTGGTGGATTCCGCTGTCAAAGGGCCAGGAGTTCCAGGGACTGTGCCTCGGCACCCCAGGTAGAGAAGCTAGAGCCCTGGACTCTCTTGGGAAGAAGATGTACCAGGCTTCAATGCTCATCTCCTGTATACAATCGTTCCAGCGCTTCATGAGCATCTGCTTGTGAAATTCAGTATGTAAGTTGTTGGACCTGGCTGAGACACTCCCTCCGGAGCAGGCCGAATCACTTGGCAAGTTGGTAAGCAGCAGAAGTTGTGTCAAACGTTCTTGGCCAAGGGCAGATGTAGCAGATGTAGCAGCCATGATCTCTGCTCAGAGTATAGCAATGTGCAGACTGTCATGGCTGAATGTTTCTGAATTGGAACAGAGGTTGGCAGATGCCCCATTCCGAAGGGATAAACTTTTTGGAGAGAAGGTTGAGGAGGTTGCTGATCAAATCAAAAAACTTACTGATACCCCAGGGCTTGTACGCTTTCTTCAGAAGTGGACAATTAGATCCAATTTGACTAACTTCCATTAACTATCCAATTCCATTAACTATCCAATTTGAACTTCCATTCCAAATTCTTCAGTCACAAAAAATGCTGATGACGGATGCATCTTTCCTGAGATGGGGGGCTTATGTAGATGGGCTTCATACCCAAAGTGTTTGGTTCACCTAGGAAACAAATCTTCAGATCAATCTCCTGGAGCTCCGGGTGATCTGGAACACTCTGAAGGCTTTCAGAGATCGGATGACTCATCAAATTGTACTCATTCAAACAGACAGTCAGGTTGCATTGTATTACACCAACAAGCAGGGGGGCACCGGATCATGCACTCTGTCAGAAGGCTGTCTGGATGTGACACTGGGCTTGCCAACGTGGCATGTTCCTTTGAGCCACTTATCTGGCGGGCAAAAACAATACCCTGGCCGACAGACTGAGCAGGATAATGCAAGCACGAGTGGTATCTGAATATGGGCATAGCCCACAAGATCTTCCGAGTGTCGGTAGATCTTTTTGCCACTCAGATCAACAAGGTCCCTCAGTTCTGTTCCAGGCTTCAGGCCCACGACAGACTAGCGTCAGATGTCTTCCTCCTCAGTTGGGGGACAGGTCTTCTGTATGCATATCCTCCCGTACCTCTAGTGGGGAAAACTTTGTTGAAACTCAAGCAAGACTGTGGAACCATGATTCTGATCGCGCCACACTGACCGCAACAGATATGATTCCCTTTTCTTCTGAAGTTATCCTTCGAAGAACCGTGGAGATTGGAGTGTTTTCCGACCCTCATCGCACAGAACGTGGGGTCACTTCTACATCTCAACCTCCAGTCTCTGGAAGTTGATAGCTTAGAATTTGTTTCCTTGGGTCTTTTAGAGGGTGTCCCCGGGTCTTGCTGGCTTCCAGGAAAGACTCCACTAAGAGGTGTTATTCTTTCAAAAAGAGGAGGTTTGCCGACTGGTGTGAGAGGAAGGCCTTAGATCCACTTGCTTGCCCTACACAGACCCTGCTTTGAATGCCTTCTATACCTATCAGAGTCTGGTCTCAAGACCAACTCCATAAGGGTTCACCTTAGTGCAATTAGTCATCAGCGTTTAGAAGATAAGCCCGACTTTAGTTGTTCGCTTCATGAGACATTTGCTTTTGTCAAAGATCCCTGTCAAACCTCAACCAGTGTCATGGGATCTCAACATCTTTCTCACCCAGCTGATGAAAGCTCCTTTTGAGCCACTGAATTCCTGCCATCTGAAGTACTTGACCTGCAAGGTCATTTTCTTGGTAGCTGTTACTTCAGCTCGTAGAGTCATTGAGCATCAGGCCTTAGTGGTGGATGCACCTTATACTAAGTTTCATCACAACAGAGTAGTCTTCCACACACAACCTAAGTTCTTGCCAAAGGTGGTGTCCATTACAAACTATCCCGATCTGGTTGGCTAGGTGGGAGGAGCTTAAGCTTAAGTCCATCATACCTAAATTTCTTTGGAGTGCAAAAGCTCCTAGAGGTAGTATGGATAAGTTGTCTTTGGTAAAACCCCAGGGGGGATTGAATGTCCCCAATATTCAAACCTATATTGTGGCGGCTGTTATATGGTGGATACATGAGAGTTACGCTGGACATCTGAATTTTTCCCCTGTTGTGCGTGGATGGGTGGAGTCCTCCTTTACAGTTTTTTTTTAACTTCATACTCAAGAGGTATCGATCATACAATACCAACATAAATTTCAGTTTTTGCTTCCCATGCGAAAGACCTGGAGGTGGTGGTGCAGGCTACTAAACAGGCATCCAGAGGTGTTTCCCTTTCTGTCATTAGAGGGAAATTCCAATTTTCTCCCTGGGTGGGGACGGTAAGTGTTTCGAGACTGGGTTGCTAGGGGGGGGTGTCTCCTTGGCACAACTGATGGAACTGGTGGGAAGGTCGTTCCCTACTCTCAAATACAAGTTCAGTGAGGCTTACCTAATCAGTATCTTTTTTTTTTTTTTCTTATTTTCAAGCCCGACATTATTGGGACACGTTGAATAAACATCCCCTGGAATTTGAGGCATGGGCAATTGGACCAAATTTTCTCCCAAACCCCAGCCTCGCGTAATAGGTTGTCCTGTTGTTATACACTTACCAAATCTCTCTCCAAGCAGCCTGGGATGATTAAGTTGACTGAGCACTGGCAAAGTGATTTATCTTTTACCCTTACAGAGCAGCAATTATTAACACTTTTTGACACACTCCAGGCCTTCACTAAGTCTGCAGACTTACACAAGACCCAATTTAATATCTTACATAGTTATTATCTCGCTAGGGAACGGGGAGCTCAGATTGGCCTGTGGGAGTCAGCTTTATGTGGGAAATGTAAGCATTTGCGGGGTTCTTATGCCCATTCTTTTATGGAGTGTCCCACACTGGATGTGTGGAACAAAGCACTGCAAGTGATTGGGAGTATTCTGCATTGTTAGCTAGAATGGGATTATAGGACATCGCTCCTTGGTTCCCAGGATCTGTTGCAGGCTCAGGGTATGTCCACACCTCAGTGCAGGTTTGTCTATAATACACTATTACTGGTTAAGAAGATAATTTTAGCTTTTGGGTATCCAGAGATCTGTCTCCTATTCAGCAATGGCTGGCCAGGATGAAGGAGTTAACTAAATTTGAAACTCTTACTTATGGTCAATTCCTTAACCTGGATGAGAGACACTATTGGGCTCATTTTCGAAAGAGAAGGACTCCCGTCTTTGACATAAATCGGAAGATGGACGTCCTTCTCCCAGGGTCGTCCAAATCGGTATAATCAAAAGCCGATTTTGGACGTCCCCAACTGCTTTCTGTCGCAGGGACGGCCAAAGTTCAAGGGGGCTTATCGGAGGTAGGACTTGGGCGTGCCTAACACATGGACGTCCTCGACCCATAATCGATAGAAACAAGGACGTCCCTGACGAAAACTTGGACAACTTTACCTGGTTGTGTTTTTCTTACGGCCAAGACACAAAAAGGTGCCTGAAATGACCAGATGACCACTGGAGAGAATCAGGGATGACTTCCCCTTACTCCCCCAGTGGTCACTAACCCCCCTCCCACCCTCAAAAAATATATTTCAAAATATTGATTGCCAGCCTCTATGCCACCCTCAGATATCATACTCTGCTCCATCACAATAGTATGCAGGTGCCTGGAGCAGTTTTAGTGGGTGCAGTGCACTTCAGGCAGGCAGACCCAGACCCATCCTCCCCCACCTGTTACGTTTGTGGAGGAAACAGCGAGCCCTCCAAAGCCCACCACAAACCCACTGTACCCACATCTAGGTGCTCCCCTTCACCCGTAAGGGCTATGGTAGTGGTGTATAGTTGTGGGTAGTGGGTTTTGGGAGAAATTTATGAAGTCCACTGCAGTGCCCCCTAGGGTGCCCGGTTGGTGTCCTAGCAGGTCAGGGGGACCAGTGCACTACAAATGCTGGCTCCTCCCATGACCAAATGGCTTGCATTTGGTTGTTTCTAACATGGATGTCTTTGGTTTTGATTATCGTCGAAAATCAGAATTGACCAAGTCTAGGGACGACCAAGTCTAGGGACGTCCAAATTTCAGGATTTGGCCGTCCCTGACCGTATTATCGAAATGAAAGATGGACATCCATCTTGTTTTGAAAATACGGGTTTCCCCGCCCCTGGATTGGAATATTTTGCGAGGACGTCCTCATCAAAACTTGGACGTCCCTTTCGAAAATGCCCCTCTATGTGGCCTTATGGGGACAATTTTTAGAACTGACTACCAGGGTCATTGAGGGGTGGGAGGTTGGGCGGCATCATCTGTAAGGGGTGTGTGTATGAGAGTTGGCTGGTGCAGATGGTTCAATGTGTATGGGGTCGTGTTTAAGATAGTGGTGAGTGTGTTGAGATGTGTGAGGATGGAAGTCTCCTTATGGAAAAATTCTCAGTGGAGGTTGGTGATGCACAGCGCTGGATCTACCTGTTCCAACTGTTTTTCACTCTCATGGCATAACATTTCTAGTGAGCCTGTTTATTTTTGTTTCCTGAGGTAAGGGCAATTGCCCATATTTTTGATGGGCTCCTTTGGAGCTTTCACCCCCTCCTAGGGGGTAGGCAATTGTATATTTTTCATTGTCAAGTATTGAGTTACTACTGTTATCTTGCCTTCTTTCTGTTTTTTGATGTTCTGTTTCTTCCACTGTTAATAAAAATAAATTACAAAAAAAAATAAAAAAGAACTGGCACCTTTTCTGTGGCTGGCTCTTCATGAACCTTCTTCGACTACAACATTACCTTGTATTTGTTTTATCTACCGGACTTGGCGAACGCCTTTATGGTACTATGTAAGCCACATTGAGCCTGCAAAAAGTGGGAAAATGTGGGATACAAATGTAACAAATAAATAAAATAGTGGCACAAACTGCCTTCCAACATTAAAGTCACAACAGTCCATTCCATCGTTTAAATCAATGCTTAAATGTCATCTTTTAAGCCAAACTAGTGAACTATCTTGATCTGTGTATGCTTTGTTGACTTTGTTGCTTTGCTGTATTTGTGTATGTTAGCTTTTCCTGTTGTTTGTATTTTATTCTATGTATATTGCTTTGTTACCTACTTTGGATAAAGGCGGGATATAAATAATAAAACAAATATAATTTGGAGTTACGAGATAGGAGGCAATCTCCTGTTGTGGATTAGGAATTGGTTATTGGTTTGAAAACAGAGGATAGGGTTAAATGGCCCTTAAATTTTACTTCTTTCAACAATCATATGGGTCTACTGTGTGGCTCTATCTTTTGTCTAGTAGCCCCTTCGTGTGGTTCTGCTGGATGGAACACTGGGCTATTAGCCATTAGCTATGAACTCTTCCTTTACTCCCTGCCCTTTCCTCCCCACTACCTTTGCTTATTGTAATGTTTTCTCACTTTCCTATTTATATATTGTAGTTCACTTCTTTTTCAATGATTTTTCTTTTGCATTATACATTGTAAACCGCTATAATGGCTTGTACCTTGGCAGTATATCAAGAAATAAAGAACTTGAAATGGCATTTTCCTCAATGGAGGAGGGTGAAATGTGGAGTGCTGCAGGGATCTGTACTGGGACCAGTGCTATTTAGCATATTATAAATGGTCTGGAAATCAGAACGACAAGTGAGGTGATTAAATTTGCAGCTGACATAAAACTATACAAATTTATCAAAACACATGTGGACTGTGAAAACTTGCAGGAAGACCTTAGGAAATTGGAAGACTGGGCATCCAAATGGCAGTCAAAATTTAATGAGGACAAATGCAAAGTGATGCACATTGGGAAGAATAATCCGAATCTTAGTTACCTGATGCTAGGTAGGGTCCACCTTGGGAATCAGCACCCAAGGAAAAAATCTAGGTGTCATTGTAGACAATATGCTGAAATCTTCTGCTTAGTGTGTGGCGGCGGACAATAAAGCAAACAGGATGCTAAGAATTATTAGGAAAGGGATGGTAAATAAGATCAAGAATAATGCCTCTGTATCGCACCATGGTGCGACCTCACCTTGAGTATTGCATTCAATTCTGGTCGCCATATCTGAAAAAAATATAGTGGAATAAGAAAAGATTCACAGAAGAGCAATCAGAATGATAAAGGGAATGGGACTCCTTTCATATGAGGAAATGCTAGAGAGGTTAGGCCTCTTCAACTTGGAAAAGAGACGGCTGAGGGGAGATATGATTGAGGCCTATAAAATCCTGAGTGGTGTAGAATGGGTAAAAGTAAATCGATTTTTTACTCTTTCAAAAAGTACAAAGAACGGGACACAATGAAATTACATGGAAATACTTTTAAAACAAGTAGAAAGAAATATTTTTTCACTCAAAGAATAGTTAAGCTCAGGAAGTTGCCAGAGGCTATGGTAACAGCAGTTAGCATATCTGGGTTTAAAGAAAAGGCTTGGACAAGTTCCTAGAGGAAAAGTCCATAGTCTGCTATTGAGATAAATGTGAGAAAGCTACTTCTTGCCCAGGGATTAGTAGCATGAAATGTTGCTACTATTTGGGTTTCTGCCAGGTATTCTGACCTGGGTTGACCTCTGTTGGAAATAGGATACTGGGCTGGATGGACCATTGGCTTGACCCGGTATGTCTATTCTTATGTTCTTATGTATTAGATACAAACGTATCCATTCTTTAAAGATCTCTTACCAATCTGCAAATATTTGGAATGTTTTGCCAACAGAAATTAGGCTGGAAACAAACAGTGAAATATTTAATAAGCACTTCAGGACTTTTCTATTTAAGCAGTATTTAAATGATTAAATATTTAACTGTAAATGTATACTTCTTGCTATGTATGTTCCCAGAATCTAACCTGATCTGGATTACCTTATTGTGATCCACATTGAACCATATAAGTAAATGCAGAATATAAATGGAGCTGTAATATCATGTAAAATAGTACCTGCTTGCCCTCTTAGATCAGATGCCCTGTTATAAAATTATCCTCAAGCCCCTCCTCAGATTTACCACTTTGGGAATCATTTGCTATCTGGCGTACGGCACATAGGAATAAATTGGAGCCAGCATCAGGTAGCATGCACTAACCATTGGTAAATGAGCCCCTTTGGGTTTTACTTAACATCATTGGTACAGTTTAATACATTTCATCAAACAGAATTCTTCCCTACTGTGAAAATGATTTCAGTCTATATGTTATTATATATTTAGCCTGTGATAGAATTCTCAGCAGTCTCTTCCTTTCATCTAATACTTTCACCCTGCTTTTATCCCCTATGCGGTATCAGACATTTAGATCTAATCTATATTCTTACTATGTGTTCTTTGTTAACCGGTTTCTTTTAAGAGCTTCTCCAAGCATTGAGATAGTAATGTTAGCAAAGAAACAGAAAAATTGATCTCAAGAAATGTGAAATACATTCTTTCAAGAGCTGCAATTTTGTTTTTAGTAAAAAAAATGTTAAAATCCAAATTATCAGCCCTGGTAAATAGAATAAATTATTATTTCTTGAAATATCTAATTTTATATCACGTGTTCTTATGATACAGTAGATTCTGCTATAATATTCAGTACATCTAGAATGTAGTCAGTAGTTTTACACATTGATATTATACCTTTCAAGAAATTAATCATATGTGTATATTTTCCTTCTGACTGAGGGGCCCTTTTACAAAGCTGTGACAAGCACTAGCGTGTACTTTACCGCAACATAAATGGGCTTAACGAAGAACATGCTGAGGCATCCAGCGGTAAAATCCCAATGTGTGCATGCAAACCACATGCTAAAAATTTAGGGGAATTGTTCTGGGAGTGGGCGGTTTTAGGGGTAGACAGTGAGCATGGCAGCACAAATCAATTAGTGCAGCCACATTACCACCTGTTAACTGATTAGCACGTGAGCCGTACCACCTACAAAAGAGGGGGTGGTAATGTCCCACATGCTAATGGTCACGCACTAATGTCAACATTAGTGCATGGCCATTAATGCCGGAAATTGCAAATTGGTCATTTTCCAGCTGCAAAAGAAATAGCCCTAGCACGTGAAAAAAACCTGCAGATGTGCCTGCTAAGGCCATTTTTTTCCGGACCTTTATAAAAGGAGCCTTGAATGAGTTTTGAAAAAGTTACTGTGCCTCATACCACTATTTTGTATGGTATCTTATAGGGCAGTGATCCGTACCCATGGCCCATGTTTTCAGCATACCCTTTACCAAAATGCTATCTTTTGGAAATTCCTAGGAAAGCTGATGTCAAGCAAGGTAAGAGATGAGAAACACATGGAATTACTTCATTTACCAAAGGATATTCTTTTTTTCGTCATAAACATTCTACAGAGAGCTTTAATGAATATCCTAATTGTAAATCTCAGTAGTAAGGTTAGTATCTGAATGCAATATGTAAACCATAGAAAGGTGGTATATATCGAATTTAATAATAATAAAAAATTTGACACAAATGTTCCTTCTACTCATAGAGACTTGGTTTTGTGAGGATAGATTTGAAGAACATTGTCATGGCAGCATAGGAAAACTCATGTTCCTTTTGCTTTTTCTATGCCTACTCTGCTGGAAATTGAAACATTTCATTTTCCAGTTCTATAAGTTCAACTCCTTTTGCAAGCATTTAAAAATTCACTTATGAAAATAAAAAAAAAAATTGTTTCTTTTCCTCCCCTTTTATTTGAAGTGATCATGTTTCTCAGAATCTAGAGAGTAAGTTCATAGGCTAAGAGGTCAAGCAGTTACCTACTTTAAATCTATTCTATAAAGACATGTGGAAAGGCATTTTCGATATGATGTCCAAATAGTTAGATTTTGGGTTGTGGAGTCACCTGGATGGAGGGAGTGTGTGGAAAGGTTGTGGGAAAATAGGGTATGGAGGCATACCTCACACCCTCCTCCAAGCACAGACACCCCCTCCCTGCACACCTCTCCCCCAGTGCACAGCACACAATGCACCGTATTAGGTTACCCAGCCTATTCCCCTTCCCCCTCCCCACCTCCACTGGGATATGCCTCTATACCCACAGCCATGAGCAGCAGCTGATATGCTGGCCCTCCCAGCAGAAGACAAATAGGCAATGTCCTCCCCTCTGGAGCTCGCACTGTCCTTGCTGTCACTTAAGGTATCTGCTGCCTCTGCTGCTGCTTGGAAATCTGGCTACCTGGGCATTACACCGCCTCACCCAGTTCCTTGATGCCTTCCTCACCCACACCTCAAACTACATAACCTTCCTCACTACCCCTCGCGCCTTCCACAAAAAAAATTTCTCAATTTTACGCCATACATCACTTCCCCTCAGTCATAGGCATCATCGACTGCACACATGTCCACACTCTCCCCTTGGCATTACACACAACCTGCATGTTCGACTTTTCTACTTTAGTAGGAGGCCTCGCATGCCCAGGGGGTCTGAGCGCGACATATGTGCAGTCAATGATGCCTATGACTGAGGGGAAGCGATGTATGACATAGAATTGAGTCATTTTGTTGTGGAGGGCCTGGGGGGGTAGTGGGGAAGGTTATGTAGTCTGAGGTGTGGGTGAGGAAGGCATCAAGAAACTGGGTGAGGCAGTTAGACATAGTGGGCTGGATCAGGCCCGCATTCACCACTAGCAGTGACTGGAAAGTGCCGGTGGCCAGAAAGGTGAGGGAGGCAGTGACCTTGAGGTGGAACAGGATGGGATTATTCCTACATGTCCTGGGCTGCAGGAGGAGTTGGAGCTGGTCACAGAGGTGCTATATGGCGACCCTGTCAAAGCGGTATCTATTGAGGCATTGGTCATCGGTGAGGTCAAGGAAACAGGTGCAGAGCCTGAACACTCAGGGATGGGGGTATCTTCTGCGTGACCTCTCCTCCATACTTTCTTCCACCTCCAGCGCGGCATCAGCCACCAATACATTCAGTGCATCCATATTCCACTACCACAAGTGCCACCCACTTAGCCCACTGTGCACACCTCCACCAACTGAACACTCTCCCTCCACCAGCAAACTTTCCTCACACACAGCAGCAGCAATCACTCAATCTCCCACCACCGACAAACAAAGCACACACACAAGCAGCAACATAAAGCACTCACTCTCTCAGCAATAGGAAACACTTGTGACACACCCACTAAGCACTCACACTCTCCCAGCAGCAACCAATTGTCCTCACTTTCACAGCAGCAGCACACAGGACAAACAGCAACAAGGATAGACAGAAGGCAGGCAGGTAATGGGGGGGGGGGGGGGGTTGGGGACATTGAGGGTTTGGTGGGGAAGGGGTAAGATAGAAAGGGATGGGTGTGGCTGGTGGGGCTAGCGGGTATGAGCAAGGAGCTGAGGAGGTGAGACACAGAGGAGACAAGTCAGGGAATGTAAGGGTGACAAGGTTCAGACTGGGGCAAATAGACAAATGGTAACACAACACTCAACAACTTTCCACTGTTTTTCACAAACAACCACTTCCAGATCTCCACTCTCCAATTTCACAAAATTGCAAATGGGTCTAAAGACAACTTTGCTCTTACCCTAGACGCTTTTAAAGCAGGACTATTTGCAAATGCCTTTCTTCCCACCACCGGGAAGTTGTTTCACTATCCATTATGTGCTGGAGACTTTTATTGTGTAAGACCGCCCATGTCATGTCCCCATCATGCCCTGAAACACCCCCTCTAGGAACGTCCTGATTTGAACATATTTGTGCTTTGGACCGTTTTTTTTTTCCTTTTGTTTGATTATACACGTTAGGTGTTTTTCAGTGAGAAAAATGTCCATCTGCCTTTTATGTCATTTTTTTGGATGTTTTTCTCTTTTAAAAATGAGCCCAACAGGCACATACATTTCTTTATAACACTGCCCCACAAAAGTTGCAGAAATCACAGCCTAATTCTGCTTTGTTAAAGGAAGTCAGTGAAAGGATTTTAACAACAGAGATTCCCTCTCCCTATTTGTGTTGTATGTGATCATCCTGGCTGTCATCTTCTGGACAAGTTTTAATTCATCCAACAATTTAAATGGCAAACCAAGATAAACAAAGTTACAGTAATCTAACTATGAATTTACCACTGCTTAACTTGCAGTCCAAAAATATTGGGAGCAGAAATTTGGTCTAATTCACCAAACCATTTTTAATTTACCCATAGATTTCTGAAGCACTTAACAGACCCATGTCTCAAGAGAGAGATTAGAGCCAAGAAAGGACACCAAACTCTTCACTTCCTGCACAATTTTCAAAAAGTTTCCTAATTACAATGCAGGGAAATTCAAGGGAGTGATGATATTCCTACCCAAAGGATCTCTGTAACAGTCTGCCGTCCAAAAAGCTATTCTTTTTATACATTTATAAAATGGTCAAAGGAGAAATAACTGGACATCCTCTCTGCAAAAACATCAGTTCTGAAGTTCCTATTCACAGTTCCCAAAGGGTAAAAATAAATGTGAAAATTGGAGACAGAGGAGATCCTTGGGGGAGGTCACAGGAGAGAAAGAAAGGAGCTGACCATACCCCACCTCTACAGCCACCTAAGTCAGTTGACCGCAAAAGAGTGTATCCAATCTGCTGTTTTATCCCCACTATCAAGATCCTGAAATCATCTCATTAATATCACATGATTTACAATTTCAGAAACAGCAGACAGGTCAAGAAGGATCAGCTACAGGTAATCCCATAAAGTTTATGCTGAACCCTAGTCTATAACCGGGCTACGCCCTGTCCAGTTTCCCATCATCTTCCAAAACATTATGTATCTGACTAGTCACCATGACTCCAGCACTTTGGCCATGAGTGGCAGCTTAGAAATTGGTCTATGCTGCAACTCGCTAAGGAAAAGCCTGTGCCCATTTATATGAATCATGAAAATCTGCTTCAGGTTGAGTATGATGCTTACTATCCCTTAGTGTCTCTAACCAAGGATCTGCAAGATTTTTCAAGAACAAAGCAGGATATAGATCAAGGTAGCAGCCACCTTTACCTGATTATTATTATTTTCTTATCTGGTAAGTCAAAACTGGTTAGCATTGTTCCAGTTTCTTTAGAGGTCACATAGAGTGAGGATATAGAAAGATTATCCATGCTATCAAAGAAATGCTGAGTCTCTTTTTCTTTATCTGAAGAAAAAAAAAAAGAAAAACTTTGCTGACTAAGGAGGACTGTAATTCACAGTAATTGTAAGAAGGAGCAGAAAGTTCACTGAGCTTCCGAAAAACTCCAAAGCTTCCGAACAACTCCAAACAAATTCCTTGAGGAGTCTCAGCATGAAGATGCCTGGAGCTCTTCTTTACCTGCACCTAAAATCCAAAGACTAAAAAGGCCTTAACTCATATCAGTTTTTACTCTAGTCTTTACCCTCTTCCTTTATAGTCATTCTAACTGGTGGACTTATTTTTTAACCTTTGTTATGATGCATATGAGCAGTAGAAGTACTTCCTAATTATCTCCATCTTCTGTAAGGGACCCCTAGAGAGCCTAAACATCTGATTCAATTCCTGAAAGTTTAGCTATAAAGATTTCAGCTTCCTTTAAACAAGTCAATAACAGTTCCAGGCTGGCTCACTGCCAGTTATCTTCACTGAGTCGATGATAAGGGAAATTTACCACTATCTATCTGTTGTCACGAAACCAATTTATAATCCAGTCAACAACATCGAAACCCAAGGCTAAAGTGGTCAGTTTATATTAATGAACCCCTTGTGCTAGACAGTATCCACAGATCTGTTGAAATCCAAGTAAATTATATCTAGCACACGCTATTGAACTAATTCTCTATTTACGAAATCAAATAAATCAATCAGATTCCAGTGACACAATCCTGCTTCTGGGAATACCATGTTACCTGGATTCTGCAGCTCAATGGATTACGTATAGTCCGTTCTCCGAGGACAAGCAGGCTGCTTGTTCTCACGACTGGGTGACGTCCGCGGCAGCCCCCACCAACCGGAAGAAGCTTCGCGGGCGGTCCGCACGCAGGGCACGCCCACCGCGCATGCGCGGCCGTCTTCCCGCCCGTGCGTGACCGTTCCCGCCAGTCTTTTCTTTTCCGCGCCTGAGGAGAGTCGTGCCGTCGCCGCTCTCCCTTCGCAGCCCCGGAAAGACCGTCGCGTTTACGCGATTTTGTTTAGTTTTGTTTAGTTTTTTGGTTACCGCGTGCCCCAGTTTCTTTTCTTTAAAAAAAAAAAAAAAAAAAAAGAGCACGCGCTCCTTTTTCCCTCGTTTCTAGCGAGGGCGTCGCGTTGCGGCCTTGTGGCCGCGCGATCGATTTATTTTTTCGAGGTGTGATTTCCGCCACCATCGACGACTTTAACTTCGCCGACGCGATTTTTCCGTCGATGTCCTCGAAGGTCCCGAGTGGATTTAAGAAGTGTGGTCGGTGCGGCCGGCCGATCTCGCAGACCGACACCCACGCTTGGTGCCTCCAGTGCCTCGGGCCGGAGCGCAATATCAAGTTGTGTTCCCTGTGTCTCGGTCTCCGGAAACGGACTCAGGTTGCGAGGCAAGTTCTGCGGGACCGTCTTTTTGGAACTTGCGCCGGCCCCTCGACTTCGACGGCATCGGTATCGACGCCCGGTCCTTCGGTACCGGTATCGATGCCCGAAAAATCGGCATCGATGGCATCGACCCCAGGAGAACAGGTCCCGTCGGCCCGCCGGTCCTCCGATGAGGGTAGAGGTGAGAGACCGCGTGGGCAGTCGGCCCCGGTCACTCCTTCAGCCCGTGGCCCTCGGGACCGAACCCTGTCTGACCCGGTTCCTCGGGACCGAGGGGGATCGACCTCCTCCTCCTCCATACCACCCGGCACCGGTGACGGGCACCGTAAGAAGGCAAAGAAGCACCGTCACCGGTCGCCCTCGACGCATCCGGCTCTCGGTACCGGAGAGGAGTCGACGCCGAAGCGTCCGCGTCGAGAGGAGAGGTCCCCCTCAGTGGTGGAGGTACCGCCACGTCAGAGTCCCAGCACTTCGGTGCAGTCTCCTGGACCCGAGCAGCTTCCGGCACCGATGCCTCTACCGGCCCCCACGTCTTTCCCGACAGCGGGCCTGGACGAGTGCCTCCGAGCCATCCTTCCGGGGATCCTGGAAGGGCTGATGCGCCAGGCTGTGCCGGCGCCGGGGGTGCTTGCGCCCTCGGCGCCGATGACTGTGGCGCCGGCGAGCTCTAGCCCGGTGCCGAGGCTGTCGACGCCGCCCCCGCTTGCGGCGCCGGTCTCGACCGCCACGCAGGTGGAGTCCCCGTCGACGTCGATGGAGGGAGCTTCGTCCCCGCCGGCGCGGGAGTCCACCGCTCGACGACACCGAGGCCTTGGGGCCTCGACGTCGAGCCGGGCCCGGTTCCGGACTCAGCTACATGAGCTCATGTCCGATACCGAGGAAGAGGCCTCGTGGGGGGAAGAGGAGGACCCCAGATATTTCTCCTCAGAGGAGTCTGCGGGTCTCCCCTCGGACCCCACGCCTTCACCAGAGAGAAAGCTCTCGCCCCCTGAGAGTCTCTCTTTTGCCTCCTTTGTGCGGGATATGTCTATTTGCATTCCCTTTCCCGTGGTCTCTGTGGATGAGCCGAGGGCTGAGATGCTCGAGGTCCTCGACTATCCATCACCACCTAGAGAGTCCACCACGGTACCGCTGCACAATGTCCTCAAGGAGACACTGCTTCGGAACTGGATGCGACCATTAACTAATCCCACCATCCCCAAGAAAGCAGAGTCCCAGTACAGGATCCACTCGGACCCAGAGTTAATGCGGCCACAATTGCCCCATGACTCGGCGGTCGTGGATTCTGCTCTCAAGAGGGCACGGAGTTCGAGGGGTACCGCCTCGGCGCCTCCGGGGCGGGAGTCTCGCACTCTGGACTCGTTTGGGAGGAAGGCCTACCAATCCTCCATGCTCGTGACCCGCATCCAGTCATACCAGCTCTATACGAGCATCCACATGCGGAACAATGTGAAGCAACTGGCGGACCTGGTCGATAAGCTCCCGCCGGAGCAGTCCAGGCCTTATCAGGAGGTGGTCAGGCAGCTGAAGGCATGCAGAAAGTTCCTGTCCAGGGGTATCTATGACACCTGTGACGTGGCATCTCGTGCTGCGGCCCAAGGTATAGTGATGCGCAGGGTCTCATGGCTGCGTGCCTCTGACCTGGACAACCGCACCCAGCAGAGACTGGCCGACGTCCCTTGCCGGGGGGATAACATTTTTGGTGAGAAGGTCGAGCAGCTGGTGGACCAATTGCATCAGCGGGAAACCGCCCTCGACAAGCTCTCCCACCGGGCGCCTTCAGCATCCACCTCAGCAGGTGGACATTTTTCCCGGGCCCAGCAGGCTGCGCCCTATTCCTTTGCAAGGCGTAGGTACACCCAGCCGGCCCGAAGGCCTCGCCAGGCACAGGGACAGCCCCAGCGCGCTCGTTCTCGTCAATAGCGTGCGCCTAAGCAGCCCCCTGCGCCTCCACAGCAAAAGCCGGGGACGGGCTTTTGACTGGATCCACGGGAACATAGCCGCCCTCAAAGTGTCCGTACCGGATGACCTGCCGGTCGGAGGGAGGTTAAAATTTTTTCACCAAAGGTGGCCTCTCATAACCTCCAACCAGTGGGTTCTCCAAATAGTGCGGTGCGGATACGCCCTGAATTTGGCCTCCCTGCCACCAAATTGTCCTCCGGGAGCTCAATCCTTCAGCTCCCATCACAAGCAGGTACTTGCAGAGGAACTCTCCGCCCTTCTCAGCGCCAATGCGGTCGAGCCCGTACCACCCGGGCAGGAAGGGCAGGGATTCTATTCCAGGTACTTCCTTGTGGAAAAGAAAACAGGGGGGATGCGTCCCATCCTAGACCTGAGAGGCCTGAACAAATTCCTGGTCAAAGAAAAGTTCAGGATGCTTTCCTTGGGCACCCTTCTGCCAATGATTCAGAAAAACGATTGGCTATGTTCCCTGGATTTAAAGGATGCATACACTCACATCCCGATACTGCCAGCTCACAGACAGTATCTCAGATTCCGCCTGGGCGCACGGCACTTTCAGTATTGTGTGCTGCCCTTTGGGCTCGCCTCTGCCCCACGAGTGTTTACAAAGTGCCTCGTGGTGGTGGCGGCGTATCTACGCAAGCTGGGAGTGCACGTGTTCCCATATCTCGACGATTGGCTGGTCAAGAACACCTCGGAGGCAGGAGCCCTCCGGTCCATGCAGTGCACTACTCAACTCCTGGAGCTGCTGGGGTTTGTGATAAATTACCCAAAGTCCCATTTTCAGCCAACCCAGTCTCTGGAATTCATAGGAGCTCTGCTGAATACCCAGACGGCTCAGGCCTTCCTTCCCGAAGCGAGGGCCAACAACCTCTTGTCCCTGGCCTCGCAGACCAGAGCGTCTCAGCAGGTCACAGCTCGGCAGATGTTGAGACTTCTGGGTCATATGGCCTCCACAGTCCATGTGACTCCCATGGCTCGTCTTCACATGAGATCTGCTCAATGGACCCTAGCTTCCCAGTGGTTCCAAGCCACCGGGAATCTAGAAGATGCCATCCGCCTCTCCACCAGTTGCCGCACTTCACTGCTCTGGTGGACCATTCGGACCAATTTGACCCTGGGACGTCCATTCCAAATTCCGTAGCCCACAAAAGTGCTGACGACGGATGCATCTCGCCTGGGGTGGGGAGCTCATGTCGATGGGCTCCACACCCAGGGTCTGTGGTCCCTCCAGGAAAAGGATCTGCAGATCAACCTTCTGGAGCTCCGAGCGATCTGGAACGCACTGAAGGCTTTCAGGGATCGGCTGTCCTGCCAAATTATCCAAATTCGGACAGACAATCAGGTTGCAATGTATTACACCAACAAGCAGGGGGGCACCGGATCTCGCCCCTTGTGTCAGGAAGCCGTGGGCATGTGGCGATGGGCTTGCCAGTTCGGCATGCTCCTCCAAGCCACATACCTGGCAGGTGTAAACAACAGTCTGGCCGACAGACTGAGCAGAGTCATGCAACCGCACGAGTGGTCGCTCCATTCCAGAGTGGTACGCAAGATCTTCCGAGAGTGGGGCACCCCCTCGGTGGACCTTTTCGCCTCTCAGACCAACCACAAGCTGCCTCTGTTCTGTTCCAGACTACAGGCTCACGGCAGACTGGCGTCGGACGCCTTTCTCCTCCATTGGGGGACCGGCCTCCTGTATGCTTATCCTCCCGTACCTTTGGTGGGGAAGACCTTACTGAAGCTCAAGCAAGACCACGGCACCATGATTCTGATAGCGCCCTTTTGGCCCCGCCAGATCTGGTTCCCTCTTCTTCTGGAGTTGTCCTCAGAAGAACCGTGGAGATTGGAGTGTTTTCCGACTCTCATTTCGCAGAACGACGGAGCGTTGCTGCACCCCAACCTTCAGTCCCTGGCTCTCACGACCTGGATGTTGAGGGCGTAGACTTCGCTGCGTTGGGTCTGTCTGAGGGTTTCTCCCGTGTTTTGCTTGCCTCTAGAAAGGATTCCACTAAAAAGAGTTACTTTTTCAAGTGGAGGAGGTTTGTCGTTTGGTGTGAGAGCAAGGCCCTAGAACCTCGTTCTTGCCCTGCACAGAACCTGCTTGAATACCTTCTGCACTTATCAGAGTCTGGCCTCAAGACCAACTCAGTAAGGAATCACCTTAGTGCGATTAGTGCTTACCATTATCGTGTGGAAGGTAAAGCCATCTCTGGAGAGCCTTTAGTCGTTCGATTCATGAGAGGCCTGCTTTTGTCAAAGCCCCCTATCAAGCCTCCTACTGTGTCATGGGATCTCAACGTCGTCCTCACCCAGCTGATGAAACCTCCTTTTGAGCCACTGAATACCTGCCATCTGAAGTACTTGACCTGGAAGGTCATTTTCTTGGTGGCAGTTACTTCAGCTCGTAGGGTCAGTGAGCTTCAGGCCCTGGTAGCTCATGCTCCATATACCAAATTTCATCACAACAGAGTAGTGCTCTGCACCCACCCAAAGTTCCTGCCGAAGGTGGTGTCGGAGTTCCATCTTAACCAGTCAATTGTCTTGCCAACATTCTTCCCCAGGCCGCATACCCGCCCTGCTGAACGTCAGTTGCACACATTGGACTGCAAGAGAGCATTGGCCTTCTACTTGGAGCGGACACAGCCCCACAGACAGTCCGCCCAATTGTTTATTTCTTTCGACCCTAACAGGCTAGGGGTCGCTGTCGGGAAACGCACCATCTCCAATTGGCTAGCAGATTGCATTTCCTTCACTTACGCCTAGGCTGGGCTGGCTCTTGAGGGTCATGTCACGGCTCATAGTGTTAGAGCCATGGCAGAGTCAGTGGCCCACTTGAAGTCAGCCACTATTGAAGAGATTTGCAAGGCTGCGACGTGGTCATCTGTCCACACATTCACATCACATTACTGCCTCCAGCAGGATACCCGACGCGACAGTCGGTTCGGGCAGTCGGTGCTGCAGAATCTGTTTGGGGTGTAAATCCAACTCCACCCTCCAGGACCCGAATTTATTCTGGTCAGGCTGCACTCTCAGTTAGTTGTTCTTCGTAGGTCAATTTTCTGTTGTACCCTCGCCGTTGCGAGGTTCAATTGACCTGGGTTCTTGTTTTGAGTGAGCCTGAGAGCTAGGGATACCCCAGTCGTGAGAACAAGCAGCCTGCTTGTCCTCGGAGAAAGTGAATGATACATACCTGTAGCAGGTGTTCTCCGAGGACAGCAGGCTGATTGTTCTCACCTACCCTCCCTCCTCCCCTTTGGAGTTGCGTTTTCATCTTTTGCTTGTCATTCAACTGGCGGGAACGGTCACGCACGGGCGGGAAGACGGCCGCGCATGCGCAGTGGGCGTGCCCTGCGTGCGGACCGCCCGCGAAGCTTCTTCCGGTTGGTGGGGGCTGCCGCGGACGTCACCCAGTCGTGAGAACAATCAGCCTGCTGCCCTCGGAGAACACCTGCTACAGGTATGTATCATTCACTTTATCCTTCATTAGAACTTTCATTAATTTGTCCTACCATATTTCTTTGAATAGCAAACTGTGTTATGGGCTAATATATGGCAATTAAAACTTAATACATCTTCTAATTTCTTCTTTTCGACACATCACATATGATACCACCTGTAACTTTACAGATATTTAAAACCAACCTTAAAACTTTCCTTTTTGAAGATGCTTTTTCAACTAACTAATTCTTCTGCTTTTTGGGGTAGCCCGCCCCCTTCCCTGATGTGTGCCTGTATTACCTCTGTTTACCCTTAGCTATGCCCTCTGCAACCCCTATCTTTCTTATCTTATATTGTAGTTCTTTTTCCTCCCATTCTGATACTGCCTACCCGCCTCCTTCCTTAAAGATATTAGTATAGCAACAAATCTTTTTCAGAGATGGGGAAGCAATAGAACTAGAGGACTTGAATTGAGGTTGTGAGGCGGTAGACTTAGGAGTAACATCAGGAAGTAGTTTTTTGCACAGAGAGGGTAGAGGATGCCTGGAATACCCTCCCAGTGGAGGTGGTGGAGACAAAATCTGTGAAAGAATTATTTTAATTGCATAGGACAAACCCAGAGGATCCCTATATAGCAAGAAGATGGAATGAAAGCACAATTCAACTGTCCTTCACACTTTAAACAGGGCTTAGAGGGGTATAACATATGATGGGCAGACTAGATGGACCATATAGGTATTTATCTGGCATCATCCTATATAATAATTTGCACCTCTAATGTTCCATTTCTGGCTGCCTGGGTTCGTAACATCTCCTGACGTCAGCCAGCCTCCAGCGTTCCATTCCCCCTCACTGTCCCGCCCTCGCGTGAAGACGTAATGACGTCAGAGGGCGGAACAGTGAAAGGGAAGGGAACGCTGGAGGCGAGCTGACATCAGGAGGGATGTTATGAACGGAACGGAAGCCAGCGCCAGCCAGCCAGAGAACGTTCAGGTACAAATCGAGGGGAGGAGAGAATCGCGGGACATTGAGGGGAGGGAGGGAGTAAGGGGAGGTCAGGGCAGAGGAGAATTTATGGACGTGGATGGGATGGGAGGACAGTAAAGGAGAGAATCGCAGGACACGGATGGGAGGGCAGGAAAGAGGAGAATCGCTGGACATGGAGGGGAGGGGAGGGAAGAATTGCTGGGCAGGGGAGAGAGAAAAAAAAGCTTACATGACAGCCTTCCTAGGGCCCGTTTCATTGTTGAGGAAACGGGCATGGTTCCACTAGTTTACTATATTCCTAATATTTAACATTACCATTAGAAGCTGAATTAACATGTTCAGCTTCTGTTTATTTTTGTTTTTTTGTTTGTTTTTCAGATAGTGAACTCTCCAAGTTGTTAGCATCTTTGGGAAATTCAGACAGACAAGCTGGATGGTTAGAAAACTGCAGAAAACAGTTTTATAAAACAATGAAAATCAAACCTAATGGCATCAGTGGAAATAGTAAGTACATTTTTTAAATAACAATTATAATGATTTTTTTCTTCCAATAATTGACATGTTTTAGATTTATACAGAAGTGTTTTTGAACCTTTAGAAAAATTATTTGAGTAAAAAAGTTTGTCACCATCTTCTGAATGACTCTTTACAGTATCAAGATGTTTTCTACTTGGTTTGCCTAAGGTTATTTCGTCTTCCGCCAGGGTCGCTTTACTCATACTACCCCTCTCCTCAAGACCCTTCACTGGCTCCCTATCCGTTTTCGCATCCTGTTCAAACTTCTTCTACTAACCTATAAATATACTCACTCTGCTGCTCCCCAGTATCTCTCCACACTCGTCCTTCCCTACACCCCTTCCCGTGCACTCCGCTCCATGGATAAATCCTTCTTCCATATCATCAAGCTGATCAATCCATAGACTGGTGGGTTGTGTCCATCTACCAGCAGGTGGAGATAGAGAGCAAACTTTTGCCTCCCTATATGTGGTCATGTGCTGCCGGAAACTCCTCAGTATGTTCTCTATCTCAGCAGGTGGTGGTCACACACAGCAGCAGCTCTGGCTAGGCCTCCAAGCCTAATCCTTAGGTTTTGTTGAGGCCTGGGGTTGAGGGCTCTTTTGAGCAAGTGCAAACCTGGTGGTGCCAGGTCCCTCCTTTTCTCCCCCCTCCCGCTGGCTCCGTTTAAAAAAAAAATATATATTTTTAAACGTCTTTAAAGGCGTTTAATTCGACGTTTCTTTAAACGTTCATTGCAGCTACTCACTGGGACACCAGTTCGTTACAGCTCGGAGCGGCAAGCAGGTAATTTTACCTTTTTATAGCGGGCAGGGGGTTCCCCCGATTCTTCTCCTCGTGGCAATGGCGTCGGAGGGCGAGGGCGCAAAGGGTCGCTCCCTGGATCGCTGGAGCGCTTCTAGAGGGGATGCGGGGGTTTTACAACCTGATTCGCCCTTGATGGGTGATAGTTTAGTGACCGATGAATGTCCCGGTCGTTCCTCTGGCGTGGCGGTTTTTTCCCGCCATAAACGCCCATCCCCCGCTCCTCGCCTCCGCCATCTTGGCCGGCCACGCGGCTCGGACGGCTTCTTCGGGGCCGCCCTTGAGGTTGGAGACATTAATGCCATGAACGCCCTTAATTTGGGCGACGGCACAAAAGCGGCTAAAGTTAAGCGCCGTTCTTCCCGCGCGGCTCCTTCACGGAGTTTCGCGCCGGACGCCATTTTGGATGCGCAGCATGTCTCTCCCCCGCTATTGCGAGCGCCGGTTGAGAGTGCGTCTAGGGCTGTTGCCCAGGCTGCGGAAGTGCACAGTCTGGGGGGTTTCTCCCCCGAGTTTGTTTTGCTGCTGCATCAGGCTTTCCTCATGCAAAACGCTGCCCCTGCTCCCTCTTCTGATAAAGAGGTTGAGGTTCCCAGAGGTAAACGCCCTCGGGTTGATTTCCAGGCCTTGGAGGACTTTTGTCTCCTCCGATGTAGATGAGGGCAGCGTGTCTGAGGTCTCCCAACGATCCTTTGCGGATTCCTTGGAGGAGATAGATCCCCGCTCGGATGGAGCGGATGACCCCTCTGCAGCGCGGCTTTTTAGCCCAGAGGATTTGCCCAACCTGTTGTTACAGGCCATGGACACTTTGAAGATTTCCTCTCCGGAGGACGTCTCTCCCTCAGCCCCTGTTGGCTCTGCCATTATGCTGGGGACGAAGCGCCCGCCTAGAACCTTCCACGTGCATGATGCCATGCACACCTTAATTGCGGCTCAATGGGATGTCCCGGAAACGAGCCTTAAAGTGGCTAGGGCTATGTCCCGCCTCTATCCTTTGGCTGTGAGTGAACGTGAGGCCTATCTGTGGCCTACCGTGGATTCTTTAATCACTGCGGTGACTAAGAAAACGGCGTTGCCGGTGGAAGGTGGCACGGCCCTAAAGGACGCCCAAGACAGAAGATTGGAGGCGGCCTTAAGGTCGTCCTTTGAGGCAGCTGCTTTAAGTTTGCAGGCCTCAGTTTGCGGCTCCTATGTGGCCAGGGCGTGCCGGACTATGGTGCAGCGGGCTTCCCCCTCGGATCATTCCTTGAGGGCTGATTGGCCGGCCCTGGAATCGGGCTTAGCCTATTTGGCAGACTTGCTGTATGATGTCTGGAGAGCCTCAGCTAAGGCATGGCTCAGACAGTCTCTGCGCGGCGGTGGCTTTGGCTGAAACATTGGTCTGCTGACCACGCCTCTAAATCCCGCCTGGCTAGATTGCCTTTTAAAGGCAAGCTGCTCTTTGGGGTCGAGCTGGACAAAATCGTGACCGATCTCGGCACGTCTAAGGGCAAGAAATTACCAGAGGTCAGGGCTCGGGTTAGTACTCGTACCGATACCTCCAGAGGACGGTTGCAGGAAGCCCATCGGTACCGCCCGGGCAAGTCGGGTTCCTCTGCCCCCTCTTCCTTCAAGAGGAATTTCTCCCCCAAGCAGCATTCCTTTCGCAGAGACCGCCGTCCCGGAGGTGCTCCCTCCGGTCCTCCCCCAGGGTCTCGTACCCAATGACGGGGCCTTGGTCCACGCCCCAGTGCAGATTGGAGGACGGCTGTCCTCGTTTCTGGGCGAGTGGACCACTATAACTTCAGACGCGTGGGTGCTGGAAGTCATCAGAGACGGCTACAAGCTAGAGTTCTGCCAACCCTTAAGAGACGGGTTTGTACTCCCTCCCTGCAAGTCTCCGGTCAAGCTGTGGTAGTGCAGCAGACCTTGGACAACCTGATCCGCCTGGGTGCGGTCGTTCCGGTGCCAAAAAATCAGATTGGCAAGGGACGTTACTCCATTTACTTTGTGGTTCCAAAGAAAGGAGGTTCTGTCCGGCCTATCCTCGACCTCAAAGGGGTCAATCGGGCCTGGAAAGTGAGGCTCTTTCGCATGGAGACTCTCCGCTCTGTTCTAGCGGCAGTGAAGGCAGGAGAGTTCTTGGCTTCCTTGGACATCAAGGAAGCGTACCTGCATATTCCCATCTGGCCTCCTCTCCAACGCTTTCTGCGTTTTACAGTCCTGAGACGACACTTCCAGTTCAGAGCCCTCCCTTTCGGGTTGGCTACTGCTCCGCGGACCTTTTCCAAAGTAATGGGGGTCATAGCGGCCTTCCTGCTAAAGGAAGGAGTACAAGTCCATCCTTATCTGGACGACTGGTTGATCCGAGCCCCCTCTTATGCAGAGTGCGGCAAAGCTATGGACCGGGTAGTTGCTCTTTTGAGCTCCCTGGGATGGATCATCAACTGGAAGAAGAGCCAGCTGCGCCCGACTCAGTCCCTGGTGTATCTGGGAGTTCGATTCGACACCCAAGTGGGCAGAGTGTTCCTGCCAGACAATCGGATTGTCAAGCTTCAGGCTCAGGTGGACTAGTTCCTAGTAGCCTCTCCTATTCGGGCTTGGGACTACGTGCAGCTGTTGGGCTCCATGACGGCCACGATGGAAGTAGTGCCCTGGGCCAGGGCTCATATGAGACCACTACAGCTATCTCTGCTGCTGCGCTGGACTCCGATGTCGGAGGATTATGCTGTGCGCCTTCCCGTGGACCCAGCAGTGCGCAAGGCGCTGAGCTGGTGGACGCAGACAGACAAGTTGTCTGCAGGATTGCCTCTGGTGACCCCGGAGTGGATTGTCGTCACGACAGATGCCTCTTTGATGGGCTGGGGAGCCCACTGCTTGGGAAGGACAGCGCAGGGGCTCTACTCTCCTGCAGAGGCAAGTGGTCTATCAACCTCCTGGAACTCAGAGCCATTCGGTTGGTGTTATTGGAGTTCGTCCCGGTACTGGTGTTGAAGCCTGTACGGGTCCTGTCGGACAATGCCACGGCTGTGGCCTATATCAACCGCCAGGGAGGTACCAAGAGCGCCCCTCTAGCCAAGGAGGCTATGAGTCTTTGCCAGTGGGCGGAAGCGAACCTGGAGCAGCTTTCAGCGGCCCACATTGCCGGAGTCATGAATGTCAAGGCGGACTTTCTCAGTCGCCATACCTTGGAGCCCGGAGAGTGGCAACTATCTGCTCAGGCGTTCTTGGACATCACGAAGCGCTGGGGCCAGCCGAGCCTAGATCTGATGGCGTCATCGGCCAATGGCCAAGTGCCGCGCTTTTTCAGCAGAGGACGGGACCCTCGATCCCTGGGAGTAGATGCTCTTCTCCAACAGTGGCCGACACAAGAGCTCCTCTATGTGTTCCCGCCCTGGCCCATGTTGGGCAGGGTGCTAGACCGGGTGGCAAAGCATCCCGGCAGGGTAATCCTGGTGGGTCCGGATTGGCCCAGACGTCCCTGGTATGCGGACTTGATCAGGCTCTCAGTCGACGATCCTCTGCGGCTGTCAGTGGAGCAGGGCCTGTTACATCAGGGTCCCGTGGTGATGGAGGATCCCTCTCCCTTTGGTCTTACGGCCTGGCTATTGAGCGGCAGCGTCTGAGGAAGAAGGGCTTCTCAGACAAGGTCATCGCCACTATGCTGAGAGCGAGGAAGCGCTCTACTTCTACTGCTTACGCCAGGGTTTGGCGTATCTTTGCAGCATGGTGTGAAGCAGGCTCACTTTCTCCCTTCACTGCTCCAATTTCTTCAGTGTTGGCGTTCCTGCAAGAAGGTCTGGAGAAAGGCCTGTCGCTCAGTTCCCTTAAAGTCCAGGTAGCGGCTCTGGCTTGCTTCAGGGGCTGCCTGAAGGGTGTTTCCCTGGCTTCGCAGCCAGAGGTGGTGCGCTTTCTCAAGGGAGTTAATCACCTGCGCCCTCCTCTGCACTCAGTGGTGCCTGCGTGGAATCTCAACCTGGTGCTAAGAGCATTGCAGAAGCCGCCTTTGGAACCCTTGTCGAGGGCATCTCTGAAAGACCTGACGTTGAAAGCAGTCTTTTTGGTGGCTATCACTTCAGACAGAAGAGTTTCCGAGCTCCAGGCGCTCTCATGTCGAGAGCCTTTTCTGCAGTGCACTGAGGCAGGAGTGACTATTCACACAGTGCCTTCCTTCCTGCCCAAGATTGGTTCTCGCTTCCATGTGAATCAGCAGCTCTGTCTCCCTTCCTTTCGTAGGGAGGACTACCCAGAGGAGTACTCCGCTCTTGAATATCTGGATGTGAGACGAGTCATCATCAGTTACTTGGAAGTGACCAATGATTTCCGGAAATCGGATCATCTGTTTGTCCTGTTTGCAGGTCCTCGTAAGGGTCTGCAGGCTGCTAAGCCTACAGTGGCAAGATGGGTCCAGGAAGCCATTGCAGCGGCTTATGTGGCCGCGGGGAAGGTGCCGCCTATCCAGCTGAAGGCTCACTCCACGAGAGCTCAGGCGGCCTCGATGGCAGAGGCAGGATCCGTCTCCTTGGAAGAGATATGCAAGGCGGCAACGTGGGCTTCGGCTCATACATTCTCCAAGCATTACCGTTTGACTGTGGCTGCACGGGCGGAGGCCCGGTTTGGAGCTTCAGTGTTGAGGTCAGGGATTTCTATGTCCCGCCCTGGGTGAGTACTGCTTCGGTACATCCCACCAGTCTATGGATTGATCAGCTTGATGATATGGAAGGTAAAATTATGTATAATCATACCTGATAATTTTCTTTCCATTAATCATAGCTGATCAATCCATAGCCCCTCCCAGATATCTGTACTGTTTATATTCTGGTTGAATTTTAGGTTCAAGTTTAGCCTTCAGTTACTTCAGGAGGACTTCGTGTTCAAGTTCTTCTTTCACTTGGATTCTTCAAGAGTTGAGACGACTTTGTGTTACAGTGAGCTGCTGCATTCCTCTCCCCTCCGTTTTACGGGGCTGGATTGAGACATAAATTCTGCCGGCACTCCCTCCCGCTTCGTGCGGCTGTAGGGCAGCTTTGTACCCCTCCCGCTTCGGCGGTGTTAGGGTCAGTCAGCTCCTCCCGCGGTTGCGGTTGCAGGATAAGCCAGATCCCCCCGCATCGGCGGGTGTGGTGTCCCTCCCCCGCTCCGCGGGGATGAGCTGGACGGATTCCCCTCCCCCACTTGTGTGGGGATGAGCTGGGTTAATTCCCCTCCCCCGTTTCGGCGGTGGTGAGCTGGGCAGAGTGTCCCTTCGTGGGTGTAATTCTCTAAGTGCTGAGTCCTGCGGATGGAGCTTTGATATCGACATACTGAGGAGTTTCCGGCAGCACATGACCACATATAGGGAGGCAAAAGTTTGCTCTCTATCTCCACCTGCTGGTAGATGGACACAACCCACCAGTCTATGGATTGATCAGCTATGATTAATGGAAAGAAAATTATCAGGTATGATTATACATAATTTTACCTTATCTGTTCCCTTCTCCACTACTGCCAACTCCAGACTTCGCGCCTTCTGTCTCGCTGCACACTACGCCTGGAATAAACTTCCTGAGCCCCTACATCTTGCCCCATCCTTGGCCACCTTTAAATCTAGACTGAAAGCCCACCTCTTTTAACATTGCTTTTGACTCGTAACCACTTGTAACCACTCGCCTCCACCTACCCTCCTCTCTTCCTTCCCATTCACATTAATTGATTTGATTTGCTTACTTTATTTATTTTTTGTCTATTAGATTGTAAGCTCTTTGAGCAGGGACTGTCTTTCTTCTATGTTTGTGCAGCGCTACGTACGCCTTGTAGCACTATAGAAATGCTAAATAGTAGTAATAGTAGTAGTTGTAGTATTTCCCCTCCCCCCATAGATACAGAATAAGAGAAAACCTTTGTAAATCGGACTTTCTACGTTTAACAGAATGAAAAATAGTCAAAAATTTGACAGCAGTTTCATGAGTGTTAGTAATGCATGCTATAATTTTTCAAGGGCCAACCTACATCTACAGTATCTGTGACATATGACTGTATCAAATTTTAAACCATGCAGCCATACTTTGAAACCCTTTCTAGAAATTATAGATTTATTCTAGATGATGGTGTGCTCAGGGTATTGTCTCCTTTGGATTTTTTCTTAGTTTGATTCTTAAAGATATTTTTTTTTCATGTATTTGCTTTGATTTGTATTTGCAATATTCTAGTTGGCCAACAGATAACTCCCCAATCTGGATATTTTAAAAAGTTATTCAAATGATATCTGACCATTTAAATGGCTAAATAGCGGGATATTATCTAGATTAAAAAAAAAGATCTGGGTCAGGGAATGAGCTGAAACAGCACCAGGACTCATCTGGATAGGGCCAACACTGTCATGTCTCAAAATGTATATTCATTGTTACTAATTATCTGGGTAGTGGCACTGATTATACGGAATAAGATAAGCAGCAGCACTTAACTTATTCCACTGACCATGTCAGCTGAAAAATAAGCCCATTATTTAAAAAATCTTTTCTTTAGCAACTTAAAGGGCCCTGTTTACTAAGCCGTGCTGCAGGCGCGTGTTTTTAGTGCACGCTGCTAGAGACACCCATATGGGTGTCTCTAGCATTAGCACGCACTAAAACTGCTAGCACAGCTTAGTAAACAGGGCCCAAAATGTGTTAAGAAGTGAACTTAGCACGTTTTAACATGGGACTTTTCCCGTCAGCCAAGCCCAATGGGGCTTTTTTCTTTTTCTTTTTGTAGGTCCTGTGCTAATTTTTTTTATTAGCATTTGAGATCTGCAAAAATATTAATTCAGGAGCTCTATGTTCTCCCACATTAAGTCTGCACTATAATGTTAATGCACAGTAATGCGAACACGCTTGCTGGATCGTCTTTTTTTCCGTATTATGCATGCATTAGCGCTTAACGCAGTTTAGTAAAAGGGCCCCTAAGTGATTTCTTCATTTGTTATTTTTACTTTATTATTTTCCTTATTCTCATTTCTGTCTCTGCCAATCTATAATGTGTAGGTTTTATTTTCTTCCTCTCTGTTCCTTCTATGATGTGGTTAATCACACAAATGTTAATATTTAAAAGCATTTATCTGGCCAGATAAATGCCACTGAAAATGATGTCCAGCGGTGCTGTCTGAAAGCATAGTTGGAGCAAAGACTAAAGTTATCTGGTAGCAGTGGTTTTCCTCTTTACTATAAATGTATCCAGATATGCTCTATGGATAGTAACTGAATATCACCGTTATCCAGATCATGCCAGGTATTCACTGCAGTATCTAGATATTCAGCGGCATCCACTGTCCAGGTGCTACAGCTGAATATTCAGCTTTTTTTTGCCAGTATTTTAAAAAGATATCGGCTGTAGTGGGCTGAATGGAGGGGGGTAATTTTTTTCTTCTTATATTTTCTGATTCCGTGTGTGTCATTTTCTGCAAGTATATGGGGAATGTCTCTGAGTATATTCAGGGGCCTAGAGTTTTTATTTGTTGTGCTTCTCTCAGTTGTACATCTAAATTATACTAGTTCTGATATGTTGTATTGATCAAAGGAGTTTTTGTTTGAAAGTACTACATACTATAGGACACCACTTCTGATGACTTCATCATTGAGTTAAGTAAATAATCATCTTCTGTGGAGACAAATTCTCTGCTGAACTGTGAGATGTGCTATACTTTATCATTCAGGTTGAAGTTCCCTTGATCATTACCTCTCATTTAATAGCAATTACAAGGAACAAAAGTGTAAGTTAATTACATAGTATGAAAATCAATTAATATTCTGTCCATAAGATCTATGGATGTTTAATTTTTGCTTCTGCTGTTGCCAGTTCTTCTCTCATTTCTGAATTTCAGACTACACATTGGTGTTGGTGCCTAGTATATTTGTACTGGAAAGCCATTTGTCTTTTCAATTTCTGTTTGCAAAGTTTATTTTCTTAATTTATTCAACCAGATATAAGTTTTTCAGTTATACTGTATCTAAGGACCAACTTTTAGCCTCTCTTCCATTATCAGTCCTTCTGTGTAAAGTAAAACTGTTCCTTGTTTCTTACAGGTATTGTTATTCTACTTCATCTTTATGATTCATATAAAATCTTTGTTATATATCATTGTTTCAATCTGTTCAGCCATTGTTAAGTTATAAGAAAAGTCTGCTGAGAAAAACAATTGCTTCTGAGCGCAGTCTTTCTGATCATGCACTACCCACTTGTCTTTATACTGTCCATTTTTGTATATGTGTGTCAGTCGAAAATATGTGAAACACAGCGAGAGTGACAAATGATGGGAACAGCAGACGATGTTCAATATATTGAAGCTTTATTGCAACATCCAAGACTCGACATTGCATAGCATTCTATTGTTCACGATCCTTTTGTGGAGTTCTAGAAGCAAGGCATAAGACATCACGTGTATTTTATAGAGGCCATCTAAGAATTTGATACATCCAATAGAAGACTCCTGAGGAAGGCCTTTTGGCTAAAACATGACTTGTGTTGAGTCTCAGATGTTGTAATAAAGCTTCAATATGTTGAACATCGTCTGCTGTTCCCATCATTTGTCACCCTCGCTGTGTTTGACTTGTTTGTGTGACTGCAAGGGTTGCTGTTCTTCAGTTGAAGATATGGCAGTTTCAGCCACAGATTTCATCAAATACTTGCTTGTCACTGACCCAGATGGTGCCCAGTCATTTTTTTTTTTTTTTTATTTACCACAGCATCTCTGGACCACATTATCATTTTTAGGTTAGGCCAGGCTAACGCTCCAGATTATAGCTGTAGGCAACTTCAAACAATGTTTCATATTATAAAAAAAATGTTTAAATCCTAGTTTTCATGTATTTAAGCGGGGTGGGTTGGAATTACACCTTGCCAGCAACAATTCTATTAAGAGGTCGATATTCAAAGTGATTTAAGCAGCCAGGAGAGACTCCTGACAACTTAAATTGCTTGTGCAAGGCTATCTACTGATATGCAGCAGCACTTAATTGGTTAGTGCCACTGAATGTTACCACAGACTGCGAAATTGAAAGTTGGCTATTTTCTGGACGGAGTCAGCACTTCTGCGGTTAAATGACGATATTCAGTACTTAACCCCTGGATTCCATGTAGCTTGCCTAGCATTCTGTGCCTAAATCGAAACATATTCTGTAACAACGCGCGTAACTTAGGGGTCCTTTTACTAAGGTGCTTTGAAAAATTGCCTGCAGGAGTGTAGGCGCGGGTTTTGGGCACATGCAGATCCATTTTTCAGCACGTCTGTAAAAAAAGCTTTTTTAAAAAAAGTTTGCCGAAAATGGATGTGGGGCAAACTCAAAATTGCCGCACGTCCATTTTGGGTCTGAGACCTTACCGCCAGACATTGACTTTAGCGGTAAGGTCTCACCCATTAACCGGGTGATAATGACCTATGAGTGTCAAATGCCACTTGATGCGCTTAGCTGATTCGATCCAGAAAATAAAAAATATATTTTTCAGACGCACATAGCCAAAAATGAAATTACCACAAGGACCACGGGGTAGCCGGGCGGTAACTCCAAATTGGCGCACATAGGTTGACTACACAGCTTAGTAAAAGGGACCCTTAAATGGCTTAACAAGCCAATCAGCATTGTTAGCAATGAAATGATAATTAGAATTTACACGCACAAATCGCTAAGCGTATTCTGTAATGCACTGCGCTTAAATTTTAATGCACACAGGCAAAAGGGGGTGTGGTTATGGTTGGGGAAATGGGCGTTTTGTGGGCGTTCCAAATTTTTATGTGCATTGTTATAGAATATGGCCCTCTGAGCCTAAATCTATGCGCCGGGATTTGCACCACATTTTTGTTGGTGTAAATGGAGGCGTGTAGTTTTAGGCACTTAAGGGTTCTTTTACAAAGGTGCGCTGAAAAATAGCTTGCAGTAGTATAGGCGTGGGTTTTGGGCACGTGCTGATTCATTTTTTAACCACTCCTGTAAGAAAAGGCTTTTAAACATTTTTTTGCCAAAAATAGATATGTGGCAAAATCAAAATTGCTGCGCATCCATCTTGGGTCTGCGACCTTACTGCCAGTCATTGACCTAGTGGTAAAGACTCACGCAGTAACTAGGCGATAATGATCTACACGTGTCAAATGCCACTTGGCTTGTGTCCGATACACGTGTCCGAAAATAAAAATTATTTTTCGGACGTGCGTATCGGATGCATGCCAAAAATGAAATTACCACAAGAGCCACGCGGTAGCTGGGTAGTAACTCCATTTTGGCGCACATTGGGACATGCATAGACACTTACGTGGCTTAGTAAAAGGGCCCCTAACATAACAACTAAACATATTCTATTTACCGCACCTAAATATAGGCACTGCTTATAGAATACGCTTAGGTGGCAATGTTTTCCATGTGGATTTTCTTGGCGCCATGTATGGAATCTGGCCCTGTCTGAGTTAAGTGACCAAATCAGACCATATGAAACTCAGTCATAGCTATCTTCATGTGATGTAACTTCAGCGGAAATGTTTTCCACGCGGATTTTCTAGGCACCATAAATAGAATCTGGCCCTGTCTAAACGGCCAAATCAGACCGTATGAAACTCAGTCTTATCTTTATGCGATGTCCACTTAACCGCATAAGACAGAGCCAGCGGCATAAACCCGGATATTCATTGTCAGTGTCCGGACATGGCCTGGCATTGAATATCCAAGAATAACGCCACTGGTGGCTAAAAAAAAAGTGCTCTCCATTGCTGACTGAATATCTTCTCCTGAGTGATTAAGTAGTCCAGTAGTTTATGTGCTTCTTAGAAAAATAATCCTTTTTATTATTTATGATGGATGAAATACATCCAAGGATATTAAGGAAACTCAGGTTCTGGTAGGTCTGTAGAATGCTCAGTTCATTTGATCTTTGGAGACAGGCATTGTCCTATATGACTAGAGAGAGACAAATCTTGTTCTTCTTTATGAAAATGGTAGTTGACAGGACTCTGGAAACTATAGGCCTGTTAGTCTGACCTCAGTGGTGAGAAAATTTAATAAAGGTTTTTCTGAGGGAAAGGATAGTAAAGAATCTACAAGACAGCATGCTACAGAATCCAAAACATTATATTTGTACCAGAGGGATATTGTGCCAAACAAATCGTATTTGATTTTTGTTGGGTGTCTATAAGATATGCTAAAGCACAAAAGGATAACAGGATAAAGAAAGATTACAGAGCCAACAAAAGGGATAAACAGGGGAGGAAAAGGACAATAGGTTGCTTGGAGCTGTCTTAGGTACATAGCGGCAAAATTAAGTCACAGTAAAAAGAAATCCCAGGATCAGACATCAGGAAAAGCTAGGGAAAAGTTATGTCTTTAGCTGAGATTTAAAACTAGGAGAGGATTGCTTAAGACATAAATAAGGGGAAATGCATTTAATCCGGGTTCAAGGTGAGTTACATTATTTAGGTACACAAGTTATTTCCCTGCCCAAGAGGGCATACAGTATTGAGTGATATTAAGATAACGAAGAGTAATGTGCCTCTGTCTGTTGTGCTCTGCCCGTCTTTTGGTGCCTTGACATCTTCATGACATTGTCCAGTATGATCAGCTGCCTTGTCATTCTCTTCTTTTCAATGGGGTGTTTTAATTTTGAAAGGCTGTCAGGGCCAGCTTGATGCTGGTATATATAAGGACAGACAGCCAATCTGGCCATTTACTGCCCCATTAAAAAATGCCGTTTTTTTCCCAACCACGGTAAAAAACTTTGTTAAGTTTAAGAATTTTCTTTTTATGCTTGCTAGTTGGTAGAGGATCCTTTATATACTTTCCCTCTCTATGTCCATGTCTCATATTCCAGCTAGCCTTGTTTTCAGATTCTAGCCAGCCTTGGATTCCTTTTTGTATATTTCAGATGCTAACTAGCCTTATCTAATATAATAAAGCTCAAGCTCACCTCCAGTTCTGAAGCTCACTGAAGCTCACAGTGTAGCAGGGAAACAGTGAAGCCCTGTAGTGTTGTAGCCTGTCAGCACCACTCACTCTCACTCTCACTCATACACCCGCCCTCAACCACGCCCCTTCCGGACATAATTCGCGAGCCCAACGTTCTAATGAAGCCACTCCAGCTCCATCGACTTCCGTGAAGGGTTTGTGGCGTTCGTGATGGTGAAGCCTCTCAACTGAGTATCTGTCCATCTCTGTCAGTCACGCCCTCGCGTCGCACGTGAGGACGTCCACGGAGCAACGATTACATCGACGGTCGAGCAACGATGAAACAAAGAAACGGTACGGGAAGGGAGCAGTAAGGTAATGCCACCTCCTCTCTCTCCCCCCCCCCCCCCCCAAGGATGCACCTTCCCCTCTCCACCCGCCGCCGACTGCTCTCTCCCTCCCCTCTCCCGAGTCACTGCTTGATCCCCTCACCCACCGTCCACCACGAAATGCCCAATGGACCCCCGCCCTCCTACTCGACTCCCCGCTGCTCTGCGGCTGCCTGCCTGCACTCCCCGTCCACCCTCTTATCGTATAAGAAGCACTCACCTTCAAAAGCGTGGAACAGAGGCACCAAGAGCAGAAACGCACAACAGACTCCAGCGGTCATGGCTGAAGCTAAGCCACGGCGACAAAATCCAATCCCACCCCCCCTTATCTCTCAAAACTCTTTTCATCTTCTGGATCTTTCAATTGAAATGCTGGGATTCTTTCACTGTCACAGCTGTACCAGGTTTTAGGATCTAAGATTGCTGCAAGGTTTCCACAGCCTCTTCAACTGTGCACAGAAGTTTGCAAACCCTAAACATTTAACAAACATACACTTTAACTCTTCAATCTCCGCCTTCCCCCTGCTCTTAATAACGGAAGTCACTCACCGAAAGCAGAACTGCTGCAAAAAGTAAAGATCGATCAACATCCAGACTTGGCGGCGAACTTGTTCAGCCCACGCCCCCTCCTGGGATCACCTTATCAATAATACATGCAACACACCGGAGGGGGTGGGACTTCTTTGTTAAGGGCTTTTGTTAAAGGGCCAGTACTCTTGATTTCCAGAAGCCAAACCTGGAGCTGCTGCTTCACATTTTCGTTTTTAAATTGTTCTTCCATGTGAAAAAACGTCCACAACAAAAGGAGGGGGAACACAGACAGACCCTGCAACTGGGAGGGAAGGACAGGGGACCCTGCAACTGGCAAACAGGGAGGGAGGGGGGACCCTGAAACTGGGAAAACTGGAGGGCGGGGGGCACCTGCAACTGGGAAACCGGAGGACGGACCCTGCAACTGCCAAAAAGGGACTGGGGGCCCCGACCCTGCAACTCAGAAAAACTGTGCCCGGACCCTGCAACTGCCAAAAAGGGAGGGGGATCCCCCTGCAACAGGGAGGGAGGGGCCCCCTACAACTGGGAGACCCCCTGCAACTGGGAGACAGACCGATGTGGGGGGGAAGACCCTGGAAGTAGGAGGGAGGAGGGAACCTGCCACATGCTCTCATTCTCACACACACACTCACTCTCTGACACACACACACACACACACAGTCGCACATTCACTCTCTCTCACACAGTCACTCTCACACACACTCAAACATACACACTCCGAGGAAAACCTTGCTAGCGCCCGTTTCATTTCTGTCAGAAACGGGCCTTTTTTACTAGTTGTATTATATTCCTGGATGCCTTGTCTTATGGATTTAATCTTCATGATCTGTGTCTCCTTGGTGGGCTTATAGACTCCAGCAGGAGTTAAGGAGGTGAATTTGCCCACAGCATCATAGGTCAGTGTGTATAGAACCTGTTACATAATATTAAACCTGCCTTGAAATTGTTCTGTTTGTCCTCTGTTTACCAACAAGAAGATTCCTGCCAATGGCTGCCTAAGCCCCAGGCAAGATCCCCTCAGCAATCCAATAAATGGGCTTATCTAGCTGTGTAATCAAAGTTGATAATATTAGTGATGAAAAGACCCAATGTGGCCACGTTTTGGCAAGAATGTCTGCCTCATGAGTCCAGAACTGATTGCCTGTAGAGGGAAAATATCAACTACAGAAGATTATATATAAAGCTAAGAAATCATCATGCTGGCTTTACAAAGTTCAGGCAGCTATAACCAGCTTGGTGATTTCTTATCTCTATATATATTCTTTTCCCGCCACTGGCTGTATGTAGTGAGTTTCGGACTCCTGAGGCAGGCATTCTCATCAAAACATGGCTGTGTTAGCTATTTTTATCACCTGTATCAGTGGTTCCCAAACCTGGTCCTGGAGGCACCTCAGCCAGGCTGGTTTTCGGAATATGCACAGTAAATATTTAAGAGAGAGATTTGCATGCAGTGGAGGCAGTGCATGCAAATCTCTCATGAATATTCATTGTGGATATCCTGAAAACCTGACTTGGCTGGTGTGCCTCTAGGACCAGGTTTGGGAACCACTGCCCTAAGTTTGAGTATACCGCTGGATATTAATAAAGTAATCTTGTGGACTTCTGTAGTTTTGGTGTACCTCTTTGGGTTGTCACTGCTGCCTGGTTTTACTAACTACAGAGACTCATTTCTCTGTTTGTTACATCTATTTAATTTAAAAAAACCCATAATGTTTCTTAAATTTCATTTGTAGCTATGAATGTATGCCAGTTCAGTAGTAGGCAAGCCTGGCAAGTGTTTTCAGATGAGATGATTACCCTGAGGAGAAGAGTATGAGAGAGTATATCTGTTTTTTACTGATTTGTAAACAAGAGGGAAAATGCACTCACATGGTAAACTAAATGAAAAATCAAGTTTGAAATTCACCTGAGTGGCTGTGCATGCCCTTTTTAAAGGAAAAACTAGGGGCCCTTTCACTACACCTTAGCATGCACTAAGGTGTCCTTTTACAAAGGCACGCTGAAAAATGGCTTGCGGTAGTGTAAGCGTGGGTTTTGGGTGCGCACTGATCCATTTTTTAGCATGCCTGTAAAAAAGGCCTTTTTTTTATTTTTACCAAAAATGGACGTGCAGCAAAATGAAAATTGCCATGCTTCCATTTTGGGTCTGAGACCTTACCACCAGCCATTGACCTAGTGGTAAAGACTCACGTGGTAACAGAGCAGTAATGACCTATGCGTGTCCATTACGCGTGCCCAAAAATAAAAAATATTTTTCAGACGCGCGTATCGGACACGCACCAAAAATGAAATTATCGCAAGAGCCACGCGGTAGTCGGGTGGTAACTCCATTTTGGTGCGCGTTGGGTGCGCGTAGACGCTTACATGGCTTAGTAAAAAGACCCCTAAATGATGTGCACCCTATTTATACCTATGGGCCATGTGGCACTTAGCATATTACGCTTTACTAAAAAGGCCCCTAAAATAATTCTTTCATCTCTGACTGCAACTGAAAGCAAAACCAGGACTAAAACTGTTTATTTTTTATTTTAATTAAAGAATGAATAGTATAGGATCACTTTTACTAAGCCACTGTAGCACTAGTGCATGGCTACCATTCGCTAAAAAGCACTTCCGTGGGACATACTGAGGTGTCCTTGCGGTAGTGCATCATGGTAGTGCGCCACTCAGCGTGCATTAATCCCGTGCTAAAGAATATTTTTTCAGGGTGGGATGCGTGCCTTGCACTAATCGGTTAGCGTGGGCACATTACCGCTTGCTGCCTGATTAGTACGGAAGTAACATGGGAGCCCATACCGCCAAATAAACAGGTGGTGGTAATGGCCACACACTAATTGGGAAGTGACAAAAGCAGATCAGTGGTAGATATTAAAACTTTTATTCATGTAAAATAGCAATCTTCTTGCATCCTTTTTCTAGCGATAGTGAGAGGAGTCTGTATACGCCATTTTATGAGTTGTAAGGACCACACCTCTACAATTGTGTTTGTGCTGGGTTTTTTTCCCAACGAAGATACTGTCAACAGTTTTGCTGACATTCCTTATAGGTGTTTGCCAGTAAAAACCACAAGATAGCCCCTGAGGCAGCCCTTTTTGGGCGAAACACGGCCATTGTCGGTTGATGCAAGGAGATTGCTATTTTACATGAATAAAAGTTTGAATATCTACCACTGATCTGCTTTTGTCACTTCCCATCTTGGATCTTGCGGATCGACTGCCTTTCTGTTTTTTGGCACACACTAATTGGGACATTAGCATGTGGCCATTAATGGGGGGTATAGCAAATGCAGCCATTTTACTACCGTGCTAAAAGTCACCGCAACGTGTGGTAAACCCACACGCTGACAGCAGTGCCAACCACTTTTTAGGACAGCTTTCTGAATGGACTCTATATAGAGCAGTGTCATTTCTTTTCGTCGCTGGAGAAACTAGATGAGTTTGCAAAAACTTGGGTATATTTGGTAATAGTTGCCATGTTGAAGTCGTAATAATGCCTAATCAGTAAAAAAAAAAAAAGGTGTAGCACCATTATAGTAAAGACCCAGGAATTGACAGATGTAAATATTGCAGTCTGGCATATACTGACAATGCAACAGAAATGAAGGAAAATTTAATAAAATGTAGAAACTGTACTGACAGAGTCCAAGCCATATGCAGAAGGCTAATGCAGCGAAGAGGTTTGAACAACAATATTTCAGAGAGCTTTATGTCAGGAGCCTTATGTGAGGGATTACCCCAGGAATTACACATGACATGTGACCTGCATGTTTTGGGGTGGAGTGTGGGTGGAGGGAAGGGCAAAGTTGTGTTTTATACTTTAACGTTATGGACTAATATTTACATATGCTCCCAAGTAGGTGTAAATGTCCATGGCTTCAATCTAGCCACGATTACTGTCAGTTTACCTCTAGCATTTGTCCTGCCCTCACGGAAACAGGAAACTACATCATAGGAAGGCGGGACACTGAGAAGGAAGGGAAGGCTGGAGGAGGCGAGCCTGCTGCTTTCACTAATGCTGCCGCTGGCACTGTGACTTCAAGAAAAAAATAATAAAAGATTTAAATGCGGGGCGGCAGGAACAGAAAGCAGTGCTGTGGTGGAGCTAAGGGCAGGTAGGTAGGACTGGGGTTGGTACTCGAACTGAATAGGGGCTGAAAAGGGGGGCAGGTGGAGGCTGTGGTGAGTCACTGGACATGGATGGGAGGGCAGGGGAAAGAGGAGAAATCGCTGGACATGGGAAGGGATGGCAAAGGAGAATCGCTGGACATGACGGGGAGGGCAGGGTAGAGAGGACAAACTGGACATGGTTAGGAGGGGAGGGGAGAGAGAGTTGCTGGACATGGATGGATGGAGGGAAGGGCAGGAGAAATGCTGGACATGGATGGAGGAGATGAAAGACAGGAAGGAGATGCACATGGATGGGGAGGGAAACAGGAGAAATGCTGGACATGGATGGAGTGGAGGGCAGGGAAGAGAGGAGAAATGTTGGAGGGAAGGAAAGGCAGAGGAAGTAGATGCACATGGATGGAGTGGAGGCAGAGAGGAGAAATGCTGAACATGGATGGAGGGGAGGGAAGACAGAGAAGGAGAAGCACATGGAATTAGGGGAGAGAGGAGAAATTCCGGACATGGATGGAGGGGAAAGAGTTGAAATGCTGGACATAGATGGAGGGAGAGAGGGAAAATGCTGAACGTGGATGGAGAAGATGCTTTCTGACGATATGAGGGAAAGGAAAAAGAGGAGAAAAACTGCACATGGGTAAAATAGGCAAAAGCTGGATCCACTCTATACCTCCTTCAGTCAAGTCCGCGGAGGACCTATGGATGTAGGGCTAGAAATGAAGAAGAAAGGAGGAAAGTAAAGAAATAAATGGAAAGGAAGCCTTGGAAACGGAGTTAAGGGAACAGATAGCAACAGAATCAGAGACTGGGACCAACATGATCAGAAAAACAAAGTCACCAGACAACAAAGGTAGAAAAAGTAATTTTATTTTCATTTTAGTGTTTGAAAGATGTCCAATTTGAGAATTTATATCTGCAGTCTTATTTTGCACTGGGTATATTGGAGCTGTAACAGCTTACATAAATTATTTATAATGAAAAAAGTCACAAGTTATTTTTTTCTCCTATACTGGTATAGTATTTTCAATGATACTGCTTATATGCGCCATGGCTGGTATAATGGATGTGGCTACTGTGGGTGTGGCTGCCATAGGTGGTGACCCCACTCATAACAAGTACCGGTACCTTTTTTTCCTACAAAAAAAGCACTCCCTTATATAAAGGGAGACCTAAATAAAGGCAAATGACTGGAAAAAAAGTGAAGAATAGTGTATAGAAGAACAGCATTATCCAGAAGACATTATGTTAATATTGGACACATAAGGAAAAACATCAAAACAAGATTGAAGAAGGGGATAGAAATATACTCCCGGGTTCAATATATGGTGCACAAAATGAGATGTGCAAATTTGGGCTTACGCCCAATTTAATTGACTAATGGACCAATTAGCACCGATAATTAGGCACTAATAATTATCAGCACTGTTTGGCAATAACTAGTAT